>NC_079300.1:11372444-11682444 GCF_023638135.1 Falco biarmicus
GGCACCTTGAATATTTCAAGTGGTCATCTGGTAATGGAGCCAGTCAGAAACAGGCACTCAAGCTCTGATCCTACTGCTGCCTTCTGGGTATCCTAACCAACACCCTTGTGACAAGAAAGTAGAACAAAAGAGAAGAAGGTGGGTCTAGCCAGCTGGTGTAAAAAGGGAACCCTGTTTCTGTAGGAATCTTGGCTGTGAACAGTTTCAGCAGCCTCATTGTGTGGTCCGTGTCATTGCAGGTGGAGCAGTTCTGGCGGTTTTACAGTCACATGGTACGTCCCGGGGACCTGACAGGCCATAGTGACTTCCACCTTTTCAAAGAGGGAATCAAACCCATGTGGGAGGTGAGTTGGAGCTCTCATTTCTGTCTTGGTACTTCCCAGAGTATTCTGGAGGGAACCTTCTACAGTGAAGGGACTCTTCCTTCTACACCTTCTACAGTCAATGGCATTCCAGGTTTCTCTTGGGTGCAGTCCTTTCTCCCAGGTTCCCTGTAAACCTGTCGTCAGAACTCTGTCCCATGTAACCTAGCAGTCCTGTAACCTGCTGGCAGAGGAGAGGGAAGACACAGGGAGTTGCCAGCTGCACTCCCCCAAAGGCTGCAGAACTGCCTTTGCCTGTGGGCCCAGAGGATCCCTGGGCAGTGTTGCCTGGAGTCTAGTGAAGAGGGGACCCCAACTAAGTGCTGTGCCTCCTAATATAGACACTTGCCACTTATTACAGCTTTGCCCAGTGACAGCAGTGTGGGACTTTCCTGTAGAAGGGCTGATCCTCTGTTCTTGGAATTCAGCAAAGCTTTTAAGAAACCAACCCTCCTTTTTTCAGAGGAAGAAGAGGTGCATATGGTTAAAAGCCTACAGCTGTATGTAGAGCTGGAGATGGAAAGATGACTTAGCCCTTTATTTGCTTTTTTTTTTTTTTGTTCCAGGGCAGGCAGTTTGTTTCTGTTCATTCCTGTCAAAATCTGTTAAAAAAGGGGGGGGGAAAATCTTTGCCTAGCAAATCATTCCTCCAGTTCCTGGCCTGCTTCCAGCAATGACCAATACCATTCGCAATACAAGGATTTTATGTGTTGTTCTGAAGTACCTAATTATGCTGCTTGGTCCTGAGAAATTTATATGTGACCCTAGTTGGCAATTACTTTAAGCAAGGTGTTTTACAGCCAGTTACTGCAAATACAATTTATATAAAACGTTTAACCCTCTCTGGACTCCTACTGAGCTAGCTGCTCTCGTAACGTGTTGACCAGAGAGTCCACAAGTTAGTGATACCAGAATTTCTATAAAACGCTTCCCTGTAGCCATTTTAAGATGGAGAGATTCTTTGGTATTTTTTATTTCTGGCCCCATTCCCTTCTTGTATTTACAGAAGAGGACCGGAGATCTTGCTGTTGACTTTTCCTTTGCTGCTTGCTCTGTAGGGCTTTGTTCATGCTCCTTTTTCTTCCAAACTAATGCTTACTTGCTGTGATTCTTGTAGGCACATATATGTGTGTATGTAGCTCTGATCTTTTTCTGGATCCATCTGTGCCTTTTCTAGGTAAAGTCAAAAGCACTAAGCCTAATGTTCCCTGATGATTTACTGGCCTGCAGATCATTATTATTCTGGTAAAGGGAAATCAAATGCTTGACTGAACCAAAGCTTGTTTAACCTGAAAGAAAACTAACAGTAATCGTAAAACACACAATACAGCATCTGCTTTCCAATCACTGTTCTCTTTCTAGCCTTGAACCTGCTTAAACCACCTCTGAAATATTTTGAGCAATACTGTTTTCTCTTCTGACCCCCATTAGTCATTGTGGAAAGTTTGAGGAGTTAAACCCAAACTCCCTGCTTAAAGGCTGAAGCCTAGATGGCTTAATTCTTAAGAGTGTGATGTTCATAATTTGGAAAACAAGGATGTTTAATCAGAAAGTGGTTCACATCTTGTGGGAGTATGCCACATTCCTAGAACTTGTGTTGATTTTGGATTCTTTGCCATGCGTGTGGCTGCTGTCATGCTTTGAGGTTTATCCAGAGCTGACGCCTTCCCCTTTCAGTACAGGCTTTAGTACATACCTGAAAACTGGGAGTCTGGTGAATGCTGCTGTTACGCTGGCACTTCCTTGACATTTCCTTGATTGCTCAGGATTGCTTTGTTAGCACTTGCTGTCTCTAAAAGCACACAAATGTTTAGTTTTATCTGAGCCCTGGAGAAGCATTAAGGCTAAAATAAAGTTAATCTCATTTCATTAAGAAGAGTAGGGCTGCCTTGCCTAGCATCTTTGAAGTGTGTCCCAGCTTGGCAGAGGGGATTGCTGGTGATTTGACCAGAGATGTCCTGTGTTGTGCAGCTCCCTCTTGAGTTATCCTTTGTTCTTCTCTGTTTCTGTCCTAGACCTGTCTTCCCTTTCCCTTCCTAACTGCCACCTCTTTGACTTGTTCCTACCTCTCTGTCTTCGGCTTTGGATGGAATTTGTTCCCCTCTCACCTTGTAAGATTTCCCAGCTACAGTGTTGTACGAGAGAATGCCACAGCATTCTGCACAGAGGAGGAGCTGCTGTTTGACATAGTGTGCGTTCTGTGAAGCAGGGGAGTCTGTAGCAGTTTTCAGCTCTTTCAGGTGCAACATACGGAATCACAATATTGAGGTGATGGACTGGGTGCTAAGCATAAATTTTTTCTTTACTCTCTCTCCCCTCATTTTTGGTTATTTCCGTGGGTCACTGTAATCTGGAACAAACATTCAACTGTATGATATATGATAATGTCAGTGGTTCCCAGAGAACGGACTGGTCCTTTCTGTGTTAACACAGCTTGTGAGCCCATTCCTGGAAACATGGAAGGAAAGTGCTTGTCAACGTTTTGCTTGCTTTTAAACATCACTTTGCAAACTCTTTCCCTGCCTCCCATGTTCTGCAGTGAGGGATTTTTCCTGTTTTACAAGTGGAGCTACATAAACAGGGGATTAGACAAAGGGGGAATTGGTCTGGGGTTTAGGAGTAGTTTTAGGATCCTTGCCTCTGGTTCTGTGTGCAGATTGGTAGGCTGGTGTTCGTCTTTGCTAGTGGTATCAAAACACTAGAGCTCAAGTCTTCAGCACACAGATAGAGCTTGGTCTGGAACACTGAGAGTCATTGTTTCAGGTACTTTGTATTCAAAGTAAGTGGTATACTTCTGCTTGTGTGGGGGACAAGCAAAATGCTTTTGCATGAAAATACCTCCATTCTGTCCCTTGCCCCACCCAATCAATATCTGCTCTGGTGTGTGGCTCTGCTGTCTTGTGGGAAGCAGAAAAATAGCTAGAAGAAAACAAATTGATTTCTTGCCCCTCTTCCTAGGATGATGCCAACAAAAATGGTGGTAAATGGATTATCCGTCTGCGAAAGGGCTTAGCATCACGATGCTGGGAGAATCTCATTCTGGCAATGTTGGGAGAACAGTTTATGGTGGGAGAAGAAATCTGTGGGGCAGTCGTCTCTGTCCGATTCCAGGTAAGTGCTTCTGAAAACTGGCATGTACTTCCATTTGGCAGGGCTACAAAAAGTACCATCTGCTTACCCCTCACATGCTATTCTGTAGGAGGATATTATCTCGATATGGAACAAGACAGCTAGCGACCAGGCCACGACAGCCCGGATACGTGATACGTTACGAAGGGTGCTGAACCTACCTCCCAACACCATCATGGAATATAAAACACACACCGATAGCATCAAGTACGTGTGGTGGCAGGGGGAGGGCCTGCTGCTGGTTGCATGCATGCTTGAGCAATTTAATACAGATCACAAGAACTGAAAGAAGTACTCGTGTGCATTAGGGCTGTTCGCTGCGAGCAGTAATACAAACAGCAGCATTTGTTGCCAGTGCGCTTTGAAAGCCAAGTATCTGTCATTATCATGCTGCTGTTAGGGACGTTTGGTTCTAATAGTAAAACCTTATTTTTTGACGTGTATAGTCCAGGGTTTTTTTAGCAATACACCCAGCCTGTCACCTGGAGATGGGCAGCCCCGTGTGGGACTGTGGCTTGATGTATTCAAAGACAAGATTGCAGGGGGGGGAATGAAATCATTTGAATAAATAGAGATACTGGGGAATAAAGTGCGGAAGCTAACGGGAATTTATAGTGCCATTAGACTTATAAATGTTCTTAGGAAAGTGCTGTGTGAATTTACAGTGCTGTACAAATGATTTCTAATCATAATAAACGTCGTATATTAAGTCTTCCAGGCCCTGGTGACAGAGGCTCTTTAACAAGACTAGAAGATCATGGTACACAGAGAGGACAGCTGTATTTTTAGATAAACATATTATAGCTTACCATACTAGGCCATTCAGCGTGACTTTTATTTCCCACAAAGTGACAAAAAATTGCATATATAGATATTAGTTCGAGGTAAATAACGTAAGGTTTTTTTTCTTAAGCATATTTTATAAACCAATACAGTGATTAGGTCATATTGGTTAAATTAATACTTGAAAAGGTCTGCTTGGAAAAAGAAGTGAAATACATTGATAAGACCATGATAGAGCAGTGAGCTTTCTCATCTAACCCGTAATCAGGGTACAGGTACCTTTCATGACTTCCTTTTGGTATGCTAGCTTGTCCTTGCAATGTAATCACCCTGTCATCAGTGTGCTGTCAGACAGTTTGGTGAGATCAATCCTGGGTTTTAGCAGACGGTTAGCTTCCAGTTGTGACAAATTTTGAGTGTGGGTCACTAGCAATAATACAAAGATCTCATTTAAACTGCCTGTGAGCATCTCCTGGTGTTCCATGTAGCCCCTCCGGATGATTTTTTTTCATGTTTTTACCAGTAACAGTTCTCAGGCACTTTTTGCCAGGAGAGGGCACTATCGACTCTCTGTCCATACGATGAGAGAGCAAAGTGCTTGTGGACACACGACGGGGTATCTTACTCCTCTTCAGCAGCAGCACACTGCAGGCTGTGGTGTTGCGGCTTTGTGGTGGGAGGTGTTTGGCTTCTCTCAGTCTCTATCGGGAAAGCTGTGTGCTGAGCCAACTGTCCTAAGCTGTGGTGGTGTTCATGTAGCAAGTTTAGAATGGAAATTGTGGCCTTTCCCGTATAAGCTATTGCCACCAGCACTTCCTAGCATAGAGAATACTGCTATAGCAGTGTTTGTAACTGTTCTTGCTTTGACAGATGTCAGTCCTTGAGTGATGGTGCATCCAATATTGTGGTCTTATTTACCTACAACAAGTGTAACATGCCATGCTTGCTGCCCTCTCTTCCTGCATAGCATCAGAGTTTCATTTTGTGCTGCTGACGTATGGTGCAAAATGAGCTTGTCTAAGAATAACAGGTGTTTGAGGAATCAAGTTTAGTAGCTCCGGTTACAGCTGGGAGCAGCTCTTCCAAAGAGGCAGACTAGTTTCTCTCCCACTTACTCTTCTGTGAGTAGGGGGGATAATCAGGAGTTCATTTGATGGTGTCCTAAGTGAAGTAGATCTATGCAATTAACCTTCTGCTATGTAGGGGATTGTCAGAGCCCTTGTTTTTTCCATTGCCTCGCTTGAGCTGCAGCAGTCTGATTGCAGTGCTGTCCAGCATCTCCTTCTAAGGGCACTGGTGTAAATTCAGAGCAGAAGTGCTTGTCAGCGAAGTTTCTGTGCAGTGATGCATAGACAGACTTCTTGTGCCTTTCTTGCCTGGTACCAGCAGACAGCAAGCAGCAGCAGCTGCAGAGAAGTGATGGTGCCTGCTTTGTTGACAGAGAAGAGCAGGACAGCCCCAGCTTTCAGTCTCACTCCGCTTGGCTATGCTTCAGATCATTAAGGTTCTCTCACTAATGAAGAATCTCTTGTGTAACTCGTTCTATCCTCCATAAAGCCTGGCTGCTTTTCCTCACCCATCTATCAAGCCCTGTTGAAATACTGTCCGTCATGAATAAACTCCACTTATGCTGCGCATGTACCATGTGATTTATGACTCGGGAGGGCTTTCTAGCCAGCACTCTATATTCACACTCTGGCTGTGTTTTATGAAAGGCCCTAATGGAAGAGCCGTGCTGTAGGCTTTGTCAGGGCTGCCTTTCTAAGGGGGGCTCGTGGCATTTTTCATTTGTATGGGCTGCATCTCTCCACTAGAGCTCTGCTCATGTGCAGGGTTTGATTGGCATTGATTGTGCTTCAGGGAAGGGAGCACGCTTAGCAAGAAAAGAACAGGCGTTTCTCAAAACCTTGACTTCTAGGTAGTGAATTGACCTGGATTAGCTTTTGACACACTGTAAATGAACACTTCTGTAGAAATTGCTAGCATGCCCCTCACTGTGAAACCTGAGCCCTGTGTTTCAGGTTTTATATATTCCTTTTGTGATGATGCATTTCATATTAAATCATTTTTAGACACCATTTTTCATGACTTGTCAGTGAGGCTGCAGCCCCCTTTGTTTCAGAAAGCGGTGGTGCTGCCAAGCTGCATTTGAAAAGTATCTGTTGCTTCACAGCTATTCCAAGGAGCTATTCTGCATTCTGTCCTTTCTGCTCTCAGTGGTGGGGCTTGTGCATTTAGCTCAATAAGCAGATCTTTCATTGCAATTTTCCTGTGTTTGTCCTTTTTCTTGCTTGTGATATTGACAAGCTGCCTAAATCCCAGCGAGTGGAAGGGTCAGCCTAGGCTGTATTAATTTCCAATCTTGCTAGAAGAGCTAAAACAGTCTCTTGGACTCTGCTTAATTCCAGGGGATTTATAGTACCTTAGGTGTTACAGTGCTGAGCACCTGAAAAGAACATATGTGACGTTTTGTGGGCTACCTTGTTTCAGTAGCTGGAGAGAAATCGCTTCTCTTTGTTCCCTCGGAGGTGGACTGAGAGAGGTGCACTTGGAAGTAGTGAACCACTTAATAGGTTCTATTCGTCAGCGTTGTTAACCTTGGAGGTGACATGGTCCAACAGTGACAGTGGGTTATGGACAGTGGTGGTCCCTGTGGTTTGGAATTAAGAAGATGGGGGGAAAAAAAAACCCAACCCTAACCTCTTAGCCTTAGGAGGTACACTGTGCTTTTTCTGAAAGCAAAATATTGCTGGCCACGGTCTGGTCATGTTTCAGTGAAGCCACTGAAAATATTTGGTACCTGTAGCAAGTGAACTGCAGTTGGAAGAGGAGTGGAAGAGGGGTGGAGTGGAAGTGATCTCTGTGAAGTTTGATTTTTTTTTTTTTTTTTTTTTTTTGAGCATTGCAGCGTGAAGTGCTTGGCTGTCTTGCATGCACCTTTCCCCTGCCTGGTGTTACCAGCCTTTCTTTTCCTGCGGTGATAACTTGTGTGGTTAGTCACAGTCTCCTGTGTTGAGACCTCTCACCTGCAGTGCCATCCAGGAATCCTGGACAAATTCAGAAATACTGTCTCATACACCAGGATAGACCAGACCTGTGGCCATACAGTAGGCTGCCGCTGAGCAGGCTAGTCTGGAAATATTTTGGTTGCTGTGTGACTTTATGGATTGTCCTGTCAGCTCTAAAGCAAGGCTGCTTTTTCTGAAAACAAAGCTTCAGTTATTTGTAAGTGCCTGCTGCAGTGAGAGCTGAGCAGGGTATAAAACTATCCTTTCCTTTCAAAGTCACCACTGATAACTAATGGGATGGCTCGAGTAAATGAGAAGAATAGTTGATCTTAATAGGGCTAGAACTGGGTTCATTTCACTGCAGGCAGCTGGAGGAAATGGCCTCAGACTATATTTTAGCTAGGAAACGAGCAGATATCCTGTGGAGGGAATAAGGGTATGCACTGTAAGGAGACTGCAGGGGTAAGGTTCTCAGGACAAAAAAGTGGGCAATGACAGAAAAAGTGAGGAATGAGGAAGAGAAGCTCCTATAAAAGTGTCAGGTGTTGGGCAAGAAGATCAGTGATTGTGAGACGTTAGGCTGGTGGTGGGGTGCTTGTGAGAAGTCTCCATTCGTACATTAAAGTTCAGCTAATTCTATAACTGTTGGTTTTTATGGCACTGGTTTCCATTTGATTGCTAATTTCCAAGACTTTAGAAAGACTCCTCAGTGCTGCTGTCCTAGTTGTGTCATCTTTGGCTGTATTTTAAATGGTGTGGGCAGGGTTAACCTTGTCTAAAGTTAGAGGGTTTGTACATGGGACCCATCACACTGCCTGATGCCTGTCAGTGGAAGGCAGGTTGCCTTGGGTCTTGCCAGCTCTAGAGAGCTGCAATGTTTTACCGTCATTCCTTCAAGTCTGAGAGCAGGAGTAAAAGCTAGAGGAGAGCAGTAAGGTTCCAGATCTGATCGCTGTCCTTTTCTCCTGAGTCTGCAGTACTGGCTTTATTCATTTATCACTCCATTCTTCAATTCCAGTAATATTTCCAGGTGCTGTAAGTCTTAAGAGCACTTCTGCAGACCTGGGCTTTGAAATGATGGATTCATTGATTTGTCCTCTGTCACTGTAGTGTGCTTTATTTGGAAGTGTCTGTGACTTTGTAAAAGGCTTCCTTATCTTGGTGGCCTGTCTCTTGCCAAAAAAGTGACTGTAACCTATTTATTTCATGTTTCTTTTCAAGGAGTTCAGATGTGTTCATTTCAAAGTCATGATGGCTTCCCTGTTTGCCTTTGCTACAGATACTGCCAGATATGTGAAAGAATTATTTCACGGTAGCAGAATATCCTAGATTTTTTTTAAAGCTATTAGTTTTCAGGGCTGTCACAAAGTTCTTGACTGGATTTGAACAAATCCAAATCACTCTGACAGAACGTAAGGAACACCCAGGAAGAGGCTGTGCTGCTCTGGACACCATTATCTGCAGGGTGTAGTGAGTGGGCAATGTGCTGGGAGGTCGCATACAGACTGGTGGAAGGGAAAGACCTTGGTGACTGTTGTGAGGGTAGCATGCACTGTGGCTCCCTGTTTCCTTTTTTAGGTGGGGAGGGAGGTGGTAAGGAGGTGGGCCTACACAAAAATACTGAAGGGGAACTGCTAGGATTTAAAGACAGAGTGTGATTGGAGAAAACAGCTAGTGCTGCTTGCACAACAGTGACTTGGAAAGTCCCTTGAAGCAGCTGTGGCTGCTCTTCCTCTTTTTGCTAATCTCCAATAGTGGCTCCTTTTTGCATTGTTTTTCCCCCAACTTACCTGATGGGGATAAAGGGAACGCTACTTGGATCCTGACCCTGGGCAATGTGGGAGAAGGTGGGAAGTTTTCAACAGTTGTGGGTCAGGAATGAGTGTGGAAGAGCAGCTCTGGCTGGCTTTATTTAGCCTGCTAATGTTTCCATTTCCCATCTGTTCAATGGGAATAACCTAAGTGTTGGGGATCAATTCACTGAGTATCTGACCGCTGTGCAGACAGTATAGCAATAAGGTACTAAAAATGTCCATACATAAAAATAACCTCTTAGACTCTCTGGCACTGTGCCTTTGGCACGTCACAGGTCGTAAAGATCCTGCCAGATGAAATTAACTGGCAGCCTTGTTCAGTACGAAATGGAGAGCAGTTTGCTCTGCTAGCATAGTTTAGGTACATTAGGGCAGACACATCCTGGTGGATTTTTTTTCAGTCAAGTCAGCAGATAGTTGGAGTAATTAGTACTATAATATGTATGAGGGTCTTGGCTTAAAAATTCTTGGCTGGAAGAGCTTTTTCTCTGTGTCTGTGAGAAGGACTTGGCAGCTGAAGGACTATGTGCATGATGTTATTGGGACGTTGGAACAGGGAACTCCTTGGTTTGAAAGGGGTAATAAATTATTGATTATGTTGACAAATAATCTTCCCTGATGTCCTTTCTGTAGAGGACAGAAGTTACGAGTTGGAGAGGAAAGAGAGATGTGGTTATGGGTGATGGAAATGGGGTAGAAATTCAAGACATGGCAGGTTGGAGGGAAGACCATGAAGGCAGGGACTTCTTGACAAGGCTGGAGATACAGGCGAAGCTTTCCAACCTGTATTCAGCAGCTAAGAGGGCTTCAGAGCCAGTTTCTCTTCCCCCTAACTTCTGGAGGGAGGCAGTTGTTCCCATGGTGTCTGGTACCATGTGCTGACTGGGTGACATGGGCAGTTTTCCTTTCTCTGGAAGATTTCTTGTGGCCTTGAAAGGGGCTGTGTTTGGGGAGACTTGGCAGTGGGGGAGTACCCATTAGGGGCTTCTGAGCTGCTGCCTTGCTCAGAAAGAGCCATTTGTGGGTTTCTCTCCTCCAAGCAGCATACTGCTTGTTGTGGTTTAACCCCAGACAGCAGCTGCTCACTCATCCTTGCCCCCCCAGCCCTGGTGGGATCCGGAGGAGAACTGGAAAAACATAAAACCCATGGGTTGAGATAAGAACAGTTTAATAATTGAAATAAAGTGAAAATTAGTAACAGTGAGAACAACAATAATATTTACAATGGAGAGGAGAGGGAGAGAGAGGAATAAAATCCAAGGGGGGGGGAGGGTGAGGGGGGAAGTTATGTGCAATACAGTTGCTCACCACCTGCTGACTGGTCCCAGCCAGTCCCCAGGCAGCAGTTGGTTGCTCCTGGCCAACTCCCCCCAGTTTATATACTGAGCATGGTGTTCTGTGGTATGAAGTATCCATTTGGCTAGTTTGGGTCAGCTGCCCTGGCTGTGCTCCCTCCTGGCGTCTTGTGCACCTGCTCACTGGCAGAGCATGGGAAACTGAAAAGTCCTTGATTTAGAGTAAGCATTACTTAGCAACAACTAAAACATCAGTGTGTTATCAACATTATTGTCGTACTAAATCCGTAGCACAGCAGCATACCAGCTACTAAGAAGAAAATTAACTCTATCCCAGCTGAAACAAGGACACTGCTGTACCTCAAGCTGAATTGCAGATCTGACCTGGTGTGCAACAGCTGTGTCCTGTGTGCTGTCCTGTTGCATCTACAGCACTCTTTGCTGTCTTTCCCCTCATATTTCCTTTGGCTTTAAGGGCTCATGTCTGAGGGTTGGCTAGAGATACCATGTAGTTTTGGAGCTGCCATGGGCGACTGTTACTCGCTTGCCTATCCTAGTCAAGATCAGGAGGCTTTTGAGCTACCATGGGTGGAGGGAGACTGAGGAGAAAACCTAGCCACCATAGGTAAGGAACTCTCTTAAACCAGCTGATCACCTTGGCAGTCACAGGAGCCTGTGCCCTGGGGGGCTATGGAGGTTTAGTTGTTTCTTGGAAGTTTTGTCAAAGAAGCTTTGAACTGGGAAGAACTGAAGTGATTTTTTACTCACCAGGCTTGTACTGCTGGTACTGAAGTCTGTGATCTTTAGGATTTCACCTTCAACGCTTTCAAAACAGGGATTTGCTGTCCTGTGGTCTGGGAAGGCAGTGTCACATTCCAAGCTGTACACCACAGTGACAGACTTCTTGCTTATGCCTGTATGTGGTGTACAGTCTTGCAGAGTGCACGTGACAGGCACTCTGCCAGTAGACTGTGTTTGTTTGGGCTATGACTTTTCTGGGAAAGAGCATATGACACCTGAGCTGCTTTTGCAAATGCTGATTGGGAGCTTGACTCTGTGAAGCTCAGGTAAGAGCTAAGCTGGTGGTCTGGTTTTGGCACAGGTGCTGACTAATACAGGTTTTCCATTTCTGGATTAGTACCAGCAATGAAATCTGCAGGGCAGTCTGGGTTTCTGACTGACCTGGGTTCCCTTTAAGGTCCCTCCAACTCCATGGGGCTCCCTGGGTTCAGTAAACGGCTTGGCATGTGCTGTAGGCACCAGCACTGTTTTGCTGGGCATGGAGAACTATGAGGTTCTTTGATGTCTCTGATCCCAGAAGATAATAGTCATGCTCACATTAACCTTGGCATCTTTTCCCTGAGAGGGCTTTCAGTATGCTGCCTTCGTAAAACAGACAGCAATTTTTCAGTCTGCTAGCTTCGTCCGTCAGTAACATTCTCCACCAGGGAATACAGCGTTAGGCCTGTCCCTCTAACTTATCTGAAAACATTTTTGTTTCAGATAGCTGTAATGTTTTTACTGGGTCGTCGTTAACAGTGCAGGTTTACAATAGGAAATGAGACTTTCTAATAACAATTGGATTCTGCCACCTGATCGAAGAATTTTGTAATAACTAAGCCATGTGGCATTAAAAGAAGCCTCTTTTGGCAAGATTACTACATATGCAGGTATGTGGTGAAGCATGAGGCCAGTAACTGGCTGAGTTCAACCAGCCAAGGAACATGATAATCCTCCAGAAAGATGTAACATCAGCTATTTTATTAGCAATAGGAAATGGATATTCCATTTGCGATTGGGAAGGTCATACCTGTCTCAGGGTATTAATGTGACTATATCACCAGCAGCCAGTGGGAACGCTTCATGTCTGTGCAGAACGTTAAAGCTGCCTTGCGCTGTCAGATGTTTGGCTGGGTTTTAAGGATGCTTCTATCCACTAGGGCTATCAGAGAATATTGCCTTGCTCTCTGAAGACAAGTGCCTTTCAAACGCCATTGAATGTTTCTGCTTGCATTAAAAGTTAAGAAGCCTTTGATCTGAAGTGCTGTTTTTTTGTTTTTTTTGTTTCATTTTTTTTTTCCCTCTGGCTTGCCAGGGCCTGGGAGGAGTTTCATGGCCTGGTGAACAGCAGTGGCCGCTGATCGAGCGCTCCCCCTCCCTCTGTCACACCCAGGGTAGGGCCTCATCTTTCTTCTTATGTGACTTCATGGCATACCTCTCAGCTTCCAAACCTCTTCCAGTGGACTGGCATGTTCTCTTGCCTTGTAGGCCTAGTGGTGGGCCCGTTCTACTGTTGGCTCTTTCCCAAAGGTCATAATGATATTTTTTTAATTTTTTTTTTTTTAACCAGATGCCAACATTCACCACGGTCTCCATTCATGCAGCATTTTCTGTTGTGATGCTGTGTGCTGTTTTGCTAATGTGTCCTCCTTCTGTGCAAGGCACTTGTTCCCAGATCTGGTCCCAGGAGGCTGAGAGATATGTCTTCAGCTTGGGCTGTTGCCTAGGGTTCACTGTAAGCAGATACGGAGTGGTAATGAATGCTAAGCACATCCATGTGGTGGACACAGAGAGGGGCGTCTGGAGCTTGGCATACGTGCCTTTGCTCTTGATGGTGGGCTGAAGCAGAGTAGATATTCTGTCAAAAGCTTGTTCAGGAAGGACACACAGTAGCTACTGTATTTAGAAAAATTAATGCTGTGGCTGATGAGATGAAACCACCTGCTACTTCTGGTAGTGGCAATCAGCGATGTGCAGAGAAAAGAGCCAAGGTGAGCCCAGGGCTGTTTTGAGCCTCATGGCTCAGATTGTTTTTCCCCTCCAGTGCCTGCTTTCCTGATGGCAGGCCCTTTTCTTAAAAAGGGCTAGCAGGAGGCCTGGCGATAAGAGTTGTGTTTTGTTGTAGCCAAGTGGGATTGCTGCACTCCCGAGTGCCGGAGCAGAGAAACCCGCTGGAAGGAAACATAACATTGCCCAGTTCCCACCCCATGGTGGCATGTTGTTGCTCCCAACACAGCTGAGCTCCAAGGGGCCACTGGGAATCCCAAAACTTCCCTCGATAGCTTTGGGGAAGCAGTGTTCCTCATAGCTTGCTCTGAAGTCACGGGTGAAAATAATATCTATCTTTCCTCACAGATTTGGCTTTTTGTGAGGATCAATGGTTACAAAATGTTACGCAGGCATCTAGTAGTGGTGTTATTGTTAGATGATATTCAAGTGACCTTCCAGAAGAGGAAACCAGCTCAGTTCATGAAATACCAGTCTCAGAAGGCAGTAAATGTGCCAAGTGTATTAGGAAAACAGCGACAGAGCTGACTTAGCTCTCAACTGTATTGGTTTACCTATGCTAGGCAGGGAGAGTAGTGATGAGGGCACCCCAGTAAGGGTGAAAGGAGGGGGAACGTAGAAACCTGTCTGAGAAAGAGCGAACTGAAGCGTGCTGTCCTCCTGAGGTAGATGTCATGGGTGAAAAGTACAGTATGGGATAGATTGGTAAACCATTGTTGCAAATTAACTGGAATCCAGTTAATCCTGAATCATGTTCCCAAACAGCAGCACAGCCTACTTTGCAAGTGCAAAGGTGAACCCCAGTTTTCTGCAGATGGCCTCCGGCATGGTTTTTTCTGCAGAGTAACTTGTTTAAGGGTTTTTACTTCCTTCTGCCACTCCAGCTCTCCAGCCCACCTCCTGGAGGTGTTCCAGCATGCACTTTGCTGTGATGTTACAGCTCTTAGCAGCACACAATGCCAGCTTAAGGGTTTAAGCAGGATTTTACAGTCCTGCAGAGCACCTTCCTTCTGAAGCTTTTGCTTTTCAGCACAGCTCTGCCAATTGGTGTGATGGGTGCTGAGGCATCCCTAGGTGTTTGGTTTGGGCAACTTACTGCCCTGACCCTGTTATCAGAAGAGCTGCCAGCCTATGCTTTCAAAATAATTGTAATCTCATTTATTTCCATTTGAGTTTAAAAAACCTACACCGCCTTTCAGTTAATGTGTAAATATGCTTTGCCTGTTGCTGCTACCTCACAGGCTAGCAGTAAGCATTAACACAGGTTTCTGCAACCTGCCCCGTCTTCAATTGCTGCCATGTGCTGCAAGGCTATACAAATGAAGCTTGTGGACCAGCAGTCCTTTCTTTGTCAGTAGCCTGTGCAACTCATGTGGCTGTACTGATGTGAGTAAAAGCTGCTGAAGAAACTTTTCTGTTTAAACTTGAGGGAAACTTCAAATTAGATATTCTTGTAAGGTAGGAGAGACCAGAAAGCTACGCTTGTTGACAGCAGGACAGAAGGAGCCTAAATACGAGGGACAGAGGCAGGAGGAGGTTGGACTGACGGTATAGTTGTGCTCCAAGCAGAATTCCTGAGGAGAGATGCTTGGGGAGGAAGAGATCTTGCAAGTTGTTTAAACACCAGAATCTATCAGGGAGGTTTCCAGGGTCTATCATACGCTTTGCTCACAGATGATGACACTTTTTTTCTTCTCAGTGAATGAGGATGAACCAGGATCTCCCTTGTTCCAAGTGTTGTGGAGCAGTGGGTTGATTCATGTGAACAGTCTCTAGTTAGAAAGCAGATCTGCTTAGGAGGTTTAATGAGCATTGGTTTTCAGTGACATACTGGGATAGTAACACTGGTAGCCATGGTGGGTAGAATGGGGGCGTTGCTGTCATCTGAGGGAATGCAACACCTTTAACCTCTTTCTTTCCTCTGTTTTCCAGGGATAATTCAAGCTTTCGAAACACAAAAATCACATTGTGAGAACAAGAGTTGGCACTAAGCTCCTCTCTCCGTGTTGAAAGCACTGAGAGGTCTCCACCAGTGCCCTCTGACCTCTGAAGGGACTCATGGGCCAATCTGTCGCACTCTTCCTTGGAGGAAGGATCCATCTGAAGTCCTCCAGCAGCGGTGACAATACAGGCTGATTTTGTCATACACAAACTTTTTTTTAGCAGTGGGGCGGGAGGCCAACCTTTCAATTAGCGGTGTGCCCTTGGGGCCGCATCTTGCAGCACTTTCCTCTCTTTCTCTACATGGCATGCAGGATCTCTGGGATTCTGCCTCAACATCAGAGCCTTTTGCTGAGGGATACCAGTATTACAAATCTCTCTGCAGCTGGGAGGAGCTTCCCAGTGGAGAGTCAGCCCTATGATTTTCAAATGCCCCCTTTCAGCTCTGCCAATAAATTATTGGGTCTCTTTGTTTCTTTCAGTCTCTCTCTCTTTTTTCTTTTTTTTTTTTTGGCTCTGTCTGAAAATCAGTGGGATGATATTTCTCTAGGCTGTGGTAAGGCTCCAGGCCTACTTCTGCTGGCTCCATAAAATACATTCCTTGAGCTGCCCACCTACACGAAGCAGCAAAGCACCCCAAGTGCCAGCAGCGGCCAAACTTTGCTGTAGTTGTGGAGTTACATGGGCAGAGGAGTTAGAAATGTAACATTGCTTAAAAAATGAGATGCTTGTTTTGTCTTTGCCCCTTCTTCATACTCCCTGGTTAGCAGTGCCTTGCACCCAGCCCTGTTTCTTGGGAAGAGGGTTGCAAACTTCCCTTAAACTACGACAGAGAGATGTTTGGTGGCACTTTGTTGCCTTGACTCTAGCTGTCTCAGTGGAGAGGCAGTGGTGCTGCTCTGTGTTGGGTCCAAGGAAACGCTGAATGCAGGGCCGTGCGTGCTTCTGGGGTGCACTGAGGTTTGCAAGTCTCCGGCCATCTGGGAAACTGGACCCCTGGTGGATGCAGCAGAACAGGGTGATGGCCCAGGCTGCTGCTTACAGCTGCCTGAAAGCTGTGACCAGAAGAGAGGCTGCGAGTGACCCAGTCTCCTGTCCTCCGGGGTGAGGCTAGACTGATGGGTTCTTGCCTGGAAAGCCAGCGTGGCTGCAGTTCACATGCCACAGAAACAATAGGAGCTAATTATTTCTTCTGATTCTGCTTGACTACAATGCTAATTGTACTCATTAACAGCTCCAGCCTTTTTCCCTTTTCCTTGGGGAATTACACAATTGCCTTTCATTTTTAATGGAGTTTTTGCGTTGGGCCCAGAAGGGGAGGCTGTGGCCAGAGATGGATGGGGCACATCTGCCCTATATGCTCTGCACAGTCTCCCAGGAGAAGAGGCTGCTTGGGTTGCAACTATGGGGCACACATCCTGCCCTACATGCCTGCACAGTCTCCCAGGAGAAGAGGCTGCTTGGGTTGCAACTATGGGGCACACATCCTGCCCTACATGCCTGCATAGTCTCCCAAGAGAAGGGTCTGCTTGCTCTGATTTGGTTGCAACTGCAGAACTAACAGCCCGTGTCTGGGACAATTACTGGCCTTTGGGACCAGGAGACCTTCAGACTCGTGACTACAATTGCAAATTTGTTGTGTTATTGAACTCTAGACTCAAATCAGCCAGGACTACCAGAGAAAACAGTTTAAAATGTTCAGTTTTCTGAAGGGTTTGTTTTCAGGCTGTCTCGGGAAATGTTCAGTTCGCTGACACCAATGATGGACTGCTCCCTGTGGTCAGGCAGTTTGCGTCTGCTGGCACCTCACTGGGCAGGGAGCAGGGCCAGTGGTGGCATCCCTCTGTGTGTTTCTTGAGACCCCACAGTCCTATTCCTACTCTTGCCACTTGTTTGTCACCAGCTCTCTACAAAAGACTTTTCGAGGTGCAGTTTGTTTTCCCTGCTGTGATCAGGTACTACTATGGCTGCTACTTAAAATTCCTTTTAAGTACAACTCTCCCCTGCGGCTCTCCAGTATTTGTTAGGGGGGATTTAGTTGTAATTACATTTTGGCAATCTAAGCAAAAATAGCCTTGTAAGGCAAGGCTGAAATACTAGCTGCAGGCTCCTTTTATTCACAGCACATTTAGCTTCTTGCAGATGACATCACTTAGGGCTTTAGTCCTGTTGTGCCCAGCTGCGCGTCACGTCCACCTCTGCTATTTCATGTACTCGCCCACTTCTCGCCGCTGATGCTGATGAGTACAGGCTCGCTATTAAATCTGAAAATGCTGCAGTCCTGCTGTGCTGCCCCTAAATACGCTTTGCAAGTGAGCTGTGGAAGAGCCCTTCCCTAGGAGGCTGTTCCTCTCCTCCCGGTGCTACTGTGGTTGAGATTTGGAGGAACTCAGCACTGGTTCCTCTTGTTCAGCCTTGAAGGGAGCAAGCTGGCTGGGGATGGAGTTTGCTCTTACAGGCTACAACTTTTCCTGAGATCAGAAGAACATCAGTGTTTGATCAGTGCCAAGCACCACATTTGGTGCCTCCTATGGCTTGGAGAGGAATGGAGCCAGACTTTTTTTTGAGCAGGGCTTTTGGGGTTGTGCTCTACAGTGTCCTCCTAATAAGAGTGGTAAAGATAGCCATGGGGTTGTTTGGGAGGGATAGGAGCCTCTGTCATGCTGTAGAAAAAGGTTTCAGATCCTCTTCATTCAGGAAGCAAGCCTGGAGCCGTGGGAGCCCCAAATCTGCGGTGAGTCATGACCTGCTGCTCTCCTCAAGGCTTTATCAACCCTTAAACTTCTTCAGAGCCCCACATTGTGGCCTTTGGGGAAACTGGCAGGGCTTTCCCAAGGGGATGCTTGGCTGTGGTGGGCTTATGGGCCCTGGGTGTCTCTAGCTACAGCTGGTCAAGCAGGAGCTGATGTTTGGCTGGGAGGTTCAGGGAGCGGTTTAGGGAGCGTGCTGGATGTCTCCAAGCCGGAGCTAAGGAGGAAATTTGCTTCCCAGCCCACAGAAAATATGGCAGTTTTGGAGAGGAGCAGCTGGGGGGATGCTTGGAGCATGATGTTGCCCTGTCTTGGTGCTTCTTGGTGGGGTGTGGTCATGTGGGGCTGATGCTGGGCTGGGGGGGCTTTTCCTCTGTCAGTGCACTTCCTGCAGCACCCTGCTAGCTCTGGATGGAGTGACCTGCAAAGTGTTCCCTCCCAGCCCAGTTCCTGGAGGACACGTCTGCTGCCCAAGACCCGTGGCATCCAGCTACTGCTTTTGTTTCAGTCCTTGTCTCTAGTGTGGTGATAAACCCCAGGGAGTTATGGAGGGCAGGTAAAACCACTGCTTGGGGAAGGTGGAGAATGTGATCTCAGTCATGTGCTCCTGGCAGGCTGGAAGTTTGTCTCTTCCCAGTTGTGCTGTATGGATATGCTGGCAACTGAGCTCACCTGGAAGAAGCAGCAGCTCTGTGGAGTGGGGAGAAGTGGGTGACAGCACCTGGCCCTGCTCAGAGCTCCCTTGCCCTGGAGGCTGGCAGCAGGGCAACAGGGACCCAGTAATCAATGGGAAACGGCCTGGCAAAGACACACCAGAGCTCATTAATTCTGCACTTTCTTGGGGAGAGAGAGCTCAGGGACTGAGACCGTGCCTGGTGCTGTGGTTTGGGCAGCTTACGGCAGCTCCTGGCTGTCACAGGGCTGGGGACACTTGGCCAGGACCGTCTGTCCTCCCCCACTGTGGGGCTGGGGAGAGGATATTGCTGTGGGGGGACAGGAGTGCTGTGCAGTGCTGTCGCTCGCTGGCAAGAAGGCTATGGCTTGGCGGAGTACGGTGCCCCAGGACCTGGTCACCTCACTGAGATCATAGCCCTGGGAGCTGCCCCCATGGGAGGTGACCCAGCCAGGGGGACAGCAGGCAGGACCCAGCCAGGGCCCTGCATGCTCAGTGAGCTCCTCCGGGCACTCCTGCCTGTGTTGGTGGGCACCATCCCTTCCTGCCTCGAGGTGCCAGCCTGGTGCGCTGGATCCATCTGGTCTTGGTGCTGTAGGTGTCATGCACCTCCTGGGGACAGGGCAGGAAAAGCCACCTTGCAGTGAGCGTGGGCAGGCTGGCACAGCTGGAGGGTGGCTCCAGGCCGTGACCAGGCTGCAGGTGTCCAAGAGGTGATGTCTCAGCTGCTGGGTGTTTGCCTCCTTCCACCATCTGTGCCTGCGGTGCCCTCGCCTCTGGCAGGCAGTGCCAGGAGCTGATCACGGGCAGTAACCAGCTGGTTTTCTCCCTGCAGCAGCAGAGGCAGCCAGTGCTGGGACAGTGACGCTGATAGAGACACAGCACGTCCTGGAGCCAGGCGCAGGTGGCATGAGCTGGACCACAGAGGAGCAGACGCTGCCTGCCACTGTTCCCAGGCTGACCTCCCGCATCTCCCCTGCCAGCAGGGACAAAGCCATGGGGGCCCCAGAGGTCAGTAAGGGGCATGGGGGGGGGGGGATGCGGCAGCACCGGGGTGGGGGGAAGGGGCTGTGCTTGACAGACATGATCCTGTATGGCAAGGAGGGCCAGCAGGGGAGGGAGTCACGTAATGATGCTCGTAGTAGAGCGGGTGCCAAGGGGCACCCATCCCTGAGGGGGTGTGGGTGCCTGGTGGCCCATGGTCTTCCCACCCCAAGCTGCTTACTAGGAAGCAGGGACAGCAATTCGGCTGCCCCCAAGAGCCATGGCTGGGAGGAGGGAATTACCTGCCCCTAAGCCTTTCTGTGGCTCCATCGCTGCCCCAGGATGGGGGGCTGTATCCGTGATTCCTGCCCCATTGCCACCATTGCCGTGAATTTGCGTGGCTCTTGCTGCCAGTGCTGGTGCACCAGCAGATGCCTGACTCTGCTCTGGTTCCCCCTTGTCTTGTCTCTGAGCACCCTTGTGTGGTGCTGGCACAGGACTGTGTGGCTTAGAGGTCTGTGGGCAGCCTGCACAGGTGGCACGTGCGGTCTGTCCAAGAGGGGCAATGCCATTAGTGGCCATGCAGCAATGATGCCACAGAGGCTCGCGAGACTGCCGCAGGCTTTACTTCTACATTCAGCACAGCATGGCCACCCCGTGTTCCCCCCTTCCCCATCACCACCACGGCTGGGGGCTGGCAGAGCCCCACCATCCCCAGTCCTCCAGTGTTATGCTTGGTACCAGGAGCTGCTGTGCCTGCAGGGACCTCAATGAGGCAGGCTGGTTTGAGGGTGCCCAGCCCCTGGCTCCGGTGGTCCCGGCAGCAGGATGGCTGGTGGGCACCTGCGGACATCACTGCGGCAGGTACTGCTTGGGGTCCCCGGGGAAGGGCAGGGCAGGTGCCTGGTTGAAGTGAGCCATGAGGAAGATGCCAATGGTGCCGCACACAAAGAGGGAGGCCATGATGAAGAAGCAGACACGATCGATCACCCGTCCCACCAGGATCCACTCTTCGCTCTCCTGCCAGTTGCATGAGGAGGGGGGTGAGGGCTGCCCCCCCTGCCCCCCAGTTGGGTCCCCCTTTCCCCCCAGCCCTGACTCACGCTGCTGAAATCATTCTGCTCCCGTGTGGCATTGGCAATGTAGTTGCAGGCGTCCACGCAGGCGCGGATCTCGGGGCCTGTCTCCTCCAAGCTCTGGCAGAAGTCCTGGGCACTGCCGCTGTCCAGGCCACGTTCTGCAGGCAGCAGAGCTGGCTCAGCAGGCCACAGTGAGTGCCTGGCTGCCTGGCACATCTCCCAGCCTCACAGGGTGGTGCCAAACCCCCAGGGGCACTCACCAATCTTCTCCAACACCGTTTTCATCAGCCCATCTCTCTCTTTCTGCTTCTCAAAGAGCAGCTCGGTCCGGGCTTTCCAGAGCATGTACTCATCAGCTTTCACCATGAGCCCCAGGGAGCTGCGTCTCCGGGCAGCTTGCGGTGGCCCCGCTGTCTCCTCTGGCATGTGCATGCCCAGGTAGCGGGGCAGGAGGTGCAGGCACACCTGGGCACAGTGTCACCTGTGGGGACCTCACCCACACCACCACCACCCAGGGCACCCGATGGGTGTGACCGGGTCCCCTTGCGCTGCCTGGAGCATCCACGTGGGGTATCCTAGTGCCACCAGGACACTGGGTGTGTTGGCATCTGCTGTGCTCCCCAGTGTTCAGAGTGACTTGGCGGGGTTTGGTGGTCTCTTGGGGAAGTCTGGGGTCCCTCTTTGTGCCAGAGGACTTGCCCTCAGATGAAGGCATGCCCACCACCCCACCCCACAAGGGACGTGACCTTGGTCCCCAAATACCTACCCCATTCCCTATGTATAAGAGGTAGGGGGATGACGGCAGGTACCTGGCGCACTCTCTGGGACATGGAGTGAGTGTTGGGTGTCCTCAGTGAGATGTTGAGGACTATGACAGCATTCACCACAATCGCTACCGTCACCACCATGAGGAAGGTCAAGTACCTAGGGAGGGGGCACAAAGCCTCACGTGGGGCTGGTAGGTCACAAGCTATGGGCATGTGAGGTCCATCTCAGTGCCCTCCTGGGCTGGAAACTGAAGACCAGCAGTGGGACACAGGCACGTGGTAGCCCTGTACCAGCTCCACTGAGCTGGGGGTTATTTCTGTACCAGGGTCCTGTCCCTGCGCACTGGCTGCTACCAGAGTGCCGGAGGTCCTGCTGGCACAGTGTGACAACAGGGCAGGCACCCCTGTCCCCATGCATCACTTACTTCCCAATGAGAGGCACAGCCTGGGAGGTCTCGGGCACCTTCTGGGCAATGAGGAAGAGGAAGACGGTCTGGGCCAGGAGGACGTTGATGGAGACAGTGCATTTCTGCCCACCCGCTGCCAAGGAGGGGGGAAGGCAGAGGTTGGCACAGGGCAGTGGTGTGGGCATTGCCCTCCTTTGGCGAAAAGCCCCCACCCCAAAGCTGAACTGGCCAAGTTCTGCCATGAAGCTTTAACCATGGAGTACCTGGAAATTCACACACACACACCCTGCTAAATACCACAGGTGTGGGTGAGAGATGGCACTGATGGTTCCCAAGTACAGAGGGGACAATGAGCCTTTCCTTGCCTGTCACTGCCCCCACCTTGCACATCGCCATGCCCCCAGTGGGTATGGTACCAGTGCATACCTTTGGCAGGCAGAAAGTAGACCAGCACGGCCATGGCGGAGATGAGGACACAGGGCACAATGATGTTGATGATGTAGAAAAGCGGCTTGCGCTGGATGATGAGGTAGAAGATGACCTGCTGGTACTGGATGTCATCTGGGGTGAACTGCTCCGAATTGATGATCTTCCGAGCCGGGCGGTGCTTGATAGCCCATTCGCCATTCTCTGCCACACAGCGGTGCCACGTGAGTCCCACCGCGCTGCCAGGGGCACTGGGCTGCCAGCCCCCCAGCCCGGGGTAGGAGGAAGGGGAGTGCTGGTGATCAGCACGGGCCCCACAGGGCACACAGGCTGGGCATGGTGCAGGGAAAGGCACTAGAGCCACTGGAGAGGGAGATGAGCACTGTGAAGTGTTGCCTTGGCAAAATAACCCAAAAAACTGTTGGAGGGGGCAGCCAGGCACATATGGGGCACCTCAGGCCACTTGGGAACTCCCAAGGTGTTACACGTGGAGCTGGGGTCCCCCCATCTCCCTGCCCCCTGGGTGCCATGGGGGGAAGCTGAGCATGATCCTGGGTGACAGCACACTGTTTTCCCCTGCCATCTGCGGGAGCGATAGATTTTTTTTTCCTAGTCAAGATCGTAGCTCGGGCCGGTAATGAAAAAATAAATCTCACTGCCTGAAAAGCATTTTGTTCCTTCAATATGCAATTAAAATGTGATGGAAAACGTCATCGTTTGGCCGTGACAGCTACGTTCCCAGCATCAATCAAGCTCCCAGGAACGGTGCTCTCCAGGAGCAGCTGCCAGGCAGTGAGAGCCCTGAGCCGGGGGGGTTAGAAAAACAAATCTTTCTCACACTTCTGCTTCCACTAATAACTTAAGTGCCCATGTAACGGTGGGAGCTGCTAATAGCCCCTGCAGCTCTGCTTTTGGCAGCCACTGGTGTAGTGCCAGGCCTGTTGGGTGTCCCCTGTGGTGGGATGCTCTTGTGCCATGGGGGCAGCCATGGTGTTACCTGTGAAAGCCTCCGGGTCGATGAAGATCCACTCCACGGTCTGGCCTTCCTCCACTGTCAGCAGCAGGTTGATTTCATTGGCGCTGTATGTCTGGGACCTGGGGAGGGACAAGGGGGTGGCACAGGCTGGCAGCAGCAGGTTGGATAGGCAAAGAGTGCCAGTGTGGCACTGGGTGACGCTGGCCACCTCCAGCTCTGCTTTGGGGTGCTTGGCTTGGCCAAGGTGCCTCCTGCCACCAGCAGGGTGCCAGGGGACAGGTATGTGGCACTTGTCTGCCCAAGGGCTTGTTGCCCCAGGGCAGAGGCAGACATGCCATGCTAATCCTTTGTGTCCCAGGAGGACATGCCATGGTGCCTGTGCATGCCCAGCCAGTGCTCACTGGAAAACCATGGTGCAGTTCTGCCAGTCGAAGGGAAAATAGGTGACGTGGATGGAGCACACGCTGCGGTAGATGGCAGGGGGCAGCCAGTAGATGCTGCCATCGGGATACACCAGCACATTGGTGTAGAGGGTGATTTCGAACGTCCCGTCGATGCTGGGGAGAAAGGGTGGGCTTAGCTCCAAACCATGCCCAAGGGGCAGCTGCCACCCCCTGTGCAGAGATATGTCCCCGTTGCCCTGTCACATACTTGTTCTCCAGGACAATGTCAGGCAGCCAGACCATGGTGGAGGGCACGCGCAGCGTCTGGATGTTGTCATATTTCTCGGGGTCCCACCGCAGGCGATAATCAGACCATTGCTGGGGGAAGGGGGGAAGAGGGAGGGGTTACAGTGCTCCCTGAGGGAGGGGAGCTTGTCAGCTGCCTGTCCCGTGCTGCCCCCAAAATGGGCTCGGTTGGGAGCAGCCACAAAATGGTGTGCAGGTTACGGTGCCAGCCCTCCATGGGGTGCCACCCTGAGATGCAAACGTGGCTGGGGCCATCCTGCCTGGACGTGAGGGGTCTCACCATCTCGATCCAGACATTGGTGGTGAGGGTCTCCTCCCGCTCGTTCTAGCAAGGAAGGAAGGGAAGAAGACTGCTTTAGTGCCCTGCCCACCTCTCCCTGCTGCCCCACGTGTGGGGGCAAATCCCATCCCACCTGGGGACTTGGAGGGGTTCTCACCAGGGAGATGAGGTTGGTGAGGGTGAGCTTTAGGGTGACATCAATGATCTGGTCCCCATGCAGGGCTGGACGCAGTTGCCGGTTGTAGTTGTTCATGAGGTCCTGGAGCAGCTTCTCCTCCTGGTTCCTGCAGCCCACACCTGGGGAGGGCACATGCCATGGGGGCACCCCAGGGTTGGGGTGGTGGGGCCACCAATGTGCCCGGGACCCGCTATTGGGGGAAGGGGGGGATGGGGGGGGGCGGGGCGGGGCATGGGGTGTGCATGGGGAGGGGATACCCACACATGTGTCATATACACTGTAGTATGTACATGCGGCTGTGCATGCCTGATGGCGTGTAGCAGTGTCCCAGCATGCAAGCAGAGGTGGGGGTGTTCCCCCCACATCCCCTACCCCAGGGACCTCCTAAGGGCAGGGCATGGGGACAGCGGGCTTCCAGTATGGGGACACCCTGGTGGGACGGTGCGCAGCACCGTACACCCATGGGTGACAAACCCCCAAGGGCAAAAGCAGGGAGTGCCTGGGCGCCCCCCCAGACCTCCCCCCGGGGCCAGCAACCCTTACCTGCCAGGGCACAGAGGGTGAGGAGGAGGCTGTGGCAGCGCATGGCGGTGCCGTGGGGCACGGGGGCTGGGGCTCCACTCGGCTGCCTGTGCGGTGGTGTCCTGGGCCTGGCGCCTGGTGGGGTGGAACAGCTGTCCCCTGCTACCGTCAGCTGTTCCCAACAGCCTCAGGGGCTGGGGAGGGACGGGTGACCACCCCCACGCACCCACCCACCCCCCCGCTGGCAGGATGGTGCCACTTTGCTGGGAAGCTCCTCTGGCATTTTGTGCCCGCAGGGTAGGGATTGGGTCTGGGGATAAAATGAGCTCCGTGCCTCTGTTTCCCCATCCCCCCCCCAGAGGGATGCATCTCCCTGCGCTGGAAGCCCGTGGGGAAGGGGTGTCCCCTGGCAAGCAGCCCCAGCAGTGCCCTGTGACCTCCACGTAGGGCAGGGAAGGAGCAGCCAAGTCCCACCACGCCAGCCGGGAGTGATGCCCACTTCGGGGCTCCAGGTCCTGCCAGGCTCTGTGCAGGGGGGTCAGTGGTGGAGGGGGTGAGATTCCTGGCTCAGCGGAGAGGATGACAGCTGTCCTGGGCCGCCGCTGCGGGGGGGATGTCAGCTGCGCCCCCTGAAACCGGAGCCCTGGCGTCCTGCTGCTGTGCTGGGCAAGGAGACACCCGTCTCGGCCCCCGGCGCGGCACTGTGGGAGGGGGTGTGCTGGGGGGGACACTCGTGGGTCTGACTAGGGGGGCCACGGGGATGGGGGGAGATGTGGGTACTAATGGCATCTCTGCCCACTGCAGTGGGCCTGCAGGGGATGGTGCCATTCTGGGGGGGGGGTCCGGCCCCTTCCGCAGCCCGTGCTGTCCTGAATGCCCAGCCCAGTGGGAGCAGCAGGGCTAGCACCACCGCATCCCCTCTGGAAAACACACCTTCCAGCTACGCCTGAGAACCGCTGTGCTCGGGACACCCAACAGCACCCATTCGGGTTGGGCACCATGCTCATGGGGGACACTGAGAGCAGCCACCAGCTCAGGACCCTGCAGCAAGAAGTACCCAGCTTTATTTTCCCAAGCCAAGGTAAGCGAGCAGGGGTCTGGCATATGGGACCCCCCCACACACACACTGCACTAGATGAAGCGCTTGTTCTCCTCCCGGTAGTCATAGGGATCTCCAGCGAAGGGCAGTGGTGGTGGGTGGTTGTAGATGCCCATGAGGAAGATCCAGAGGGTGCCCACCACCAGCATGGGGGTGATAAGGAAGAGGCAGAGGCGGTCCAGAGTCCGGGCCACATGGTTCCAGTTGTCCTTCTCCTGGAGAGGGAGTGAGGATCCAGGCAGTGGGGAGCAGTGCGCACAGGGAGCCCCCCTGCCCCCCCATGCCCATGGCCCCTACCTCATTATAGCTGTTTTTCTCCCGCATGTACTTGACGATGAAGTTGGCATTGTCAATGACAGGTTTTATGTGCTCGTAGAGCTGCTCCTCGCCTGCGTCTGTGCCTGGTGGTGCCAAACCTGGGAGTGAGGGGGGCAGTGAGATGGGCTCCAAAAGGCCATCCCTGGAGACCACCGCTCCACCCCCCTTCCCTGTGTCCCTGTAGAGGGGCTGTGGCTCACGGGCAGGGGTGATGCGGCTGACCAGCCCATGCCGCTCCGACTGCTTCTCAAACATGAGCTCGCTGCGGGACTTGACGCTGAAGTACTCCTCTGCCTTGGCGATGTAGCCGGCTGAGCTGCAACGCCTGATGCACGGGGTGCCCGCTGGGCTCTCGGCCGGCTGTGACATGCCCAGCAGGTGGGGCAGGGTCTCCAGGAAGACCTGTGGCATAGGAGGTGGTGTCAGGTCCCTTGGCCACCTCCCTGTTGCAGTGGCACCTTGTCCCCACCTTCTGCCCCCGACTTGGGTGTGCAACCCCTTGGAGGGGTGCAGATGGGACACCCCGATGCAATGCTGGGGCTGTGATGTCCCATGGCCTCTGTGGGCCACAGTGCCACCCCAGTACTTACCAGTTCACCCAGCCCAGCACCCTGCTCACCTCTTTGACCCAGTCAGACATGATGTGGGTGCTAGGGGTGCGGAAATGGAAGTTGAGGACCACAACGCAGATCACCACCACAGCTGTCACCAGAAGCATGATAAAAAGCAGATACCTGTGGGGGGCACGGAGCTGGAGCTGGGGTTGCCACAGGGGCTGGGCACAGGCAGAGCAGCACTCTGGCACCACAGGGACCCTGTGATGTGCCCACTGCAACCAGCGGTGCCCAGGACTCACTTGCCGATGAGAGGGATGGCGTGGGAGGTGGCGGGCAGGCGCTGGGAGATGAGCAGGAGGAAGACAGACTGGGCCAGGAGCACTGAGATCACCAGGGTCATCTTCTCACCACCTGGTGAACAGGGGAGCTCAGGGCAAGACCTGCTCCAGGCCCCTCCCCAGTGCCCCCAATGCTGGGATTGCCCTTCCAGTGTCCCACCATGCAGTGCTCCGTATAGGGTTTCCCATTATGAGGGTATCCCGGGGTCCCACACAGGGTATCCTGTGCCCAAGCATGCCCCTGCCAGGGTGCCTGGCTGCGATGATGGTGTCCTACATGGGGATGTCCCAGTACTAGGATGTCCCCATGCTGGGCTTTGGGGTGTCCCCATGTCCCAGGACCTGGTGCTGGTGTGGGACATGGAGGTGCCCCATGGGGTGACCCCGGTGCCTGGTGCAGGTGCCACAGGGCTCACTCACTGTCAGCAGGCAGGTAGAAGACGAGGATGGCCATGAAGGCAATGAGGATGCAGGGCGTGACGATGTTGATGACATAGAAAAGCGGCTTGCGCTTGATGATGAGGTAGAAGGTGATATCCTGGTGTTCGCTGCTCTCCGGAGGGTTGTCAGGGTGGATGTTCTTGCGGGCCGGGCGGTGGATGATTTCCCATTCCCCATTCTCTGCCAGGGCATGTGGTACAGCACATGGTGTGAGGGATACCTGCCATGTCCATCCTTGCCAGCCCCACCAACACTGGTCTCCCCATCCTGTATCTGGGTGGCTCCAGGCCTGATGGGATGGGTGCCAGGGTGCCAAAGCCCTGGGCACTCAGGTGTCTCCATGGCAGGCTGCACCAATGCCAGATGTCCCCCTGCCACAGGACATGGCAGAGAGCTCAAGCATTACCTGTGAAGCCTTCGGGATCGATGATGATCCACTCCACTGCGTAATCCCTGCCCGTCTTCGGGTCATTTTCTGTCTTCAAGTGCATGCTGATCTCCAGGGCATTGTACGCCAGCGAGCTGCCCCACGGCCAGGGGACACAGGCAGTGAGGGGCTGTACCTGCTGCTTGGTACCCACCCCCCACCCCACCCCCACCTCGAGCATGATGGACTTGGGCCACTGAGTCACCTGCAAACTGGCACCTTGCTGCACCCCAATAGCAAGGGAAGGTGCTGGCAGCAGCGGGCACCATGGGGGGCCAGGATGCCCACCCTGCTGCCCACCCCTGCCCTGCCCCAGCCACCCCCCTGGCACCTGAATTTGAGGGTGCAGTTCTGCCAGTCAAAGGGGAAGAAGTCAACATTGATGGGACAGGCGCTGCGGAAGATGGCAGGTGGCAGCCAGTAAACGTAGCCTGTGTCGTAGATGAGGACGTTGCAGTAGTAGGCAATCTCGAAGAGCCCATCATTGCTGTGTCGGAAGAGAGCCGAGGTGATGGCAGGGACAGAGGGAGCCCTGGGCATGCACCAGGCACAGCGTGGGGTGTTTAGGAGGGGAAACTGAGGCACGGCTCACTTGTTCTCTAGAACTATCTCAGGCAGCCACAACATGTCTGCTGGCAGGCGGAGCACCTCGATGTCCCCAAACTCAGACTTGTTCCACTGCAGGCGGTAATCAGTCCAGCCCTGGCAGGAGGGATTCCCAGGTCACCCCACCATCACACTGAGCCCCCCCCCCCCGCTGCCTGTGCCTCAGGGCACAACTGACACCATGATGCCTGTCCCTACTCACGTGCTCGAGCCATAAGTTGGTGGTGAGCATCTCGTCCACTTCTTTCTGCAAGGACAGTGTGGGGCAGTGAGATGCCAGGGCTATGCCCAGCAGCTAGCCCCCCCAGCCCAGGCCCCCCAGCCCTCACCAGCCAGGGTTTGGGGCAGCAGCCTTAGGGCTGCCCTGACCTAGCCAGCCCTGGGGCTGAGGCATGGCCGGGGGGCACCTCACGGTGGGCACTGCCTGCTGGGGCTCACCAGAGAGATGAGGTTGGAGAGGGTGAGGGCCAGGTAGACGTCCACAACCTGGTCAGTGGAGACAACGGGGCGCACCTCCTTGTTGTAGCCATTCTCCTCGAAGAGGTAGTGGATGAGCCGCTCCTCCTGGTTCACACAGAGCCCGCCTGGGGGTGGGGGGTCAGGCAAACCATAGGGGGTTGGGGGGGGTTACTAGGCCCAGCGACACCCCACAGGGATGCTTGACTAGGGCAGGGTGGTACAAGGATGGAGGGGACAGAAGCAGGTCAGGACACTGCATGTCTGTGCTGCACAGGGGTGTGGACACGGGACATGCAGGAATGACAGATGTGCCCAGGCACATGGGCACACATGGGCATGGGACAAGGACATGGACACAGAGGGACACACAGACACAGAACCAGCACACACAGGGACACACAAGCACAAGACACTGGGGAACAGACACAGTGGCACTGTGCACGTAGGTGGATGCACACGCAGAGGCACACATGGACAGATGGACACGAAGCTAGTATATGCAGGGACATATGTCATAGATGCAGTGTCACTCTGCACACAGACACAGTGATACTGTTCACCGACAGACAGACAGACACACAGCCCGGGCAGGGACATGGCTTCAGGTGGCACAGTCAGGACAGAAGCACAGGGGCTGCTCAGTGATGGGAGTCTGCCAGGCAATACCCAAAACGCAGCCCTGGGGACACTTGCACCCAGCTTGGACCCTGCCGCCATCACCCCCCACAGACCCCATCGAGGGAGCCCAACCCCCTCCCTCCCAGTAACAGGGCAGCCCCGACCCCAGGATCCTGCTCACCCGACAGCACCAGTGCCCCGAGCAGGGCCAGCCGTGCTGGCAGGTCCCCCATGCAGCGCCTGCGGTGCCCTCACGCCGTGCCAGGCCCTGGCTGCCTCCCCGCCTGGCCTGGCCGAGCGGATGTCCGGCTGCCGGTGGAGCGGGAGATGGATGGTGCCAGGTGCCGAGGGGGAAGGGTACCGGCACTGGATACCCGCTCCCACCCCGCTCTTCCGGCACTCCAGCGCCCAGAGAAGGGGAGACAGGCAGGCACAGCTGGCCCTGCCGGCCCCATGGGTGCCAGCCCATCACCCTGCGCCTGGGCACCCCAGCATGGGCATTGCTGGGTGTGGGGAGGAGCGGTGCCTTCCACTGCTCAGCAGCCTCAGCGATGCTGCTCAGGGTGGGCAGGGTCCCCACAAGCAGGAGGGGTTGGTACCCACCGATGCTCGAGCGCATGGATGGCACCACCCTGGCACTTGCCACTGGCCCAGGGCACGCTCAGCCCCTACGCCAGCAGGAGGTTTCATGTGGGTCCCTGATGGGGCAGCAGCAGGGGTGGGCACTGATGCTGTGCTGTGGGTGCTGTGGGGGCAGGATGGGTGTCTGGCCCCTGGGGAGGGGGCTGAGGAGTCTGTGCCGGGCTGGACACAGCACCAGTGCCAGGGCCAGGAGCAGAGGCTGAGGGCATTGCTTCAGGGTACGGGGAGGGACAGGATGGGGGATGTAATCCGATGTCACATCCTCCATGGGAAGTCCCCTCACCAGCACTGTGTGGCACGGGCACTCACTTCACACTCACTGGCTACTGGAAAATAGAGCCCTTTATTGAAAAATAAACCTTTCTCTGTACAAATAAATAACAGCCCAGGTGTCTCTGGGGAAATGGGGCTGGGGTGGGCTTGCCAAAGTGAGGGTCCCAGGGGAGAGGGGGGCCATGTTCCCTAGCTGAGACGCTCCAGGTGCCCCGTGGTGCCCCATTGCCCCTGGGAGGTCAGGCAGTGCTGGTGGGAAGAGGGAAACTGAGGCTTGATAGAGGACAAAATGGTGGAAGAGCCTGAACTGGGGATGGGGGTTGTGTTTGAAGGACACGAGAGACCCCTGCCCCAGCACCCCATCCCCGTGCTGGCACGGTGTCCCAGGAGCACCATTAGGTTTTCAGTGCCTCGAGTGCCAGAGCAACGAGTCCAGGCATGCTGCGGGCCAGCGAATCGCTCTCCAGCCCCACAAGGCCAGCAAAGGCTGTGGGGCGACCCCCCACCATGGCCCGCACCTGCGCCCGGTAAAGTCCCTTGGCATTTTTGGAGCCCAAGTCCACCAGGATCTGCAGGGAGACAACACCACCGTGAGTCCTAGGGGAGCCAGAAGCACAGCGGGATGGTGATGGGCTGGGGGGTGGCACTGCCTGGCTGCCAGGGTGGGAGCTCGGAGTAGCTGGACAGGGTGCTCACCTCCTGGAAGGTCATGGCCAGGTCCGGCTCAGGCACCCGCAGCACCCAGGCGTACAGCTCCCGCACCTCACCCACCCGCACCGCTGACTCGTTGAGGCCAGGGCAGGCTGCAACCCCGGGGATGGGCAGGGGAGAGATGGAGGGGGGACATCAGAGAGGAATTGAGGGGGCACCGTGTTGCTGCCCACCCCAGGGAGGAGCACTCATGCTCTGGGGATGTCAGGGGAACAGGGGCAGAGAGGGTGCCTTTGGAGGGGGGCATGGCCAAGGGCTGGCTCACCAACATGGGACAACCAGCCCTGGAACTGGGGTGCAAAGCTGAGGCATGGTTTGCCACCATACCCATGGTGGCGCGCGGCATCCTGCAGTGGCCAGGGCTGCTGGGCACTTACCTCTGCCCATGCTTGCCTCCTCCTCCTCCTTCTCCTCCTCCTCCATCCCCGGCAACTCCATGGGCACCAGCTCACGTTTCTCCCTCGGCGCGGACCCTGTCACCAAGAGAGGTGTGAAAACCCCGGTGGGGACATGGCTAGCGGACACTGCCCGGGCACAGAGCCTGGTGGATGGATATCCCGCTGTCCCGTCAGCCCCAGCCCCCCACAGGCTCCCAGGGCTCACGGCTCTGCGCGAGGGTCCCTGCCAGCTCTCCAGGTGCCCAGCGTGGCTCTGTGGCTTCGAGAGGAGTGCTGAGATCCAGCTCTGCCCGCAGCTGGGCAAGGAAGGCTCGTCCCTGTCCCACCAGCTCCTCCACCAACTCCTCACCCTGCTGAAGGGAAGGGTGGGACAGGGTGGGTGGTGGGGCACCCACAGGGCACCTGTGGGCACAGCCAGGTGCACAGTGGCAGAATGCAGGGCACGGCTGGGCTGGTGTCAGATGGGGACACGCGACTGCTTTATGGCTGTGTTGGGTTGGATTCTAAGCTGTGGGGTCAGACCCATGGCTGGCTCTGCCATGGTTGGACTGGGAGCACTGGTTTCAGCTGGAAAGGATGAGATGGCCTCTCTGTGGTGGCAGAGTGGGAGATACCACATTCGTGGCTGCACCGGGGACGATGGACCCAAGGGATGTCAGGAGGGGACACAGGGCAAGTGATGGGGCCTTGGTCCCTGGTGGCACCTTCACCAGAGGGTTAGGGACTCCCCCCAGCCTGTCCCTCCCCACATACCTGCAGGAAGAGCCACGTCTCCTCGGGGAGCTGCCCCCCGTCCAAAGTGGGTGCCAGGGGGCTGCCCCCCGCCATGGCCCTCAGCACCTCCACCCAGTCCTGCAACCGGGGCCCCACAGCCCCGAAGAGCCCTGCAAAGGGGGGTGGCCGCCCAGCCCCCCGCCTGCAAGCATAGTGGGGCGAGCTCAGGCAGGCGCCCGGTGGCACCCATCCCCAGGGCAATGCCACCCCATGTACCCCCAGCGGGGCCTGGGTGGCCCTGGGCACCCTAGGGGTCATGCCCACCTCCCTCCAGGTGTGCCCTGATTGCAGGAAGAGTAGGACCCCAATGCTACAGGCTGTCCCCAAAAAGCCATGTCTGCCCACAGGCATCTTGCCTGCTTCCCCAAACCCTGTAGCCCCTCTTGTCCTGTGGCCCACCATGCCTCACCTGGTGGGTGGTCTTCGAGGTCCCTCTGCTGTGGGGCTGGGCTGGCCTCCTGCCACCGCTGAACCTGTGGGGACAAGAAGGGGACAGGAGGGACAAGGGGCAGGGGTCCCAAGCCAGGGCAAGCTGCTGAAGCTCCGGCCACTGGTAGAGCGGGGACTGATGGGACCCCAGGCAGGCACAGGGTGGCCCAGCCCGGGAGGGTACCTGGGGCTTCCCTGCGGACACGGTGGGGAAAGAGATGCCCGTAGATCTTGCCCAGGAGCTGGGGCAGGGTGCGGGTGAGGAAGGAGAAGTCAAACTGGTTGCGGATGAAGTCCCCAGCCCGGCGCAGGAGATCCACCAGGGTCTGGGCGTAGGAGTGCAGCTCTGTGGGCACAGCGGGATAGCCATGGCCCTGACACCATGCTGGCCCCATGCTGCCAGAAGCGGGGGTCCCTCCTCACACCCTGGCCCCAGCACAGCCCCTTGGCTCACCGCATCGTTTCGTCCTGGCACGGCAGGTCTCCTCAGCCAGGCGGGCACAGGCAGCCCGGCCCTGGGGGGCCCGGCAGGACCCGGTGTAGAAGGTGCAGAGGCGGGCGCGCTCGGGGGGCTGCCGCTCGGGGGGCAGCTGGGCCAGGGCCAGCAGGTCAAAGCAGCTCGGTTCCCGGCTGCCAGGGGCGGCTGTGAGGGCACCGGGGCTGCCATGAGGTGCTGAATCCTGCCCCCCAGGGCGATGTATCCCCACAGCACCCTGGGCATCTCTGTCCCGTCCCCCCGGCATGGCCAGTGGCACTCACGGTCCATCTGGAGGCTGAGCCAGTCTGTGAAGGCAGTGACGCGGGTGTAGACGCCCGGTTTGCCTTGCTCACCGCAGCCGTCGCCCCACGAGGTGATACCGTAGAGAACGAAGCGGTGCGAGGAGGGGTCCTGGCACGCCAGCGGGCCCCCCGAGTCACCCTGAGGGGGGGATGCCTGCGCATTGGTCTGGGCCAGGACCCCAACAGCACTGCCAGGCTGTGCTGGGCTGCGGTGCGTGCCCAACACTGTGTGCCGCAAGGGATTTATCAGCTGGGGGGCTGGCAGCCCCCAGCCCCGGGTGTTACCTGGCAGGAGTCAATGCCCCCAGACAAGTACCCAGCACAAAACATGGCGTTGGTGAGCAGGTCCCTGCCCAGGGCTCCCCGGCACGTCTCCTGGCTGAGCAGGGGCACCCGTGCCTCCATCACCACGTCGGCCGCCGGCCCCTCTGCCAGGCAAGGTACCCATTATGGGGTCCCCCATGCCCGGACACCCCCCTCTTTTTTGCACCCTCCCTGCCCTGGCTTAGTGGATTGGCACTGGGCACTGGAGAGGGCACCAAAGGGGATGCCCCACAGACCCTGCAGGTGTTGGGGTGTCACCTACCTTCGTAGAGGGAGCCCCAGCCCGCGATGTAACAGGCGGTGCCAGGGCTGGGTTCTGCAGGGCCGCTGGGAAGGCACACGGGGCTGATGGTGGGCGATGGGACCAGTGGCACTGCCAGCTCCAGCAGCGCCAGGTCCCCGTGAAATGTCTTGGGGTTAAACTGGAAGGAGATGGGGGGAGTCAGTGGGGGGCCCTGGGGCATGCCCAGAGAGGTCAGGGGGGTGCCCACCTCCACTGACCTTGGGGTGAGGCAGGATGCGCCGGATGGGCACTGCCCGCTCGCCCACGCCTGGCTTGCCAAGCTCGTAGTTGCCTGCCACCACCGTCCACGCCAACTCGTTCTGGTTCCTGGCAGAGTGTGGGACAGATAGTTACAGGAGTGACAGGGGTGCCACCCCATGCCACCCTCTGCAGGGACATCATCCCTATGTTGCCATGCCCCTCGCCATACCCGGCAAAGCAGTGGGCTGCGGTGAGGACCCAGGAGTGTCCCACCAGCACCCCTCCACACATCAGCTCCCCATGGAGCCGCACTGACACCAGCCAGGGCCAGGCCCCCCGTGGGGCCACGCTGCCACCCATGATCCGTCCTCGGGGGGCCGTAGCGTTGGCTTGGGGGCCCACACGGTGCCCGCAGCTCCCTGGGGGACAAAGCCAGGGTAAGGGGGGGTGTCCTGCAGACCTGCTGCTGGGGCACCCCCTCGTCCGGGTGGGCACGGGGTGACCACTCATGGTGGTGCCAGGATGGCCGTGGTGGCGGAGGGGTTGGCGGGTGGCCCCCGGGGGGGTCATGCCACGCCAGGCGCGCTGTCAAGCCTCATTGTGCTCACGGAGGCGAGCGGGGCGGCGGGCCGGGGGCACCCCGCGGCACGGCAGCTGCCGACGCTAACCTCTGCCCCTTGGCCCAGCAGGCAGCCGGGGGGCCAGGGGCACCCGCCGGTGTGTGTGTGTTGGAGGGGGGTGGTGGGCACCGTGGGGCTGCCCTGGCTCACCTGGCATCGCCGCCTCTGCTGCTGCGACAGGGCCCGAGGCTGTGGCTGCCACTCCTGCGGGGACAGATTGTCACAGCATGTGGGGACACCCCTCCCAATGTCACCACAGTGTCCCTCCTGTCCCCAATTCCCCTGGTTGCTCTCAGTGCCCCCCAGACCCCCATCATCCCAAAAAAAGCACCCTCGTACTGCCCTAGGAGTGCTCGTCAGCCCCAGTGACTCAGTGTCCCCAAACTCTCTGCCACCCCGCCTTGTCCTGTTCTACCATACTCCCCTCTCCCACCCCAGATTCTCCATCACCCCTCAGTGCCCTGTCCCCCCCAATCCACTCATGGCTCCCAGTGCCTCCATCCCCCAGCGCTCAACCTCTCACCCCAGATCCCTCCCTCCCTGCCAATCTCCCATCCCACCAGATTTCCCATCACCCTACCATACCTCCACCTCCTCAGCCTCCCTACCCCACCACAGCACCTCCTGTCACCCCCAGTGCCCCATATCCCCACACACAATCCCAGGCATCCCTGGGGGTGCCCCATTTGTTATTGTGGGGTCTCTCCTCTCTGGGAGGATCCATGGGTGATGCGGGTGCCCACTCACGGCACTCCTGGAGGCGGTGGCGGCAGAGCTGGGCACTGAGCTGGGTGCAGGCATGCTGGGCCCCCTCGGGTGGGCACAGGCGCTGGTAGGGGGCACAAGCCTGGCTCAGTGCCCAGTTGCGCTGAGGCAGCTCAGGCAGCACCTGGGCATCCAGCAGGACCTGGCAGCTGGGGGGCACAGTGAGGGGCACGGCTGGTGCTGCAAGGACAAGCAGGGCTGTGGGCATCCCACTGTGTCCTCCCTGCCCACCTCTGCCCAGGCCAGTCCAGGCTCTGCTTTGGGGCAGATGGGAAGGGGACATGATGGGGCTGCTCTGTTGGCATGTTTTAGTAGGGTCTCCTGAGTGCTGGGACGTTTTTGAGTGGATATCTGGGAAGGAGACAAGGGATTGGGCATTGCTTTGGGTAAGGCTCCAGGTGATGTTTGGGTAGGATCTAGAGAAGATGGGGAACTGCTTGGGTAGGGTCTCTGGGTGGTGGTTTTGTAGTCTCTAGCAGTCAGGGATATGTTTTGGGAATCTGGCCACTGTTTTGGCAAAGCCTATAAGGGAGGGGGGTACCGTCTGGGTAGGGTGTTGGGGTGTCATTTTGGTAGGGTTTGTAGGGGATGAGGTGGTGCTTTGGTAGGGACCCAAAGAAATATTTGGGTAGGATCTCCAGGCATGGGTCTGTGTTAGGGTAGGGTCTCCTGGGCATGGGGTGGTATTTGGACAGGGACCCCTGGCAGCATTTAGATAGGGATGCTGGGCAGTGTTTGGGTAGGGACTGGGCCTGTTTGGGCAGGGTCTCCTGGGGATGGGGCAGTGGGGGCCATGGGGCCATGACTCACATGGGCAGCGACGGGTGAGGTTGGTGCAGGGGGGGAAGAGGCAGGGGGCACAGAGCCCACAGGCGCCCCGCTGCTGCTGCTGCTCGGCCAGCGCCCGCTCCAGTGCCAGCAGCGCGCTCCTCAGCGCCGCCTCCAGCACCAGCGTCCCCCGGCTGGACAGTGCTGCCAGGCACATGCAGGGTGCTCAGACCCCCGGCGCCCCCACCATTGCCCCCCACAGTGGCCACAGAGTGCCCCCAGCCCCGCCGGTGCCCGCGCCCCCATATCTCCATGGTGTCAGGCTGGGCAGGGCCTGTCACCTGCTGGCATCGCCTAGGGTGACAGGCACGAGGCTCACCTCCCTGCTGGGGCTGGTACATGGGCACATGATGTGGGGAGGGTGCCTGCCCAGGTCTGTGTGTGCCCGTTGTATGTGGAGACCCTGTGAGAACATGTGCTTGCAGCAGGGTATGAGCCCGGACAGGTGTGCCCGTGTGTGCCGGTGTGCATCTACTTCTGTGCACACCTGTGCCCGTACCGTGGGTGCACACTTGTGCGGGCCAGGATCTCTGTGCCTGTGTCTACATGTCGCTGCATGTGCTCATGTGTGTGCAGTCCTGTGCGTGTCCTGTATGTGCATCCCCACATGTGCCTGTACCTGTGGCCACCTGCACTCACCCATAGCGACCCTGCTGTGGGCCGTGCCCTGGCAGAGGGTCCCTCGGGTCTGGCACAGGTGCCTGGGCAGGAGGGAGAACTGATGGCCATGGGCCATGACCCACACCACTCCCTGCAACCCCTGTGTCCCCTAGTGCTGTGGGAAGCACTTGGCACCCAGTCCAGGCACTGCAGGCATGTCCCGTGGGCTGGGGTCTTTGCCAGGGACCCAGGCATCTTGCTTGTGCTTCCCCCCCTTACTGAGAGTGAACCCAAGAGTCCCAGCTTCTACAGCTGCCCCAGCCCAACCCTCCCACAAAGATGCCCCCACCCCTGTGCCCCACTGACCTTGCAGGACGCTGGCTGGCATGGGGTACAGCCCCTGGCCCAGGGGGGCCCCCCCCACCAGCTGCAGCAGCAGCAGCAGCACGGGGGGGACCAGGCGGGCCCCGAGAAGAGCTCCCTGCATCCTCTTCCCTCCTCTCTCCATCCTTGGGTGGGCAAAGGGGGGCAGGTGGGGGGAGCCCCCGAAATGCCCGAGGCGGGCGAGGAGGGATGGATATATACGGTGCCCCCTGGGCGGTGGGAGGAGAGAGGGGCCGGGGGAGCACAAACAGGCGAGTTCATTAATGTCGCGCCAAGATGCCAGCTCGGGGCGGGGGGCGCGGGGGGGGGCGCAGCCGGGGCCTCAATGCCGCCTTTGTTCGACGGGGCCTCCGGGCGGGCAGCATCAGACGGGCGCTGCGCTCCGGCGCTGCCCGCGGCCCTTGATCATTTTCACGCCAAGCCCCGGCCGCGCCACCGTCCCTCCCGCGGGCCCCGGGCGGGGGGAGCGGGGGGGGGACAGCGGGCGGGTGGGAACGCACCGGCGGCTGCGGGGCGCGGGGGGCCCGGACTGGGCGTGGGAGACCCGCCGGGGGCTTCAAAGGCGGGCAGCGGGACGGGGTGGACATCGCCCGGAGGGGGGGTGGTTGGCGGGGGTCTGGGGAGGGGAGCATGGGACGGGGGGGTCCCTCTTTCTGTGCCAGCCCAGCCGTGGCTGAACGGGCCGCCCCGTGAAAGGACACTGCATCCCCGTGCTGCGCACCAACTGTCCCCGGGGACCCCCCAGCACCCCGTGTCCACTCTAAAGCCGTTCCTGGCCTGGGGTGCAGGAGAGGGGTGCGCCCCGGGGGGGGATGCCAGGGGGCGGCAGGTGGGGCCGGGGCAACGGCTGCTTTTCTTGCTTGGCAGTGGCAGGTAGCGAGCGGGCAGCGTGCCCGGGCTGGGGGGCACAATTTGGCCCCACGGATGGGGGTGCTCCGCTTGCCCACCCGGCTGGAGACGGTCCCCTCCGTGCTTGCCGCTCAGCTTGCGGTTGGCCCCACACTTTCGGGGTGCCCGCGCCACCCCCCTGCCCCCACTGCATCCTGGGGTGCCCGTGGGGGGGCCTCAGCTCCTGCGGTGGGGCAGGGTGCGGCTGCAACCCCATCACCTCTTTGGGGTGCGGCGGGTGTCCGTGCCCCCACCTCTGTCCCTGTTAGGGGCAGGGGTGGGTGCTCGTGTCCGGGCCTCTGTCCTTGTTAGGGGCAGGGGGTGCCCGTGTCCCCACATCCACCGGGGGGCAGGGGCTGCCCACGCCCACCTTTCTGTCCCCCGTGCAGTGCAGATGCCCGTGTCCCCATCCCCATTTAGGGGCCGGGGGGTGCCCGTGCCGCCACCCCCGTCCCTATTAGGGGCAGGGACGCCTCCGTGCCCTCAGCCCCGGCCGTGCCGCGCTCCCCCCGGGCCCCCCCGGCCCCGATGGTGCCAGCGGGGCGCGGACAATGCCGCTTCAGTGGCACATCAAAGGCGCGGCGCTGCCCGCGGCTGGCACGGCGACAGGCCCGCCGCAGATGAAAGCCCCGGCCCCGCCGGGCTCCCACCTCGGCCGCGGGGACACCGCGGGGCACGCTGCGCCTCCGCCCCACGGGGGACGGCGGGGCCGGGGGCCACGGGGCACAAACGCACAGCGCCACCGCACCCCGCGGAGCCGTCCCGCGTCGGTGTCCCCGCACGGATCCCCCCGCTGGTGGCACGGCCTCGCGCCGCGGGCGTCACGCGCTCGGCTGACGGCAGCTGGCGCCCACGCGGGTACGCGAGGCCGGCGTGGGGTTCGCCCCCGGCCCCCCCGTGCCCCCCCCCCGTGCCCTGCCCCCCCGCTCCCCGTGTCCCGGTGCCGGTGCCAACCCCATTAACCTAATTGGCGAGGCGCTCGGCCGCCCCGGGCAGCAGCGGCAGTGGGACCCCGGGGCCCGGGCAGATCCCAGTCCCGGCGGGGAGCGAGGCAGGGAGGGAGGGGGCGAGGGACGGCGCCCCCGGGGGCCCCGCTTGTCCGGTAATTGGCGCGGGCAGCCGAGCCCGGCCGGCACCGGCGGGGGGGCGCGGGGAGCGGGCACCGAGGGAGGCGGGGCAGCACCGGAGCCCCTGCGGTGTCCGGGGGCAGCTTGGGGGTGCGGGGGTCGGTACCGGGGTGCTGGCCGCTGGGGGCTCGGGGGCAGGGGGCGTGTGGTGATGCGGGGGTCCGTTTTGGGGGGCCGGGAGGAGTGGGGGGAGTTCGGAGGTGGGGGGGGAGGAAGTGCCGGGTCCCAGGATTGGGGAGACCCCGGGAGGGGGACGGGGACTGGGGGGATTCGGGTTGTGGGGTGACGCTGGGGCTGGGGGTCACTGGGGGGGTGTTGGGTGGGACAGCTCTGGGGCTGGGGGTGCGGCGGGGGCGAACGCTGTGGGGGTACATTTGGGGCCGGGGGCTGTGATAAGGGTGGGGTACGGCCGGGGGGCTGTGGGCGGGGGCAGCACAGGGGCGGGGCTATCCGGCAGCCGGGGCGGGGCCTACCCAGGGAGTGGGGCGGGGGCGATCGGGCGGGGCGGGGCCGGAGGCGGGGTCTATAGGGTGGGATGTGGGCGGGGCCAATCTCGAGGGGTGGGCCCGCGGGCGGGGCCCGGCGGGTCGGGGCCGGGTCGGCGGGCGGGGCCGGCGGGGGCCAGGGCCGGGGCCGGGGCCGGGGCCGGGGCCGGGACCGGGACCGGGACCGGCGCCGGGCGCGTTTCGGGGCCGGGCCGGGCCATGGCGAGCTCGGAGCGGAGCGCGCTGCTCACGTACCGCCTGTGCGGCGGCTCGGGCGAGGAGGAGCGGGGCCGGGAGCGCGGCCGGGCCGCCGCCGCCCCCCGCAAGCTGCCCACCTTCTTGGGCGTTGTGGTGCCCACGCTGCTTTCCATGTTCAGCGTCGTCCTCTTCCTGCGCCTCGGTAAGTGCCGCCGCCCCCCGGGGACGCCCCCGCCCCCCCTCCCCCTCCGGCTGCATCCCGAGTCCCCCGGGACCACCAGCCCTGCCTGGTACCCCCAGTCCGGTCCCCGTGGCATCCCGAGGCCTCCTGCGTCTGGACCCCCTGTGGTCACCCCGAGCCCCCCAGTCTGGAGCCCTGGTGTCCTCCCTTTGCCCTCCCGGTGCTTTCCCCCCAGCCTTCCAGTCTGACGTCCCAGTATACCCCCTGAGCTCCCCCAGTCTGGATCCCACTGTCCTCCCAGTGCCCTCTCCTGACACGCACACCCCCCTCCCAGTCTGGGGTCCCAGTGTTCTCTCAGTTCTCCCCCAGTGCTCTGTTCTCTCCAGACCCCTCTAGTCTGGGGCCTGGGGCTCAGGGGCTCCTGCTCTGTCCGAAGGATGGGAACCCGGTTAGGGACCTCGGTGTCCCCGCTAAGGGACCTCAGTCCAAAGCCCTAGTGTCCCTGGGGCAGGACTCCTGTGCCTTCCTTAAAACAGAATTCCAGTGCCCTTGTATCCCCCCATCCACTGGTGCAGAGGACCCACTGGTCCCCAGGCATCCCCCAGTGCTGGGCTCTGGCACCTCAGTACAGCGCCCCAGTTTTCTCCCAGACCCCGTATGGTGTCCTAGGGGCAGGGCCCTGGTGTTCCCACATCAGGTACCCAGCTTGCCCCCCCTGCCCCCCCCCGTGCTGTTCAAACAGCACAGGCTGGATCCCAGTCTGCTCCCAGTCTGTTACTGGGAAGCCTGGGAGAACTAGGGGGAGCAGGCTGGCCACGGACTGGGGGAGACGCTCGCCCTTTGCAGGGGCCCTGGCAGGGGAAAGATGCTCCAACCTGGCCCAGGGCAGGCAGAGAGGCCCAGGACAAACAGCGTCTGCCCTGGTCCGGGAACAGGGAATGTTTTTCCTCTTTCACTTTCTGTCCAGCTCACGGAAAGGCCACGGCAGGAGTTGGCTGCGTGCCCAGGGGGGCCAGTAGGCCCTGGGGGGGGCCTTGGGCCCCTTCCCCTGCCTGGGGAACCTGCCAGGCTGTGGGCATAGCTCTCCCCTGCTATCACTCACCACCTTCCCACTCTCCCACGGCGGGCACCGGGGGCCCCCCCGCCTGCCCCAGCCCCCAGCCCGGGGTGCGTAACCCCAGGGAGCCTGAGGCTGGAAGGGAAGTGCAGGGCGGAGGGGGAGGGGAGCTGCCGGGAAGAGGAACTGTCCCACTGTGGCGGGGCCTTGGCTCCCCCCCTGGCAGCCCCCTGCTTCCCCCATGCCTCAAACACCCCTCAGATCTCCAGGCTGAGCAGCCCTTCCTACTTAGCCCGACACTGCTTTCAGGGCATCCCTTTATTTCCCCTACCCTCACATTTGCCACTTGGGCACCCTCCAGCCCTCTGGGGATCAGAGGGGGTGCCCCCAAACCCAGCCTGTCTCCCTTGGAGCTGCTTGTGGTGGCCGTGCCCCGGCACCCCCCTCGCCTCCCCGCGGGCATGGCTGTGGCCTGGCTTGCGGCTGAGATAGGGCATCTCCCGGCAGCCGCTGCAGCCCCTTCCTGCCCTCAGCGCCACCAGGCTCCCCTCCCCGTCACCCTGGGCAGGCCCGTGGGGCGCCCTGGGTGCCCTGTCCCCAGGCGGGGGGGAAGCACACCAGGCAGCAGGGGCCCACCTGGCAGGGACGCCCCAGGGCTGCTCTTGCTTCCCGCTTTGCAGTGAGCCAGCAGAGCGGCAACGGAACCCCGCGGGGAGCACATCAGTTCCTGGTGCCCGAGCTGGCGTGCAAGGCAGCCCCTGCCCGCTGAGGGTGGGTCCTGGCACCCCTCCGCCGTGCCCCGGGGCTGGGCGAGCAGCAGCAGAGCCCCTGCCCTGTTTGTTTGCTTTTTGGGTGCGCCTGGGCCTGATCCTGGCACGGCAGGAGGGTGGGGATGCCCTGAGGTGGGGGGGGGCACCGGCTGGGCTGGCCCCAGGCACTGCTGTGGGTGGGAGGTGGCAGCACCCCAGGGTTGGGATATCCCCTCACCCTGGAAGGGAAGGGGGTGGCATGTCTGGAGGAAGCTGTAGGCACGGGGATGGGAGCAGCCAGCATGCTTCAGTGGGACGAGCTGTGCGTGGTGGCTGTGCCCGGGGACCCTGTCTTGGGAGTGTTCCCTGCCCAGCTAACAAGCATGCTGACCTCTGCCCTGTCCTTGGCAGGGTTCGTGGTGGGCCATGCTGGGTTGTACCAAGCCCTGGCCATGTTCGCAGTGGCATACTTCATCATCGGCATGACGGTGCTCTCCGTGTGTGCCATCGCCACCAACGGGGCACTGGATGCCGGAGGAGCCTACTGTATCCTTTGCCGTGGGTGCTGCTGGGGCAGAGCACGTGGGACAAAATCTGGGGACCACCCAGTGGCCTCGGGGTGCCATGCTGAGGCTGGGACCCTCTTGGCCTGAGAGGGAGGGGTGGGGACACCCGATGGTGGTGTCTTCTTTGACTTGAGCAAGATATGATCAGCCGTGCCCTGGGCCCGGAGTTCGGGGGCAGCATCGGGATCATGTTTTTCCTGGCCAACGTGTGTGGCAGTGCCCTCTACGTGCTGGGGCTGGTGGAGGCGGTGGTGGACAGCTTTGGGATCCCACCTGGTGAGTACCCCCATGTGATGGGTGGCAGAGTGTCCCTTACCCAAGCAGTCCCAGCATCTTGCCAGGCATGCCAAGCACCATGTATGGCTCTCCCGGTCCTCTGGCCCGTGAGTTGGTGCCTCTCATGCCTGGCACAATGCCGGTGGCTCTCAGATCCCAGGGATGCCCCTGCCTCTGAGCCCCACTGATGCTGGCTTATCTCTGCCCAGGGCAAAAAGTGGGCACAGGCGTCCACGTCCTGCCCCAGAGCTACTGGTATGAGCTGCTCTACGGTACCGTGCTGCTGGCCCTCTGCCTCGTCGTGTGCCTTGTGGGTGCCTCCATCTACGCCAAAGCCACCTTCCTTATCTTCCTCATCGTCGCAGGTGTCCTAGGCACCATCCTCATCAGCTTCTTTGCTACACAGCCCCTTGGGGTGCCCATCCATCTGCCCCACTTCAATGTCTCCGAGACTGAGAATGGCTCCTTCACCGGCTTCTCCCTTGCCACCCTGCGAGAAAACCTGGGGGGTGAGGAGAGGCTCCCTCCACCCTGCCTGCAGTACCCATTGTGGCACTGGCAGCTCCACACCAGCAGGGGCTTGCTGGAGCCTGGGGGCAGTTGGTGGGCACAAAGCAGGTGCTGTGGGGGTGGTTTCTCCCATGGTTTGTGTATCAGGACATTGCGAGGGTATATGGTGGGGCTCTGCTGCCCTGGACAGACCATTGCAGCCTGTGCCTGTGTCTCTTGCAGGTGGGTACGGGGTGGACTACACCACCGGGCAGGTGATGAGCTTCAGCTCCGTCTTTGCGGTGATGTTCAATGGCTGCACCGGCATCATGGCAGGCTCCAACATGTCAGGTATGGGCAGGGGGCGCTGGGCTGGAGGAGAGCAGAGGTGTGCTGTGTATGGGCACTAATGCTGCCCGCTCCTGCCCACAGGAGACCTGAAGCGCCCGAGCTACTCCATCCCGCGGGGCACTATCTCTGCTGTGCTCTTTACCTACCTCGTCTACAACCTGCTGGCTTTCCTCATGTGTGCCACCTGCAACAGGTACGGCCATCTGTCCCTTCACCAGGGCCATCGGTGCCAGGGCCGAGGCAGGTGCCAGTGTATCTGTGTCCCTCTCCAGGATCCTCCTGCAGAAAGACTACGGCTTCTTGCGTGACATCAGTATCTTCCCACCCTTGGTCACCGTGGGCATCTATGCTGCCACCCTCTCTGCAGCCATGAGCAACCTCATCGGGGCATCCCGCATCCTCTATGCCCTGGCCCGGGATGATCTCTTTGGTGAGTGCCTGGAGCACACTGGTACCCGCCAGAGCCCACCTGGCAGATTGTCCCTGCTAGGGACCAGCCCTGGCACCGGGGAGCCCCCTTCCTGGTGTGGGGTTCATGCTTTGTGGATTGGCATGTGCCCATTTGGGTCACCTGTGTGCCCCGGTGTTTGCCCCTGCCCCAGCACCCATGGTGGGAACAGGACTCTTGGCTGGTGGCCGAGCCTGTTGGTGCCTGCTGGGGTGCCCCAGCCCAGCCTCTCCACTCTGCCCACAGGCCGGGCGCTGGCGCTGGCTAAGAAGACATCTTCCAGTGGGAACCCAGTGATGGCGGTGATCCTCTCCTGGCTGGTGGTTCAGGTGAGTTTGCCAGCAATGCTCCTTTCCTGGCCTCACCAGGTGAAGGTGGGTTGGCACCTGGGCTGGGCATTGTGGAGCCTGACATGGCCCCCTAACCCTGGGATCCCCCCCACTACCCCAGCTCCCCTGCCCCAGGTATCCTGCTGTGACTGTGTCCTTCCTTCCCTGAGCCCATAAATGAAGGATGAATCGTAGCAAAGGGTGGGGATTCCTGCCTGTGTGGCAGTGCCCGTACCCTTTCCCTGCACACCGCTGTTGCATGCCCCAAGCTTGGCAGGGATGGCTCAGGAATGTGCCGGGGTTGCCCTCCTGGGGGGTGCATTCACACTGTGCCCCTCCTGTGCTCTCTGCAGCTGGTGCTCTTCTCTGGGAAGCTCAACACCATTGCAGGGGTCGTGACCACCTTCTTCCTCCTGGTTTATGCCACTGTCAACCTGGCCTGCCTGGCACTGGAGTGGGCATCAGCCCCCAACTTCAGGTACCTGCTAGCACAGGAGAGGGAGGCTGCACCAAGATGCTGGGCAGGCACCCGTCTGTCCATCCGTCTGCCTCTGGTTCCCCTGCTATCCATGTGCCCACTGCCCCTCTGCGGGGCAGAGATGCTGACCACCCCTCTCCTGGGCATTTGAGGGGCCAGAGACACCCCCACCCCTGGGGAGGGAGGAGAGGACAGGTGCCAGTGTGACGCTGTCTTGGCACAGTCCTCATGCCCTGGCACCACTTTGCTGAGCAGGTACAGATAAATCCAGCACCACCGGGTACCACCCGCCCCCTCCCCTTAGGCTTTCCGGAGATAATTTATAGCCTGTGCCCGCCCGGCATCCCCCAGGCAGCTTGCCAAGAGGTGATGGAGCCCACTTTCCATTAGCACTAATTAAACTAACAGAGAAGGGGGAGGAAGGGAAGGGGGATCCTGGGTGAGGGGAGGAGAAGAGGTCTTCCAGGAAGGGAGGAATGTGTGTGGCAGGCAGCCCCAGCCTGGGCGTGGGGCGTGGGGTACCCTGGTACAGAGCTGCCCAAATCTGTGGCAGGGGGGCATTGCAGGGTGGCTGGGGAGAGCCTGATCTCCCTCTTGGGTGATGCCTGCTGCCCTCGGCGCAGGATGCTGCGACTCCAAAGCAGGGAGAGTCCCCCAGGTGCAACAGAAGTGATGCCTGAGCAGGGCTGGGTGGCACTGCCCAGGAGCCCCCCAGAGTGCCCCATTTCCAAGGGAGATCTGGTGTCTGTGCCAGGCTGGAGCTTGCCCCCCCCCCCCAGCCCCAGCTGCTCCCTTGGCTGGGCACAGATGGGGCAGGGTCGGTGCCTGGGGGTGAAGATGCTGGGGTGGGTGGTGACAGTCCTCTCTTGCCCACCCCACATCTGGTGGTGCCCCCCTCCTCCCCACACTGAAGTCTCCATCAAGCGCAGTGGAAAAGGATTTTAATTACCTTTCAGGAAAAACAACAATTAGAGAAAATAACAACTTCTCGCCTCCCTGCCTCTGCCTCCCTGTGCCAGGCTGAGCGGGCACTGCGGCTGCCGGCACTGCCACGCATTGCCTGACGGTACCTGGCCCCTGGGTGTGCCAGGGCAGTGCCAGCCCCATAACTCTCGTCACCCCTGTTTGCCAGGGGCTGGCAGCAAGGGGGTGCCCGGTGACCTGGGAGGTGCCATCTCCCCCTGTGCCTTCTTCCACAGGCATCTGGGGAGCCTGATATGCCCTGAGCTGGCACAGCAGGAGTTCACTGGTGGTGGCTGGTGTGACACCTTGCCACAGCCACCCTTGCCATGCCCACCCTGCAGCCGCCATGGGAACAACACAGTAGCGGGTGTCCCCTTGTCCCTGCTCCAGGCCCACCTTCCGGTACTTCACCTGGCACACGTGCCTGCTGGGCATTGCGGGCTGCTGCGTCATGATGTTCCTCATCAGCCCCGTGTCAGCCTCAGCGAGCCTGGGCTTCCTCCTCGTCCTCCTCCTCGCTCTCCACTACCTCTCACCCAGCAGCACCTGGGGCTACATCAGCCAGGCTCTCATCTTCCACCAGGTGAGCCCTGTCCCCCTCCGCTGTACCCTCATGGGGTGAAGAGCAGGTGTCCCCAGGCTGGTGTCCGCATGGCAGCTCTGGGCAGTGTGTCCTTGAGGCTGGCATCTCCATGGGGTGGGTTGTTGAAAGGAGGAGGGTTCCTCACCTGCTGCTCTCCCTTCCTCCCTCCAGGTGCGGAAGTACCTGCTGATGCTGGATGTGCGGAAGGACCATGTCAAGTTCTGGCGCCCACAGATGCTGCTGATGGTGCAGAACCCACGGGGCAGTGCCCGCCTCATCGACTTTGTCAATGACCTCAAGAAGAGCGGTCTCTATGTCCTGGGCCATGTCGAGCTGCAGGATTTGGGTGAGGGTCTGCATTGTCCCCAGCGCTGATGGCTTCTGCTCTTGCTGTGGTGCCGGGGGGGCTCCTGGGGTCCTTGGGGTGACACGGCTGCCCAGCTGCTGGCTGGGCAGGGTGGGCATAGCAAGGGAATGTCAGCATTTTGGGCACATGCATGGCACCTTGGGCTTGGTTTGGTATGAGGGATGTAGATGGCTTGTTTCTGTCCCATGCCTCCTGTGCGCACGTGCGTGCACATGTGTGCTGCAAGCTTGCACATGTGTGTGCTCAAGTATTCACCCCTACATGTGCACATAGGGCTTCTGCATGTGTTGGTGCTGGTGTGTGCATGTGGCACATGCCACCTAGGCTCCTCTGGGCCCCTGTGCAGCATGGTCCCATTGCACAGGTCAGTGCCTGTGCACACCCAGAACACACGTGACTTGGCACAGCCTTGCCCGTGTGTGTGCCAGTCCATTCTCACCTCATGCTTGCTTCTGTGTGTCTATGAGCTTCAGTGGTGTTTGCACCCTGGTGCATGTTGGTTTGCACATGTGCTCCCTGGCACATGCCGTGACTGTCCCCATCACTGCCCCACGCCCCCCTCCCCCGCCCCCCGTTGCCATGGTGACTAATGGCCTGAAATTGGGGAGTGGGGATGGGGCTGCTTGGGGTTTTTTTCCTGTATATTTATGTGTAATTTCATATCTCTGGCTGGAAGCACCTGCTTCCACTCTCCCTGTCTCATGGCTGCTGGGGTGGGCATAGGAGTTGGCATTGGTTTTGCAGGGGGAGGTGCTGCAGGGATACCAGGGTGTTCCCCTGGCATGGGATGCCTGATCCCTTGGTGTTGTTCTTGCTCCTCACCTAGACATGCTGCCCTCAGACCCGCTCCAGCCCCAGCAGGACTCGTGGCTGAGCTTGGTGGACAAGCTGAACGTCAAGGCCTTTGTCAGCCTCACCCTTGCGCCCTCGGTGCGACATGGTGTCCGGCAGCTCCTCTTCACCTCTGGCCTTGGTGAGTGGTGCTGGGGCTGGTATGGGTGGGGGTCCACTATGCTGCCCCTGCGGGGTGAGAAGTGCCAAGGGGTTTGGAGGCACCTGGATGGGCAATGCCAAAGCTGAGTTGGGGCTTGGAGGCATCAGTGGTGAACAATGCTGAAGCCAAGACAGAGTCCCTGTTGGCCATGTTTGAAGGGCTTGAAGACACCTGGACGGGCAATGCCAAAGGGCTTGAAAGCACCCAGCATGGGCAGTGCCAAAGCCAAGTCAGAATATGGAAAGGTGTTGGGTGGGCAATGCCAAAGCCAGGTTGAGTCTTGGAGGCATCTGGATGCATGATATTGAGATCAGCAGGGTGAGCAATGCCAGAGCCAAGCTGTGGCTTGTTGGCACCTGCAGTGCCAGGGGGGCTGCTGGAGCCCTCCACCTCTGCTCAGCCAGGCCGGCGCTGTCTCTCCGGCAGGTGGGATGCGTCCCAACACACTAGTGCTGGGCTTCTACGATGACGCAGAACCGCAGGATGGTCTAGCCCAGCACCCTGCCTTCACCAGCGCCCGCGAGGAGGTCCCCCTGGGCTTCCCCCCTCTGCGGGCGCCCACCGCCCCCAAGCTGCTGTCAGCCCGGGAGTACGTGGGCATCGTGGCTGATGCCCTGAAGATGCTTCGCAATGTCCTGCTGGCCCGGCAGCTGGAGAGCCTGGACAAGGCCTGGGAGTTGCGGCGGGCTGCCAGCCCCCCACCCACCATCCACGTCTGGCCCGTCAACCTGCTGCGGCCTGACAGCGCCCGCTATGCTGACACCTGCAGCCTTTTCCTGCTGCAGATGGCCTGCGTCCTCAACATGGCGCGGGCCTGGCGCCGGGCCCGCCTGCGCCTCTTCCTCTGCGTGGAGGCAGGCGCCATGCCCCATGCCCAGGAGGAGAAGCTGCGCCAGCTCCTCAAGGACTTGCGCATCCAGGCCCAGATCCAGCTGGTGCCCTGGGACACCATCACCCGCCTACACTGGCAAACCTGCCGGGGACCCCCTGGGGGGCCTGCCGGAGAGGTGGAGGAGGAGGAGGAGGAGGAAGGGTCCGTGAACTTCCCGGTCAATGCTGCCCAAGTGTCGGATGAGTACGTCTGCGCCGCCAACAAACTCGTCCTGGAGCAGAGCCCTGCGCCAGCTGTGCGCTTCCTCTATTTGCCGCGGCCGCCGGCCGACACCAGCCTCTACCCGCTGTACCTGCACCAGCTGGAGCTGCTCACCCGTGGGCTGGGCCCCACCGTGCTGGTGCACGGGGTGAGTGCCGTCACCAGCACCCAGCTGTAGGTCACCCCCGGGTTCCCCCTCGGCTCCCTGCACTCTCTTTCGCCCAGTGCCTTTAGCAGCCCGAGCCTGGGGCTGCCCCCAGCCCTGGCGTCCTCACCCTGGTGGGCAGGGAGGGGTCTGTGCCCCCAGGCTGGGAGGTTGGGGGGTGTGTGTGTGTGTGTGTTGGGGGGATGGATTGGTTTTTGGGGGAGTGTCTCCTGCAGAGGATTAAAGCTGGCCCTGGCAGGATCCGGGCACAGCCCTGGCACCGGCTGCGCAGCGCGGTGCATTCACGGTGCCTTTTCTTTGGGGTGGGTGGGGAGGGGGGGATATTGGGGTCCCAGGGAATGCCAAGCACGGGGTGGCCCAGTTGGCTGCTGGGAGCCCCTTGGTTGCACCCTGCACCACCTCCCTCCCCCTGCTTCCCCCTCCCACAGCCCCCAGCCTCTCCTCCGCCAGCTCCTCCGGGCACCCAGCCAGCAGCGGGGATTGATTAAAGGCAGCCTCGACCTTGGTGCCCCGGCTCCCCGCCATCCTCCCTGCCTTTCATTAGGAAAAATTAAATGGGAAGGAGTGGGGGAGGGGAGCCCGGATGCCTGGGTTCCCTGCGTGAGGCTGGGGGTGGTGGCAGGGGGGAGCAGTCAGGTGCTGGCCATGATGGCTGTGGGTATGGCACTCTGGATCTTACTCAGCAGCCCCAGTACTGCTTTAATCTGTAGCTTCCCCCCACCCCCACCATGGGGTCTGAGCTTCTGGTCCTGGCAGGGAGGGATGGAAATGATCCGGGGTCTGGGGGGGCTCACCCAAACACCTGGGTCCTCTGGCCTTGCTCTGGGACCTGTTTCATGGGGCGTTGCCATCTCCCTGCACCCATCGTGACCTGCACGGAGGAGCTGGCTTTTGCCCCTTGCCCTTCCCTTATTGATTATAGAGGAGGGCAGGAAATTGCCTGGGCGCTGGGTGATAAATCCATCGGGTACCTGGCAGATGGGCAGCATGCCCAGACCCTGCCTGATGGATTGCTTCCTATTAGCCCCGGCACGGTGGAGGGGGCTGCTCCGGGCCAGGCTGGACGCCAGTGGCAGGGACAAGCATGGCACTGCTGCCTGTGCCCCTTCTCCACAAGCCTGGCACTGCCCGTTGCTACTCTGCTCAGCCGGAGGGCTGGAAAAACCCAGGAGGCTGGGTGCTGCTGGGGAGAAAAAAGGGCGGGGGGGCATTGCTCCCCACACTTTGCAGTGGCTTGTGCCCAAATCCTCACCTTGGTGCGTGGGCAGGGGGCTGGGCTGGCTTTGCTCCCTGCTGCCAGAGGTGGGTGCCCTGGGGTGGGCACTGCGCGACCCGCAGGCTTTATTTACAAACAGGCGGGAGCTGGCACAGGGCAGCCGGGCACCAGTGGGACCCAGCGGCCTATAATGTTAATTATCACCACGTAATTAAAAGCCCATAAAAAGCCTCACACTTCATTAAATTAAAGCTTCCCCGCACTGTGCCGACGGGCTCCAGCAGAGTTAACCTTGGCTGTGCCAGGCACCAGCTCCACCGCAGCTGGGGACGCGTGGCTGGGGTTGTACGGGACCTGAGGCCAGGAGTATGCAGCCCTGACATCGTAGGGGGGATACGGCATTGCCCATGCATGGGCACCCCCCACCCATTTATCACCTCTGGGCCACATGTGCCTGGGCACACAGGGGGAGCACACATGGGGATGCTGTCCCAGTCAGAGGTGCCCTCATGGCATCGCATGGACGTGTGTGCCCATGCTGGTCCTGCAGATGTGCCATCACACATGCTAGGATGTGGGCGGGGGGCTGACACAGTGCACACCCAGATGTGCAGATGTGGATATGCATATGTGCATGCATGCCTGCTGCAAAGGCAGCATCGGATGCCGACGCACCAGCTGTGGCGCACAACGCCCACGTGGCACACACCTACACGAACAGCATTTCTTCCTCTCTCCTAATATACAGACATGCAGACAAACAGACACACACGCTGCATCTTCTCCAGGCTCCCACCCTTCGCTGCTGGTGCCTGCGAAGGCGACAGGCTGCCAGGAAAGCACTCACCTGTGCCTGCCCTCTCTGTGCCTCAGTTTCCCCATGGGCTATGCTGTGCTGGGGAGAGAGGGATGCATGAGGGACCCCCGAACCCTCCTGGTGGCTGGGGGCCCTGAGTCAGGGGTGCTGTGCTGCGGTCTGGGGGGATACCAAGTGGGAGGGGTACTAGAAATGTGTGCGTGTGTGTGAGCACGCTTGCACAGAATGGGGGTGCTGTGCTGGGTGTGTGTGTATGCGCACAAGGGGTGTCTATATGTGCGCGTGCGTTGGGGTCTATCTATACCCACCCCTAGGTGCGATGCACTGAAGTGCACACAGGGCTCAGTGGGTGGGGGGAGCGCACACACCTATGAACACGGGGTATGCAAACTGGCACACGCCTGTGCCCAGCACCCCTGGGCGCTGCTGCTGAGTGGGGCCATGGGCTGGGGCTGGCCGGGGGGCAGCAGGGGCCAGGGGCTGGCCGAGGGGCTGCATGGGGCAGGCGCCAGTGGGTGCCTGTGGCCTGGCCCTGCGGGGGTGGGCAGCCAACGGGGCCTTGGCTATTTCTTGGAAATTTCGCAGCATTCATTTCAGTGCAAATAAAAGCTGTCATTGCCAGAGAAATGATACTGATCGGGGTCTGAAAAGACAGCAAATTACCCGCCTGAAAATGCACCGCTGGAAAAAAAATGCATATTAAACACACAAAAAGGCACTTTGCCATCAGCCGCGCTTCCCCCGCCGCTCCAGAATAACCACACTTTACATAATTCTCCCTCTCCACCTCCGAATTAATTTCGCAGACAGAGGCAGAGGCAACCCTCTGACAATAGCGGAGTGGAGACGCAGCGGCGGCGGGGGGAGTGGGGCCGGGGGCTGCTGGGGAGGTGCCTGGCTCCAGGCTCGGGGCATGGTGGATAACGAGATGCCAGTGTTGGAGCTGGGGGGGAGGACTGAGGGGTTTGGGGGGACTGAGGGGTTTGGGAGGGTTGGGTCCATGGGTGAGGGTTGTGGGTACTGGGTGGATGTGCTCAGCTGTGGAGTGGAGCATTCCCATTCTTCCCTAACCTCGGGTTCTAGGGATGGCGTCCCTTGGGGTGGGGTTTGTGGGGTGATGCCCACCCTAATAGGCACATCTTGGGCCAAGTGTTTCCTACGAGGGACAATCCTTCACCCCCTACCACGGGGGGTGAGCCTGCCGTGTGCCCACCCCAGAGCCTGGCACCCGCCCTGGAGGCAGGCAGACCCTGTTGGGGTGCACATACCCAGCATTGCGGGGGCCCCTGTGCACCCCACTGCCCCGCTGTCCTACGGGTGCCAGCCAGATGCACCCAAAGGACACTGCAAGGTAATGCTGCCCACCCAGAATGACACCACCAAACTAGCACCCTTCTAAGAACTGCCCCCCACCCCCCACCCTGGGAACCTGCTCCACGGGGTATTGAGGGCACCATGACCAGCACCCTGGCACCGGCAAGGGAGAGCAGCGTGTGTGTGTGGGGGGGTCCAGTAGTGATGATGAGGGTGTTCAGATGGCTGGATGCTTGGCACTGAGGGACTGACAGAGGGGAAGGCAGGCGGCGGAGGTTGACATGGTGCTGCTTTGCATTTTCAATGACAGACCCATGCCGGGTGCTCGGGAGAGTGGAAAAATCTTATTTGTCACCTGCTGGCGGTGTGCAGAGGCTCCTGCGCCGTGGCTAATCTCGGGGAAAATGAGGATGCTGGTGGGGTGGCCCGTGAGATGAGCAGGGCAGAGTGGGGCTGGCGAGGTGGGCAGCTGCCCTGGGCACTGCTCGGGGTCACAGCCATGGGCTGCAGGATGGGCAGGACCCTGGGGTCACACCAACCTGGTGATCCCTGTGTGTATTGGCACAGATCCTGCCTGCTGGGTGTGCATGGGCTGGGCAGACTAAGTGCCCTGTGTCCCCTGGGCATCCCAGAGTAAGTGCCCTGTGCCCCCTGCCCTGTCTGTAAAGGCACAACCTCTTTTCCTTCCACCCCAGCTTCAGGAGCAGCTTCTTGCCTTGCAGTGCCAGCTCCGCAGGTTGGCACTGTCCACACGTCGTCTTGGGGCACTCAGTGGAGATTTTTAGGGGGGAGCTGGCACTTGGAAGCAGGTGCAGGCACTGCCTGACACCCCACATCTACATGCAGGTGCCCATCCTGCACCTGCCGTACCCCAGCTTCTCAAGATGCCAACTCCCGTGGGACGCTGCAGCGCTCTGCGGCCGGCTTAGATTTATCCATTATTTTATATCCACACGCCTTTAATTTTTACAGCTCTGTTGGAGCAATACCCAGGGCTGTTAATAATGCCAGCCCCCCCCTCCCATGTGCACCCATCATAATCCCACCAAGGTGCCAAGCGGGTCATGGGACCAGGTAAGTGCAGGCAAGGGGGAGGCCGGTGTGTGGCACCCAGCCCTGTGCTCCCACCCTCCAGCGAGCCCCCCATCCCCCCCCACCTCGGGTGAGCAGCACAGCTGGGCACTCCATGCCCAGCCACGAAGCAGCCTGTGTCCAGGTGCCCTTGCACCCCGCTAAGGTTGGTAGTACCTGGCTGGTTGGGGTGTCCAAGTGGAGGTCGTCTCTCCGATGGGATTGATGGAGACCCTCTGCCCTGGCATGTGCCCCAGGAAACCTCTGCTGCAACACGTGTGTGGGTGTGTGAGCATGCGTGACTGTGCCAGGGTACATGTGCCTGTAACGGGAGCTGGCCGGCAGTGCATGTTTGTGTGTGTGTGTGTGTGTGTGAGGCACAGCATGTGTGTCTGCACTGGTCCATGTTGGTGTACATGGGAGGTACATCGTGTGCCACTGCCTGTGTGTGTGATGTTGTATGTCTTGGTGCTGCAGTAGGCACCTTGCCCGGGCTGTGCCCAGCACCCCAGTACAGGACAGCACAGCCTCAGCTGCCCCAGGCCATGAGAGCTGTGCCTGGGGCCAGCCCATGGGACAAGACAGTGGGTCCCACGCCAGCTGAGACACCTGTCCTGTGCCAAGCAGGGTCCCCATGCCATGTGTGGCGCAGCACCCAGTATGGGCTGCCTGGGGCTTCCACCCCAGCACCCAGGAAGATGCAGGACCCCCCCCCCCGAGCACTCAGGGCTGTGCAGAACAGAGGGGGGTGAGGGTGGTAGGGCACCCCCGAACATGGCAGGCAGGGTGGCTGTGCAGGGCCAGGGTATGTGGCCACTGCAGGGGGCCACTGTGGGCGGTGGGAATTGCTGGGATATAAATCTCCTTGCTGGGCCCCCCCGTGGCAGAGCGCTCATGATATTTATGTTGGGGATTTATCTGCAATGCAGTTTAATATTCCCGGACCTTCGCGTGTGTGTGTGTGTGTGTGTGTGTGTGTGCGTGAGTGCATGGCCCCCACCCCATGCCACCCCGTGCCACCCCCATGCCCACCTTCTCACCCGGAGCCTCCCGAGATCCATCTCCTGCCCACCCACAGCCCTTTCCCCTGGCAACCACCCTGGCAGGACGGGACGGGCCCCCCAGGGTGCCCGGGCACGGCGCGGGGTACCGAGCCGCCGGGATGCTCCTGCCACGGGCCGCCAGCCGTGCCCACCCGTTCCCCTCCTGTGTGCCGGCCTGCCGGGGGGTGGCAGCAGGGTCCCCGGACGGGGGATGCCAGGCGGAGTGGCACTGCCAGCCCTGCGCCAGCCCCCCGGGGTAGGGGGCCCGGGGACCACCCTGCCCTGCCTCCCCGCCGGCGGGGATGAGGTAAGGCTGGCGGGTGGCACGGGGCTGCTCCATTTGCATAATAATCTCGTTAATGGAGCCTGGCCTGCGGGAGAGCAGGGCTGGAGACACCACCCCCTCCCCGCCCCGCTGCCTCCCTCCGGCCCCGCCGCTCCGCCAGCCGCGGCGCGGGGCGCGGAGCGGAGCGCGGGGCGCGCAGCCGGACGGGCAGCGCCGGGCCGACCCGCCAGCAGCCCCGGGCAGCCTGCTGACATCCCCCAACAAGCCGGTGAGCACCCCCGAGCACCCCCCCGAGCATCCCGGGCAGCATCCCCGACCATCCCGGGCAGCGTCCCCCGACCATCCCGGGAGCATCCCCCAAGTGTCCCGGTGAGCAAGCGGTGAGCCACCCCCCGAGCACTCGCGGGCATCCCGGGCAGCAACCCGGGGAAAATCCCCCGAGTACCTGGTGGTGAGCACCCCGCGAGCAGCCCGGGGAGCACTCCCCGAGCCTGCCGGAGAGCACCCCGCGAGCATCCCCCGAATATCCCGGGCATTACCCCGCGGAGCACTTCCCGAGCATCCCTCGAGCAAACCTCGAGCATCCCCCCGAGCAACCCTCGAGCAACCCCCGAGCACCACAGGCATCATCCCGGCGAGCACCTCCCGAGCATCCTGGCAAGCACCTCCCCGAGCATCCTGGGCAGCATCCTCCGAGCATCCCGGGTAGCATCCCCCGTGAATCCTGAGCAGCGTCCTCGGGCACCCCCAAGCATCCCCCCAGCATCGTGGGCTGCATCCCGAGTAGCATCGACCGAGCATCCTGGGCAGCCCCCCCGCCCCCCGCCCTCCCCCCCCGCCCCCCCATGCCCTCTCTCCCCTCCCCGAGCCGTGCAGCGCCCACTGCCAGCCCCGCAAACTTTCCAGCACCGGCAGCTCCCCGGCACGGGCACCGCCGGGCTGCCGTACCGGGGCACAACTTTGCCCAAGTTGCGGAGGGAGTGGGGGCTGCGGGGCTTGGGGGGCCCTGCCACGGGGATACCGACCACCTCCCAAATGGCTCTTTGTCCCCAGACTGTCCTCCCCCACCTGCAAATCTGGATGCTGTTCTGCACCAAGAAAGGCTTGGAGTCCTCTTTTGAAGCCCCCCACCCCATCTCTGCCCCACCTTCCTTTCCCCATGGGTAGACCCCCTCCTCCTTGGCATGGCACACCTGCCAGACACCCCTGCAAGACACCCCTGCCCATCGGGCACCAGACAGCAGAAAGGGGTTGGGTGGATGGTGGTGGTGGTGGGGAAATGCTGTGAGATGTCCATGGGGTCCAGGACTTCCCCCCCCCCCCCCCCCCCCGAATGGAATTAACTTTGTGCACACATCACATGCTGCACCACAATTTGACACAACGCAATGCAACACGGCGCACTACGACCCAACCCAACACAATGCAATGCAACGCCACAGCGCAACATGATGCACCCTGACGCAGGGCCACAACCCGATCCAACCCACAACACCCCAACCCAATGCCTTCCCCCACGATAAAATCTCCCCAAAGCCCCTCTTCCCCAAGCTACTCACCCCCCTCCATACCCCACCCAGAGGGACTAGCAGCCCCGTGCTCCCCCCCCCCGCCCCGCCCCCCCCCCCCCAAGACCAGGAAGGGCCGTCATGGAATGGTGTGAGAATGGGCTTGCTGGACCACCCCGGACATCCACCCAATGTGGGTGCTCTCAGTGGTGCACTGGGTGCCTGTGGGGTGGGTGTGAGGGATGGAGGTGTGCCAGGGGCTGAAACCCACCTGGCATCATGCAGGCAAGACTCTGCCCTGTCACCAGAAGGGCTGGCAGAGGGGACAGCCATGGGGTAGAGCTGTCAGCAAGGTCACTGGTGGCACAGGGGCCAGTCCCAGTGACACCAGTGGGGCACACAGGCAGGGATGGTGATGCAGGTGGTGATGACAGCAATAAGCAACCCCCCCCCCTCTACTCCTTGCTCCTCCCAAAACCCCCCTCAACCACCTCCTCTGCCTTTTCCAGGAGCTTCCTGACTCACCCGGGCACTCTCCACCACCTCCCCGCAGCAGGCACAGCTCCAGTATGAATCGTAGGGTGTCTGAGCCTGCCCCCCGCCTACCTTGAGCCCCTAACTCCCGTGCTGCCTGCCGGGAGCCCCAGCCATGGAGAAGACCTACTCATTGACAGCCCACTACGACGAGTTTCAGGAGGTGAAGTATGTGAGCAAGTACCAGAGCGGCACCCTGCCCAACGGCTTCGCCCTCCAGCTGGGCACCGGAGCCAAGAAACGCCGTGGGGGGCTGCCACGCTGGAGCCGCCGGGAGGTCTGTCTGCTTTCAGGGCTGGTGTTTGCTGCGGGGCTCTGCGTCATCTTGACATGCATGTTGGTCCTCAAGTACCTGGCGGCTGAAGGGGACAGCTACTGCCTGGAGGGGTGCCAGGAGAAGAAGGCCTTCCTGCGGGCATCCCGCTTCCTCAGCGCCAACATGGATGCCACCATCGACCCCTGCCAGGACTTCTACTCCTTTGCCTGTGGTGGCTGGCTCCGGCGACACGGCATCCCCGAGGACAAGCTGGTGTACGGCACCATCGGGGCCATTGCCGAGCAGAACGAGGCCAAGCTGCGGGCGCTGCTGAGCCGCCCCGTGCGGCGCCGAGCCCCCGCCTCGGCCGAGAGGAAGGTCAAGGAGTTTTTCCGCTCATGCCTGGACCGAGCTGAGATTGACCGACTGGGCCCACGGCCCATGCTGGAGGTCATCAGGGAGTGTGGTGGCTGGGATGCCCCCCAAGGCCGCAGGGACATCAACGAGCTGCTCTACAAGACGCAGGGGGTCTACAGTGCTGCCGTGCTCTTCTCCCTCACCGTCAGCCTGGATGAGAGGAACACCTCCCGCTACATCATCCGGGTGAGGGCACCCTGCCCCTGGGGCTGCCCCCACCCCAGCCACCCGCCTGCACTCGGGACACCCACCTGGTGCCACTGTCCTCACTGTGGTGGCACCAGGTGCCTGCCTGGTGTGTGACTTGCTTGGCTGCAGCAGGCGGCAGGGCTGGGGACAGCCCCCGTCCCTGGGACCCCTCTGTCTCCCCAGCATTGGACCCCTCTGTCAGCCGGCCCTGGGTGAGGGTGGCATCTCCAGGACAGGGCTGGGGACACGGGGACATACTGAGTGAGGCAGTGCTGCCCACCTGGGAGCTGGGGACAGTCCAGCAGGGCACTAGGGTCTCCAGAGTGCTGGCAGCCAAGCCCCTCACCTTGGCATTCTGGCTGCCATCTGTACACTGGGGGCAAACCCTGGGTGGTGACAGGATGACGCCTGCCAGCTGCGCAGCTCTGGGCCAGGGTGCCAGCTTGCCCGTGGCTTTATTGGCCTTCCCCACCCCTGCCAGCCCATGTCCCTCACCCTGTGGTGCTACCAGGGCATGGGTGGGCTTCGTCTGAGTGCCCAAGCCTCAAGCACCCTTGGTGGGTGCAGGAGTGTGGTGGTGGGCACGGTGGGGGCACAGCAATGGCACAGCGGGGATGCCATGGTGGGCACGGTGATGGGCATAGAGGGCCATGGTGGTGGCACAGCAGCAGAGGCACAGCGATGGCATGGTGGGGAGCGCGGTGGTGAGCACGGAGGGAACATGGGGGTGGGCACAGCAGGGCCATGGGGGGCTGGCGGGGGGGGGGACGTGGGCATGGGGGGTGGCACGCTGGGGACTGCAGAAGCACCGTGGGCGGGACAGCCGTGGGGATGAGCCGCCCCGATCCCTGTGAGAGGTGGGGGTGGGGAGGGGGGTGTAGGGGCTGGGGCGGGGGGTGTGGGGTGGGACCGAGGGGTGCGCGGGGCCGGGGCGGAGGGGCAGCGCTGCGGGCCGCCCGTGTGTGCGCTAGAGGGAGCGTGTGTCACGGGGCCGGGCGCGGGGCGGGGGCGCAGGTGTGCGCGGGGCGGGCCGCGGGGGGCGGGGGGAGATGGGGGCGAGGGCTGGGAGGGGTGAGGGTGGGCGGCGGGCCGGGGGGTGGGGAGGGGGCGGGGGGTGGGCTGTACGAGTGGCTTTGCTTTTGTGGGAAACCAAGGGGTGTGTGTGTGATAGGGGAGGGGGTGCAGAAGGGCTGGGGGTGCCTGTGAGGGTGCAGCTGTGCGCGTGGAGGGGGGACTGGTGGGGTGGGACACGGGGGGCGAGCCAGAGAGACAAGGGAAGGGGGGGTGTGTGCGTGTGTGCATGGGGGGCTGGGGGGTAAACTAGAGGGTGTGTGTGGGGGGAGCATGCCTAGGTGTGCATCGTGAGGGGTGAGCTACAGATGTATGTGTGCATACACGTATGTGCAAGCATGTTCAGGTGTGTGATGTGTTAGAGGCTGTGGCTGCAGCTGCAGGACAGCAGGGAGAGTGTGTGCGAAGGGTGGGGGTGCTCATGCAGAGTGGCTCATCCCTGCAGCTGCCTGCTGCAGCTCCAACATCCTCTAGCAGGAGGGAAACTGAGGCACAGGACCTGTCCGTGCCCGGGGCTGACCCACCACACTGCCACTGCATGGCTCCCGGGGCACCAGGGGCTCCCCGCAATATGGGGGAAGGTGAGGGGTGCCTTGCTCAGCACAGCCCCCCCTTCCTCTGATCACCCACTGCCCCCATCTCTCCCCCCTAGATTGACCAGGATGGCCTGACTCTGCCAGAACGGACCCTCTACCTGGGGCAGGATGAAGAGAGTGAGAAGGTGAGGGGGGGCACACTGATGCTATGGGGATACCAGGAGAGAGACCAGCACCCAGCGTGGGGTGGCAGACAGATGCCACCCCACTGCCAGCAGTGCCAGGGGCTGGGGTGCCCGCAAGGCAGTGTGGAGCGGCACTCAGCATCCTTTCCCTCGGCACAGATCCTGGCTGCCTACCGGGTGTTCATGGAGCGGCTGCTCACCCTTCTGGGGGCTGAGCACGTGGAGCAGAAAGCCCAGGAGATCCTGCAGCTGGAGCAGCACCTCGCCAATGTGAGGGGGATGCCCACCCTGGGCTTTGGGGTGCCCTTGCCCAGCTCTTTGGCACCTTAGTGGCAGATCTTTGGGGACCTTCATGCCTGGTCCTAAGGGACCTCATCCCAATCCCCTTGGGAACTTCCCCTCCCAGCCCTCGGGGATCTTCACGCCTGGTCCTTGGGGATCCCAGCCCCTTGAGGACCATGTGGTAGATCCTCAGAAATCCCAGCTCCAACATCTTGACAACCCCCAGTCACAGCCTTCGGGACAACCACTCCAGCCCTTGGGGATTGCCATGTCCAGTCCTTGTGAGCCCACCCCAGGCCCTTGAGGGTTCCGTGTCAAGCTCTTCGGGACCCTATGACCCCCCTCAGGGCTCCAGTGGGTAGGGTCGGGGTCAGTAGTCCCTCTTGCCCTGGAGGTGTGCCCCATCCCTCTGCCACCCCCAAGGTGGGCAGCAGGATGGTGACAGCTGTGCTCGCCCCGCGTAGATCACAGTGTCTGAGTACGATGATATGCGGAGGGATGTCAGCAGCATGTACCACAAAGTGACCCTGGGAGAGCTGCAGCGCATCACCCCCACGGTGAGTACCCCTGATGCCCAGCCTGCCACACCATGTCCCCCATCTCCCTGTGCCCCACGCTTGTCCCTGTCCCCCTGCTCCATGCCCTTGCTTCCCCACTGGGTAAGTCCTCTTGAAGGTGATGACTCCACTCTGCACTTTCCTGGGTGGGAAGGGGTGGTGGGAGGCTGGAAAGCTTGGAGGGGCTTCCTTCCAGGTTGGCATGGAGAGGGGGTCCCTGTGCCCCCCTGATGGTACCTGCCCTGGCAGCTCAAGTGGAAGCGCTTGCTGGACCGCATCTTCCATGACAACTTCTCAGAGGAGGAGGAGGTGGTGCTGCTGGCCACTGACTATATGTACAAGGTGTCCGACCTCATCCGTGTGACGCCCGGCAGGTGAGGGGGGATGGCACCCCCTGTGCCCCCAGCACCTTCCCCAGCCTGGCAGGGGGTTGGTAATGGGGGTGGGCACAGGGCATCTGTGGCTGGTCTCCCCCTTCCCATCATACCCATCCTGGGGAGGCCAGGCTGGGCACAGGGACCTCAGAAATTTCCTAGGTGAAGGGACAGATGCGAGCCCCACAGCACCCTGGTCATGCCTGGCCACCCCCCAAGCTAGAGGTCACCAGACTCATCACACAGCAGGGAGGGACACAATGCCAGCCTGTCCCCGTGCCCCCGTGCCTGGTCCCTGAGCAGGGGTGTCCCCACCCTAGTGCACGCTCCCCACTCTCCCTGTGTGCCTGGGGACATGCCCAGGGAGGGGACCTGATCTTGCCCCCCGACACCAGGATCCTTCATAACTACATGCTGTGGCGCATTGTGGTGGTGCTGAGTGAGCACCTCTCCACTCCCTTCCGTGATGCCATCCACGAGCTCTCCAAGGAGATGGAAGGCAACGAGAAGCAGCTCGAGCTGGGCAAGATCTGCCTGAGCCAGGCCAACAAGCACTTCGGCATGGCCCTGGGTGCCCTCTTTGTCGAGGAGCACTTCTCCTCCGCCAGCAAAGCCAAGGTAGGTGATGCTGCCTGTGGGCACGAAGCCACTGTTCCTCCCGCTACCTTGCCCAGATGCCTAGTGCCACCAAGCACCCCACCGAGGGCTGTCTGGTGGGGTGACGGGTGGTGAGGATGTCATGCCAGCACCCACGGTGACCCACCACAGGTGCAGCAGCTGGTGGAGGACATCAAATACATACTGGACCAGCGCCTGGATGAGCTGGACTGGATGGATGAGGAGACACGGAGAGCGGCCAGGGCCAAGGTAGCGGCCCCCAGTGTGGATGCTGGCCCTTGCCCCTGCCATGGCCTGAGGGCACACAGGATGGGGGCCTGACCCCACCGCTTACTTTGCCTGCAGCTTCGATACATGATGGTGATGATTGGGTACCCTGATTTCCTGCTGAAGCCGGAGGCCATTGACAAGGAGTATGAGGCAAGGGGTGGCCCAGGACCAGGTGGGGGCGTGGGCACCTGGAGGGGCAGATGGTCCCCACATTTGCTTCAGGGTCTGCAGAGACCAGAATGGGGGGAAGCCACCACAAAACAAGCCACCTCCTGGTAGCTTGTGCCCAGCACTTGCATGGTCACAGCCATCTGGGCAGTGCCGTACCATCCCCGGGGTCGGGAATGACATCTCCTTCCCTACATTGCACCCACCAGAGTTCAGCCCCATCCTCAGCAAGGGCTGGGGGTGCCCACATGGCCCAGAGACCCCACGGAGGTGATGGAGATGCAGCTGACAATGTGGGCACACAGCTTGGGACATTACACGCTTTTGTCACATCCAGCCCACAGCCACAACCCCACAGCCTCTGTCCCCACGGCTCACGGGGCTGGGAGGGCACCCCAGCCCTGCTCCCTGCGCTCTTAGGGCTGGCTTTTGGGGCTGGCATACGTTCTGATGTGGCCGTGCCCTCCCAGTTTGAGGTGGATGAGAAAACCTACTTCAAGAACATCCTCAACAGCATTGCCTTCAGCATCAGGCTCTCGGTGAAGAAGATCCGGCAGGAGGTGGACAAGTCTGCGTGGGTATCCCCATGCCCTAGGGGGAGAGGGGGCATGGAGGGCAGAGCATGGCCCCACCAATGCCCGCTGTCCCCATGCCTGGTTGCACCCCACAGGGTGTAGGCGGGAGGGCACCGGGAAAGCCAGGAATGTCCCCCTCTCCCCTAGCTGTTCAAGGGGGTGACATTTCCGTGCCCCCCCCCAGTGCCCCCCGCAGCCTGGCACCGCTGTCTCTCCCTGCAGGTGGCTGCTGCCTCCCCAGGCGCTGAACGCCTACTACCTGCCCAACAAGAACCAGATGGGTGAGGCATTGCCCAGCCCCCCGGCTCGGCCTGGGGTGGGGGCTGTGAGGAGGGCCTGGGGTGGGGGGCACAGCGCAGGGTCCCCTGGCACCAGGTAATGCTGTGGGTGGGTACAGGGCAGGGTGCCCCCCCAACAGCAATGCTCTCCTGTGTCCCCAGTGTTCCCTGCTGGCATCCTGCAGCCCACCCTCTACGACCCCCAGTTCCCGCAGTGAGTGTGGGGCTGGGGCATGGCCGGGGGGAGCCAGGGCAGGGGCTGGGGCTGGGGTATGTGGCTGGGGACAGGGGTATGGCTGGGGGGTGCCAGGGAAGAGTATGGGGGTGTCAGGTCCTGGGGTCACCACCATCCCTGCCAGCACCAAGATCTCCACCCTCGCACCTCTGCTCCCTGCCCAACAGGTCGCTGAACTATGGTGGGATCGGCACCATTATCGGGCATGAGCTGACCCATGGCTACGACGACTGGGGTGAGTGACCCCCCCACCTCATACCAGGGTGGGAAGTGGGTGGGCTGGGGTCCCTTGGGACTACTGGTGGTGGTGGTTGCCTCGGCAGGGGGACAGTACGACCGGCACGGGAACCTGGTGCACTGGTGGACAGAGCGGTCATACAGCAAGTTCCTGAAGAAGGCACAGTGTATCGTCAACCTCTACGACAACTTCACTGTCTACAACCAGCGGGTGAGACCCCCTCGCCCACCGGGCAATGCCCCGGCACATGCTGCCCTATGGGGGGGGTCCCCGCCGCTCCGTCGCTGGGGCTGGGTACCTGCAGGAGAGCATGGCTCTGCCCTGCCCAGCACTGAGACCCAACAACTCATCACACCTCAGCTGGGAAATGGGTGGGGGCAACTGAGGCAGAGCCTCGGTGCCAGGGTGAGGACGGGGGGGTGCCTGGCTGGGGAGGACATTTCTGCTCACCCCATCTTGGGGTCTCTCCTCTCTTGGCAGGTGAATGGCAAACACACGCTGGGGGAGAACATTGCTGACATGGGGGGGCTCAAACTCGCCTACTACGTAAGTGTCCACCCACCCTGGCATGTCATCGCTCTGGCAGGACCATAGGGTGGCTGCTGATGCCATCCCCACTGAGTGGGCAGGAGACACTCCCCCAGCCCCATCTTGCTCCCTGCAGCAGGGAGTGGGCATGATCCTGCTTGCTGGTTTCTGAGGAGTTTGGGGGGGAGGGTTGGGGCAGGTTTAGGGGGATTCCCAGGCCATGCTGAGGGCACCCCTTGTTCTCCAGGCCTACCAGAAATGGGTGCGAGAGCATGGCCCCGAGCACCCCCTGCACCAACTGAAATACACACACGACCAGCTCTTCTTCATTGCCTTTGCCCAGGTAAGCCCCTGCCCTCCCCACATGTGTCACATGCTGGGGCGGGGGGGGTTACCCGGTGTGAGGCAGGTGGCCCAAAGGGAAGGAGTTATTGCCCTGGGGGACCTGGTGCCTATGGCCAGGAGCTGGGCTCAGCTGATCAGCAGGTCCTGGGCTCAGGGTAGAGGGCTCAGCCCTGCAAGGAGCACTCTGTGCTGCCCTGCTGCTCCTGGGGACCCTACAATAACAAACGTGTCCCCCCTATCACCTCCAGAGAACCCACAGTAACAAACGCACATGACTCCAAACTTCTAGGAGACCCTACAGCCAAGCAGCTCACAACCCCAGGAGACCCTACAACAACAAATATGCCTCCATGCTCTCCCAACCCATCTGTACCACATACACAGGCTCGCAGGGGACCTACAATAAGAGCATCGCTGCCCTAATCCCCCAGCAGCCAGAATGGCCGTTGTGCCCCAGGGGGTGCCAGGACCCCATGGACCCTGGCAGCTGCAGTGCTCCATCCAGCTCACCCACGGGAACCTTTCTCCCCTGCAGAACTGGTGCATCAAGCGGAGATCCCAGTCCATCTACCTGCAGGTGCTGACGGACAAGCACGCCCCAGAGCACTACAGGTATCGCCTGACCTTCCCCACGGCTGGTGGTGCCATGCAAAGTGGGGTGGGCACCCTTTGGGGTGCTGGCACCAGCAGGTTTTGGGTGGATATGCCTGGGGCAGGGGATGGGGTGCTGCTGGGGTAGGCAGGTGCCCCAAGTGGTGTGCATGACAGAGGTGGGGGGGACAGGGGGTGCCCAGCTCTGAGTTGCCCCCTTCTCTTTCCTGGCAGGGTCCTAGGCAGCGTCTCACAGTTTGAGGAGTTTGGACGGGTTTTCCACTGCCCCAAGAACTCGCCCATGAACCCGGTGCACAAGTGCTCGGTGTGGTGAGGCCGTTTCTCCCTGCAGCAGGCTGGCACACCCCATCCCCATCCCTGCCTGACTCCCACCCTGTGCCTGCTCCCCACCTCCCCCATCTCCCCTTCCTACTCTCCAGGTAAAAGGGGCACCCCCAGGTGACACAGGGGGTCATCCCCCCAAAGACTGGCAACACCAGAGGGGTGGAGGCAGTGGGGAGACACAGGGTGGGCATGAGCTCATGCCCAGAGGCAATCAGCCTCCTGCCCATCTCCTTCCTATCCACTGCCCAGTGCACTGGAGGGCCCTGAGTCCCCACGGAGGAACCAGGGCACACCCAGGCGCTCGTCCACCCCGTCTTCCATCCACCCACCTCAAATCCTTCCCCCAGCCCAGCACCGGCTGGGGCAGGGACAGTGAACCAGAGACTGTGGGGCTGCCCCACACCAAAAGACTCCCCGTGCCCGGTGCCCTCCCCAGCATCCCCCATGCCAGCCCCATCCTGTCCCCGCAGCAGCTCTGCCGGCCGTGGGGCGCAGTGGGCAGAGCTTGGGGCTGGGCGATGCCAGCCTGCCCGGGCAGCGCAGGGACACGGGCGCCCACTGTATTTTTCGCTGATGTTTCTGGTCAATAAAGCACTGGATATGCTGGGTGGGTGCAAGGGGCTGTGGCTGGGGGATGGGCAGCAGTGGACAGCACCCACCCGTCGCACGACACGCCTGTCCCACCAGTGTCACACCCCACCTTTATTAATCACCGAGTGCCCTGTGTGAGTGGCACTGGCCCACCCCGTGCCTGGGATGTGGTGCCTTATGGCTGCCGCATCCAGACCAGGGATGCTCCAAAAAGCTGCCACCCGCCCGCGCGTGCCGCAGCCACGGGGAGCAGGATCCCCTGCGTCCGGCAGTGCTGTGGGGTGCCCTGGGGCCGCGGGATCAGTGGAAGAGGGGCAGGAGGAGGGTGGGCAGGAGCATGGCCAGGGGGGTGGCACGGGTGCTGGGGGCAGAGCCCCGCTGGCGGCAGGCAGTGTAGGGCTCGAGGCAGGCGGCGTAGGCCATGACGTGGGCCACGTAGGTCTGCTCCTGCACCCCGTGGAAGAGGTGGGCCATGGGGCCTTTGGCCAGGATGGCCACGTCTTCACCACCATGGGTCTCTGAGCTGAGGAGCACGGCTGCCTGCTGCAAGTAGTCGTACCGCGCTGGGGAGGGGGAAGAAAGGGGTGAGGGCAGCAGCGCGGTGGTCCTGAACCCTGTCCCACCACCTGGCCACGGTCCCTGTGCCCTCACCAGCTGTGTCCTCATCCACATCAGTCCGGCTGGTGCCTGGGTAGCCTGGCCCATTCCCGTAGAGGATGGATGTGTAGTTCTTCTTGTCACTGGCTTTGCTTGGGGCCAGACCTGGGGGAGGGGGTGACGAAGGGGGGATCAGCCAAGAAACTCCCATATCACCCCTCCGGCCGCAGCCAGGGTGCCCTGGAGCCAGCAGTGCCCAGCACAAGACCATGCCCCAGTCTTGGTGGCTGGGCAGAGCCCTACCGAAGATGGAGGAGCCACGCAGGGTGTAGCCACCAAAGGAGAAGACATGTGAGTGGTCAGCGGTGACGACGGTGAGTGTCTGCGCCTCGTCTGTCAGGGCGTTTGCCCGCTCAATGGCCCGGTCAAACTCCACCGCCTCTGTCAGTGCCTTATGGGCTGTACCATCGTGGTGGCCGTGGTCAATCCTGCCGCCTGCAGACAGGTGCCCACAGTGGGCTGGGGACCGATGGCAGCACCCCCACCTCTTACCCACACCCCAGGATGTGGGACCCCCCCCTCGCCTGCCCCAGAGGCACTGGGCCTGACTTATCTTCCACGAAGAGGTAGAAGCCATTGGGGTTCCTGCTCAGGATGGTGATGGCTGCTTCCATCATCTCAGTGAGCGATGGATCCAGGGTGGTGTCACGCACCAGGCTGTACTTCATGTCCGCGGGTTCAAAGAGACCTGGGAGGGGACACGTTGGGGACAGTCTCAATGTCTGCATGCATCCCAGTGGCTGCTGGGTCCTGGTGCATGGAACATTTGTTACCCATCAAATAGTTCACACTGGGGTCAGCAGCAGCAGCCAGCAGCCCTGTCCTGTTCCAGACGTAGCGGGCACCCTGTACGCAATTCCCACAGGGGGTTAGTGGATGCCTGGATCTGTGCTTGGGGGTGGTGGGCAGAGGACTGTCCCCACCACGTCACCCACCGGCCGTGCCTCCAGCCACATGTTGATGAGGTTATTCCCATCCTCACGTATCCCATTCTGGCTCCTGTAGATGGGATACTCAGGGTCCGGTGTCCCCACAGGGGTCATGTATTTCCGACCGCCCCCCAGGATCACCTGGAGGGGATGAAATGGGTGCAGTGTTAGTGGGAGTGCGAGCAGGGGGGCTGGCCCTGCTCCCCCTCTCCCACATGTGGATGCTCACATTGATGTCAACGTTGTGGACCAACTGCCAGGCGATGTCCTCGCAGCCCTGTTTGCGGGCTTCCATGGGCATGCTGGCATCCGCGTACCAGTTGCGGTCCACCACGTGGGCATAGGTCCCCGAGGGCGACGCATGCTGCACCCGTGTTGTTGTCACAATGCCCACTGCCTTCCCTGCCACCACCCCCCCAGTCAGGCCCTATGAAGGGCAACACGGGGTCCCCCACCGCCAAGCCCTGGGATGCTCAGGGAGGGGGAAGAGGAGCAGCCCTGGCATGACACCCCTTGTCCCCGTGGGTTCCCCCCTAGCCCTGCACGCCCCGTTACCGGCTTTGCGAGCTCGCTCCAGCACTGAGATCACCTCGTTGCCTGCAGTGGTGTTGCACTGCAAGTGGCGGGCGGCTGCGCTCAGTCCCACCGTCTTGTAGTTGCCCTTCACCCCGCAGAGGTAGGCTGTGGCTGTCCCCGCGCTGTCGGGGACCTGCCGGTCCACATTGTACGTCTGTTGAGGACACACACCAGGCTCAGAACAGGGGGCAGTTGGCAGAAGCACCCAGCAGGATGCCTCCCCAGCACCCCTTGCCATGCATGTTCACCCACCTGAGGACAAGAGCGGGATGGGCAGGGATCTTATGCATCCCATATGTGCATCCCTGGGGTGCTTTTGTGCCAGCAGCCCCATGGGCATCACTGTGGCCCCATGCCCAGCGTCACCCTGCCCCCATGCACAGTGTGGTGGGGTATTTACCTTGGAGAGAGCCACGTAGGGGAAAGCATCCAGGGCGAGGGGGGTCTCGGGGCCCAGGTTCCCCTGCTCCTGCCCCTTTAGGATGCGGGTGGCCGTGATGGTGGGGATCCCGAATCCTGGTTGAGGAGGGAGTGTCCTGGTCACTCTCTGCACCAGGTGGCCTCCCTGCATCCCACTCCACAGGGCACCCAGCTTGCCCACCAGGAGTGCCAGCAGGACTCACCATCCCCAAGGAAGAGGATGAGGTTTTTGGCTTGGCTTATCCTGGGCTGGATCTTGAAGGAGGCTTCGATGGCTGCAGCTGCCTGCTTGTTCCAAAAGGATGGCTTCTCCTCCTCCTCTGGGACAGGGCAGCACCCATCAGTCCCAGCTCACCAGCACCTGCACCGCTGGGGCACCCATATCCCTGGGGTACCCACATCCCTGGGGTACCCACATCCCAGGGTTATTTACTCCCTGGGCATCCCCACGCTGGGGCCTCCTCTAACACAGACTGAGAGGGTCAGGGTGCTGTTTGAGGCCGGAGGAGACCATGTGGGCTTGCACCCACTGCCCGTCCCAAGGGCCCTGGGGCAGGGAAGGAGAGAGGCAGCAAAACCAGACACACTGGGGAGTGATCTGGCAGGTAGGATGGGGCCATGGTGGTGGGTGGAGTGGGCACTTCTCCCAGACACTCCCAGCACATAAACAAGCAGGAACCTGACCTCACAGGGGAAAACTGGCTCAAAGACCCCAGAAAAGCAAAGGTAACCACCATTAATCCTGGGCAGCCCCTTCTCCCCTCCCCAGCCGTGCCCTGTGGCCAGCCAGGCTGGTGGGGCTGGTGCCCTGCCAGGTGCCCCGCTTCCCCAGGCACCCACTGCAGCCAGCCGGACACCCATCCCTATCCTTGTTCCCACCTGGGATGGCGGCAGTAGTGCTGATCCCTGCCCAGAGGCCCAGGCACAGGGCGAGGGGTGCCAGGAGTTTCATGGTGAGATCTGGTAGCCCAACACCGCTGGCAGTGACTGCAACTCTAGTAGATCTGGGAAGGGACTTTGGACCAAGATCAGCCCTTGCAGGGTGTGTGGAGGGGTTTGTCAGCTGGCACAAAGGCCATGGGACTGGCTGCTGGCACCTCCTTGGCACACCACCTTATTGCTGCTGGGGGACAGACTTGGGGTGCAAATCGATGCAGGGGCAAGAGGATGGCCAGTGGCCGGCAAGCATCATTGCCTGCCCCAGCTACAGTGCTGCAGTGCCAGGCAGGGCTGTGCTGGGGGTGACACAGGCAGCACTGAGCATCCGACCTGGGAGGATGGGGGGTTCAGGAGCACCTGGGGTCACCGAGCAGCCCTGCTCTCTGCCCAGCACTTCCTCGAGCAATAAATCCGCAGATAGGACTAAAACTCTGCTCTTTTCTCAGCCCTTGCTGGTACCGATGCTGGTGTACTGTGCCCCAGCCTGGCAAAGCTGGGGAGGGGGTGGCTCCCCTCACCCTCATTTCATCACCTCCTTTACTCCAACACTGGTCCTGGGGGGTGGGGGGGGTGGGGAAGTAGAAGCCTTGACCACTTGGGGAAACTGAGGCACTGGCAGCACTTTAGAAGGCAACTGTCGCTGCAAACCCTCGCACAGCAGATGGAGTTGAACAACCTGTGTTTTATTGCATCCCTTGATCCTGGCCACAGCAGGGACCTGGCTGCCAAGACCCTCGATGGGGTGTCTGTGGGTCACTCGTTGGGGCTGGGCAGCCCAGGTTGAAGTTGGGCTTGTCCAGGGGCTCTCAGCCCCCCACCATGTGGGCAGCCAGGCAGAGGGCCAGGAGGGCGAGCAGGGGGTGTGGGGAGCACTGGGTGCCGTGGGAGGCCCTGCGGGCTGCCCTGCACCCGGGCTCAGCAGCATAGGGCTCGAGGCAGGCGGCGTACGCCATGGCATGGGCGATATAGTGCTGCTCCTGCACCCCGTGGAAGAGGTGGGCCATGGGGCCCTGGGCCAGCACCACCACGTCCTCCCCGCTGTGGGTCTCCACCTCCAGAGGCACGGCTGCCTGCTGCCTGTAGTCCTTGTCCTCTGCAGGGGGGCAGGAGAAATGGGGTGGGGGGCAGCAGGGTGCCCTGCTTGTAGGGATGGGGGGCAGCTCCCATCACCTGGCGTCAGGGTGATTCCTGCCCAGCCATGCAGTGGTACCAGGACCCTGTGCAGCCCCAGTGGCCATGCCCGTGGGCTGCTGCCCCCACCACCCCGTGCCCCCATCCCATCCCCAGCTGACTCCTACCTGCAGTGGGGAGGCTGGCGGCTGGGCGGCCCCCATCACGGATGCTGTAGCCAGGACCGTTGCCATAGAGGATGCTGGTGTAGGCTCTCTTGTCCTTGGCTTTCTTGGGGGCCAGCCCTGGCACAGGGAAAGACATTGTCAACCCCTGTCCCAGCCAGGTACCACTCCCCAGCTCCCCACCTGGGCCAGCTCAGCCTCCGGTGGGAACAAAAGGGGGAGGTGGGAACAGGGATGCTCACTGCCCCTGCCTGAGACCCACCAAAGATGGAGGTGCCACGCAGCGTGTTGCCCCCAAAGGTGAAGACATGGGAGTGATCGGCTGTCACGATGGTCAAGGTGTCGGAGGGGGAGGTAAGCTCACCAGCCCGTGCCACTGCCCGGTCCAGCATGACGGCCTCCATCAGCGCCTGCTTGGCCCTGCCGCTGTGGTGGCCGTGGTCGATCCTGCCACCTGCATGCGGAACATGACTGTCACCCTTTCCCTGGTCTCCTGGGATGCCCGCCTGCTCCCAGGACCCACATCCCACCCCAGCCCCAGCCACGCTGCCCTGCTGGGGCTACTCATCTTCCACGAAAAGGAAGAAGCCATTGGGGTTCCTGCGCAGGATGCGGATGGCCTTCTCTGTCATCTCCACGATGGAGGGGTCTGTGGAGGTGTTGCGGTTCAGCTCATACTTCATGTCCTTGGGCTCAAAAAGGCCTTGGGGAGTGGGGTGGGGGGGTCCATGTCAGTGCTGCTTCGTGCCCTGGCCAGCGCCCCCACAGTAGGGAGGAGGAGGACGCGTCGCTGGTTGTGTAGGCGATGATGCTCTTACCCATCAGGTGGCTCACAGAGTCCTCCTCGACCGCATCCAGGCCCTTCTTGTCCCAGACGTAGCGGGCACCCTGCCAGCGAGAACAAAGCCGGTGCCAAGGGTACGTGCGCCCTGCCTGGCGCCACATCCCCTCCGCCCCAGCGCAGTACCTGCTTGGCGCTCAGCCATTCCGCAATCAAGTTGAGGCCATCCTTCCTGGTACCATTCTGAGCCGGGTCCTCCGGGTACTCAGGGTCTGGGGTCCGCTTGGGGGTCATGTACATCCTCCCGCCACCCAGGATCACCTGCTGGGGAGCTCAGCAGACCCTCCCAGTGCTCCCCACGTCCCCTCCCTCCCACGCCCGCTCCCCAGCTCACGTTGATATCCGTGTTGTGCACCAGCTGATAGGCGATGTCCTTGCAGCCATCCCGCAACGCCTCCTTGGGCATGTCGGCGTCGGCGTACCAGCTCCGGCTGGCCGAGTGGGCATAGGCTGCCCCAGGGGACGCGTGCTGCACCCGCGTGGTTGTCACGATGCCCACCGACTTGCCTGCGGTGCGGGCAAGGGTTTACAGGGACCCCCTCCAGCCCTGCACGGCACAGGATGGCCATGCCAGGCTCTCCGACAGGGTTGCCTGCTGCCCCGTACCCGCTAGCCTGGCCCGATGCAGGATGGAGTCCACCTCATTGCCAAAGGCGGTGCGGCATTTGCCATAGACAGCCGCCCCACTCAGCCCCAGCGTCTTGGCATTGGTCTTCACCCCGCAGAGGTAGGCTGTGCCCGTGCCAGCGCTGTCGGGCACCTGCCGGTCGATGGTGTAGGTCTGGAGGCAAGCAGGGGCCAGTGGGTTTCGGGCAGGGCCAGCAGGGCCAGCCCCCGGCACTGCCCCACTCACCTTGGCCAGCGCCACGTGGGGAAAGGTCTCCATGGCCAAGATGCTCTCCTCGCCCGAGCCGCCGGCCAGCTGCCCCTTGTAGATCCGAGCTGCCGACATGGTGGGCAGCCCCATGCCTGCGGGCACGGCAGAGCCACGGGGTGGCAAGGGGCCGGGACCAGGGACGGTCCTGTGCTCCCCAGGAATTACCCGGGGCTGGCCAGGGAGGAGGGGACCTGCACCAGCCCCACCTTCCCAGCAGCCACGTCCCCTGGCTGCTGTGGAGCTGCCGGGCCTGGCTGGGACCCTGGGGACTCACCGTCACCCATGAAGAGGATGATGTTTTTGGCCGGCCGTGCTGCCGGCTGCAATGCCAGGGCTGACTCCAGCCTCCTCCTGGCCCCTTCGTTCCAGTAGCCCGGGGTCTTCTCAGTATCTGGAGGTGAAAGCAGAGCTGGGGGCATGGGTGGGCATCTCCACCCAAGGTGATTTCAGCTGCTGTGAGCCCCTCCATGGGGGCCTCGGTGGGGCCAGGAGCCCTTTGGGGATCAGCCCAGTCTCTGGCAGCCCTTGGCCTTGCCCAGAGCCCATCTGCAGAGGGGGAAACTGAGGCACGGTTTGCCGGGGAAGTTCCTCGTGCCTCTCAGCAGAGGGGACGAGGTGCCCGTGCCTCAGCCCCCCGCAGCAAGTCCAGCCAACTGCAGCTGGTGCGGCTACTGAGCCACCTGCTCCAAAGCCACCGAGGGGGCAGCGGGGCGGGGGGGGGCCGGGGCAGGGCCCGCTTTGCTGGGGGCTGAGACAAACCCATTCAAAGGCTGGGGTCTCAAACCACCCTGAGGTGGCCAGGAGGGTTTGCCTTTGCTGGTATCCCATGGGGAGGTGACAGGGTCCCTGGAGACCCCCAGGGAAGTGGCACCAGCCCCAGCACCCCCCACCCAGGGCTCTCACCCTCCCTGTCCCACCCACGCCATCACCTGAGGCTGCAGCAGTGAGCCAGGCAAGGAGGCAGAGGAGAAGGCAGGTTCCAGGGGAGAGCGGCCGCCTCATGCTGCCCACCCTGGTTCCCTCCCCAAATGCTGCCTGTGCCCGGGGCAGGGGGACAGCCCTTTATCGCCCTTCCCTGTCCCGCCGGGGTGGGGGCTGAGCCCTGCTGTGGGTGAGACGATGGGCTGATAACATTCAGGGACTATCTCCCAGCCCTGCCCAGGGCCCTCCCAGTGCCCCCAGCCCCCCCTGGGGCCATCCCTGCCCCCCACCAGCCAGGGAGGACCTCCAGCCCGTCCCTGGGGGCTGGGCCACCTCGTGGCGCCCGGCTCCCATGGGGGTGGCTGCTGCAGGACCCCAGGGAGCGGCAGGGAGGCCGCAGGGCAAAGTGCTGTTTTTGCAGACGGACTGAGCAGGGCAGGGCTGGACTGGCCTTGTTTCCCTTGAGACAAACCCAAGGAAGGGGACACTGGGCTGAGGGGTAGGGGGAGGACATCTTGCTTTTGGTGTCAGTGTCCGCAGGTCCCCTTCTCCCGGGCGACATATATATATATATATATACTGCCCGTCAGGTCCTGGGACAGCTGGTGCCCATCACACTGGGGCAGCCCGTGCCAGCACACCTGCCCAGCAAGGTGCCTACTGTGGGCAGGGAACAGCCCCACGTCACCAGCACCCGACAAGGAGCAGGAGACCTGGGCAGGAACAGGCAGGCTGCTCCCACCCACTCCCACGTCCGAAGGTGATGCCCATGCAGGTGACCCCGGTGGCTTTCATGGCTCGCCAGCTCCTGGAGAGCCTGCTGCGCCCAGACCTGACCCATCCCAGAGCCCGATCCCCCATCCCTCGCCATACGTCAATCCCTCCACCAGCCACTGCTTGTGGCTGCCTGTCCCCACGGGGGTGATGAATTGGAGGCTGTCGAAACAGCCCATGCCCCTGGAGACATCCTGCATGGCACGGGTAGGGGACGTGGGGACAGGGAGCAGGCAGAGGCGCCTGGAGACTGCAGAGGGGCTGGATGCCCTCTTGAGCAGCAGGGAGAAGCAAGGACGTGGTGCTGCAGGGTCCCCGAGTGAGGTTAGGCTGGAGGCCAGGGTGTGAGGGCCTGGAGCAGGCAGCTGGTGGCTCCCGGTGAAGGCTCAGACTGAGGGATTAGCCCTCGGAGCAGGAGCCGGGAGCACATGTCCACCTGATCCCCCATGCCCTCCAGCCCAGCACACCCTGGGGCTTGGGGAGGCTGTGAGGCTGTTTGGATTTCGCAATGCCTAGGAAGTGGCAGGCAGAGAAAGGCACAGGGCTGCCTGGGAGACGAGTTATTGCTGGGATTCCTGGCTGGGGGAACACGGAAAAGACAAAATAAAACCTGCGCAAGCCCCCCATGCAGCTGCTGACCCGGCTTTTATTACATGACACACAACCCTGCAAGAAACCCTCCTGCACAGCCCCATGGCTGCATCCCACCACATCCCACCTGGGATGTGGAGCCAGCCACTCTCCACTCCTGAGGATATGTGTCCCCACTCAGCCCTCACCATGGGCACCCGAGGTGGCTGGGGACAGACACCGCTGCCTTAAAAAAAGAAAGCATCAAGCTAAAAATATCCGAGAGTAGAAATGCTCTCTCTGGGGGAGGCTCAAGCCCTGAGTCCCATTCCCAGCCGGAGTTAAAATCCAAACCAGAAATAAAATGGTATCAGTTTTAAAACTCAAAAACCCCAAACTCCTCATGGGTTTCCTCGGTCCCCGGCAGATGCTGGTGCAGGGCCTGGGAGGTGAGAAAGCATGGGCAGCAGGGAGCACGCACAGCCTACGACGCTCAGTTATCTGAGGCTTGGTCTCTTGAGCAGGGCGCTGTACTTCAGTGGGACACCATCTGACGTCAGCACGACCTCCACCAGTGTGAAAATGGTGATCACCTTCAGCAAGGGAGAGAAAAGGGTTTTTCAGGTGGCTTGGCACCATACCAGGATTTGCTTAGAGTCACGCTGGCTTTTGCCAGCAGCACTGCAGCACCCATCGGAAGCCGGGGAATGGGGCAGTACGGCTTCAGATAGCTCTGCTGGGGTCCAGGGTGCTCCTGGGGCTGGATACGGCATTTTCAAGGGCAACACCACTGGGCTGTGAAGCCAGCCAGGGAACCCAAACTGACCTAAATGAGCATCCCAAAACATCCTCACTTATTCGAGCCCGACCAGGCCCCAGTCTTGTTCTTTGCACAGTCTGGGAAGCAGCATGGGCCTTGGCTTTTGGTCCCAAACTCCCCATAAGCCGCCTGCCTGCATCTCCCTTCTCCAGCCAGAGAATGTACATCATCCCTTAATGAAGCAACCTGGCCGAGCGCCAATGGTGAGCTGCGGTGACAAGGGTTTTCCACATGATGCTCAGCATTTTCTCTGCATCCCTTGAGGAGGGAACAACCCCTCCATGCCCCCACAGCAAAAGGAGACCCAGGAAGGGAGCACAATGGAGGATGAGAGAGACACAAGGGAATAAAGACCCCAGAAAATCAATCCCTCCTGTTCAGGAATGCGCCACCTGCCCGGTCCTCTGACTCCATTGTGCGGATTAGAAGCAAAAAGCATCAATCAGGTCTATCCACAAGGCACGGCTAACAGGCTGGCTGGGACACCAGCAAGGGGCTGCCCCGGGACCATGGCCAGGCATCTGGGGACTCTGCCTCCTGGAGCCTGTCCCCCAGCCCTGCACTGCAGCAGGGCTCGATGGGGCCATCTGCTCGGGGCTGGCCCGCAGCAGGAGCGGGCACAGAGCCACTGGCATAACCTTGTCAAACCCTGCCCAGCTCATCCAGCGCTGGCCACTCCAGATTAATCATTCAGAGCAGGAAAATCTCATTGAGACTTAAACGTATCAAAGTGGCCAGCGAAGAGCAAACCGCAGGGAAATCCGTTTACAGATGGCTGCGCAGATAGCTGCTGGCTACCTCGCCCCAGCCCCCTGCCCGCCCCAGCTGGCAGCAGTGCGAGAGGCGGTGGCCATGGGGCAGCCCCCCACGTCTCAGGGAGTCTATGGGGACTATCAGGGCTCTACCTTGCAACCCTGCCTCATCCCTTTGCTGAACCGCCGGGGAACTGCATTATTTCACATCAAATCCCTCAGGTCTTAGATCCACCTCACACACAAGCCCCGAGTAATACCCACTGAGGTCCTGGACATCTCCTGGAGCCCAGGGAGAGATGGGGGCAACACCTCCTCTCCCTGGTGGGGCCAGCCAGCTCAGACCCTTGCACAGCTTCCCACAAACAGCCTTCCCTGACGTTCCTGCTGCCTGGCCAGGCTGAGCCAAAACGAGAAGCAGAGGCCAGGCACCAGGGCCAGGCAGGGAGCTGGGGGTGGTCAGTGTTACGGGGTGTCTGGGTGACATCTCCTGTGGTTCAGCACAGCTCCTGGGGATCCAGCTCATCTAGGGGCTGAAGATTTATCAACCTGGGGATCGGCTGGCTTGGAGGACAGCTCAGAGCCTGCTCCCAGGGGAGGGCTCTGGTGTTTTCTTAGGAGATGTGGAGGGTTCGTGGAGGAGTTTTCTCTATTGCTGAGTGTTTCTTAACCAAAATGGGCCCTGCTCATGCTGGGGTGTTATTTTTCATGCGGGTCCCTGCTAGGGTGTAAGTGATACCCGTTCCTGTAGGAAAGGAGGAGCTGAGGACACTTCGGGCCACATCCAGGGGTGCTTCTCTGAGCCAAGCTGAGAAAGGAAAGCTCAGCTTCACAGCTGCCTGCAGCAGCCAGGGAGCTCAGCCAGCTCTGACCAAAACATCTCCCCTGGGAAGGAAGGGGTTCCCCGGGACATGCATCACACCAGCTGGGAGGGTCAGCCTGGCCCTGTATCAGGAATCCTTTTCATCTAGCCCTAAGTGGAGAAGGTTGCGCTGGGCTTGGCTGGAAATGGGGTTCAAGTGCAGAGCCCCCCAAAGAGTGCAGGGAGAGGTTGGGATTCAGCTCTCAGCCCTCCCATCTCTGCCCAGGCAGCAGGCAGGGATCACAGCAGTCAACACAGCTGTGATTTTATAGCAACGCCAGACAAAAGTTGGCAAAGAAGCACCACTTAATCAAGCCAGACAAACGCAACTGCTCCCTTTGATTAAGTTACCAAGTTAATAGATGACAGGGACACAAGAGAGATATTTCTAGATGCTGTTAAACCATTTGACACTGCATCTCAGGAAGTCTGACTTAAAAAAATCCTAATTGGGTTTCAACCCTATCACAGGGATGGAAATCCGAAGGAAGGGCTGTGCCTGTGAGGAGGCAAGGAATGCCAGGATGGGGGGAAAGAGTCTAGGCAAGCACTGTCTTAGGCCTGATCTTACTTAACATCTTAATTGATGATCTGGAAAAAGGAAGTAAACAGCATGTTAATTTAATTCCTGGAGGAAACTGAATTGGGAGGCAGGGTGCAGAGCAGGCAGGGCAGAGTCTGAAGGCTATGGAGGGGTCAGATGCGGGGGCAGCGATGGGATGGAGTGGGGCTGGCTGGCAGAGGAGGTTGAGGCTGAGGTCGGGCTCACTGGGGAGGGGACACAGAGGGACAGCAGGACTTGACAGCCTGTAAGGCAGTCCCGACTCCTGGACTCGTCCCTGCAGACATCATGGGATCCACATGTTGCACACAGCTTCTATGCCAACCCAATAGTGTTGCGAGACAATCCCGTGCTGCAGAGTCTTACCTGGTGAACAGATTCCTGCTCCAGCTTCTCTGGCTCCCACATGAGTGTCAGCTCTGGCTTCTTCCCCACCTTCTGGAAGCGGAAGCCCAGCAAGGGCAGCGCCTGCAGGCAGGCAGAGAGTTGGGAACAGCCTGTGGCCATGACAACATCCCCCTCCCCCCCCCCACCCCCCAGCTCTCCCTCTCCACTTTGCCTGTGGACAACGCTGCTTTTGCCCAGCACCTTGTCTCTGCAGCTCTTTAACAACTGGGATGCAGCAGCCTGTGAACCTGAGCCCAGCACAAAAATCAGGGACTGCTGTGATACACAAACAGCCCATATATCACGCTATATGTCCTGTTTAAAGGTGTCATTGCCAGACATATAACCAGGTGCTGTCACAGCCCCAGATATACCATCTGATTAAACGAAATCAAAACCAGCCTCACTCCCTTTCCTCACTTCAGCTCCGTGTTGATCTCTGTTCCCCTGAATCTCTTTATTCCCTTTTACCCAGACTAGATCACTCCCAGCACAGAGCAGGGAGAGGCTGGTCCTCAGAGCTGGGCTGCTCCGGACCCCCCAGCCCCTCGTGCCTGCCTGGGGCTGAGGGATGGAGGGGAAACCCCATTCAGGCCCCCTCCCCACTGTCCAGCCTGGCTCAGGTGTAGCTCTGCCAGCTGCAGGGCCAGCACAGAAGGGCACCAGGACAGCCCCTGCCTCCAATGATGCCAGGCTGCTGCAGCCCTCTCTGGTGAGGCAATACTGGCACTGTCTCACACTGGTGAGGTACTCACATTGCAGTAGATGCGCTTCTGGACTCCAAACTTCAGCACAAGGACATCAAAGGCCTCATTCAGAACACCCATCACCATGGCCTCTGACTCCAGAGGACCACACTCCTGCCAAAACAGGGCTGTCACTGCACCGGCATCCCCCACGCAGTCGTCCCCAAGGGGAGCCAGTGCCTCCAGGTCCTGGAGGTCCGGCGCTGGTGGTTGCTCAGTGCATCCCCTCACTGTTTGCCTTCCCCAAGGCCAGCTGGGCAGCCACAGAGCCCTCTGCCTGGTGGCATCTAGGCTGAGCTTTCACGGGGAAATCCAGAGGTGCCTCAGGGGAAGATAGTCTTGGCTCTTACCCTGACAAAGATGGCGAAGAAGAGGTCAGCGCTGAGCTCCTGCACCCTCTTGGAAGCCATCTTCCGGTCGTTGCAGTGATCTGCTTGCCTCTGGACGGCCTCTTTCTCCATCCTGATGGGGGAGCTGGCACCTGGGAAGGGGACCAGTGACAACGATGTGCCCATGTTCCCTCCTACTCCAAAGCCATGCCATGGCACCCATGACCCAGATGCCCAGCTCATGCTTCCGTGTCCCATGTCCCCCTGCCAGGGAGCTGCCCTGTGGGACACAGACTTCAAGCACCTGTGGCAGGCAAGGCAGGAACCCAGGACTCCTGCCTGTGCCCGGCACGGCCATCCCTTCCCCTTGCAGCACCCAGAGCTGCTCCACAAGTGGCTGGATGGCACCCACCGAGTGAGGCAGAGAGGAGACGGTGTACGATGATGTCCGCGTAGCGGCGGATGGGCGAGGTGAAGTGTGTGTAGAAGGGCACGTTCAGGGCATAGTGGCGAAATAAGGTCTCGTCCTCCAGGATGCCGGTACAGAAGTAGAGTGCCATCTGAAAGGGGCGAGAAGCGAGGGAAGGGTGTGAGCAAGGATGGTGGCAGGACCCTGCATGAGGCTGGAGGGGTCTGTGTCTGTGAGGCAGAGCTCCAGCAGCCGATGGTCCTTCATCTGCTGCTTAGTTTGGGCTGCGAGGGACAAGGTGGGCACTGCAGGAACTGAACACCGAGCGAAGCAGGCAAAGCCACTGCAGGGAGCTGCTGGCTGCCAGCTGACCTTGCCTGGCCCCAAGGATTGCATCAACTTTCATGTCACACACGGGTTTAGAGCAGTCTCCTGCTTCTGCTCAGGCCCTGGGGCTCATTCCCCATGCCCCTGTCTTCCAGGGGAGAGCCCAGCCTCTCCCGTGCCCACTGCAGATGCTCTCCCAACAAGGGGTCTCACAGAGCAGCTCCTGTGCCAGGCTCTTTGGTTCTGGGTCTGGCTGCAGGCTCTGCACACCCATTGCACCTGCTTGGAGAGCACTGGGGGCTGGGATGACTGGTTCCTATGTTCACCAAAGAGGAGGAGACAGTCCTGCTGTGATCCCTGCTGCTCCATCCCACGATGACAGCTGGGAAGCCGAGGGCTTGGATTGCCCATCTAAACAAACGCTGGGGCTGTGGTGACACCGTGCTGCCCAGCAGCCTCTTCAGGAGGAACCTCTCCTGGCTGTGCTGCCCCTGCTATCCCACATGTTATAGCTTTTATTTTTACATCTGTGAAACACCAGCCCTCAGGGCTGGGAAAACAACGGGGGCTGAGCCCAGGCGGGGAGGGGAGGCTGTGTGGGTCAGGGAGGTTGCAGCGGGGTCACGGCACAGTGGCGATTGAATGAACCCATTTAAAAATAAGAGCAAGTGATTTAAAAAAAACAGGAGTAGCCAGCTCTGATTACAGAGCCGTCCTGGGATCCACAGTTTGGGCAGCTGTATCCTCTACTCTCCAGCCCAGCGGCACAGCCAGCTCCTGCTGAGCAGCAACGCACTGATCCGGGCAAGTAAATAGAGCAGGTTAAAAAAAGCAGCATCAGTCCCAGCCTTATGAGACCCAAGAGCTGGGATAGGAGCTGTGGTGGCTGCCAATTTCCACAACCCAGAATTAAATTGTTTCTGATGGACTCCATAAAGTACAGTCTCCACTCAATTAGCTCGGCTCCAACCGAACAAGGCTCTGCGTGGCTGGGCAGGGAGACACGCCGAGCACTGGAGGCTGCCGTGGGAGAAGATGAGTGCCTTTGTGCAGACAGATAGCATGAAATTACAGGTAGTCTATAGGCACTTATGCCAGGCTCCTGGGTGGAAGGCAGGAAGGTGCCTGCAATGTCAGGTAGGTAGAAAGCAGAGCACAGGTCAAAATCCCTGCTACAGGAAAGCTGCTGAGAGGGCTCATCCCTTCCCTATGCAGTGCAGGGCAACCCCTGCCTTGTTTCAAGTTAGAAAAGATGCTGAAGGCCCCATGCTGCTTTCTGTTGTCTGGGGCTCTTCTTCCAGATGGATGCGCTGGCCAAACCCAGCTGCTGCTGGGTCCAGCACCACTTCCGACACCCTTTTGGCAGCTCATGGCCCTCACTGATGTTGGCATCAGCTTGGGTATCGTAGCAAAGAATACTCCTCTGGGCTGTAGTAAGGTGACACACTGCAGGAGCCCAGTCTGACACATATCTGACACCCGTCCTTGCCACTGTGACAGCACTACCCAGTGACATCAGCCTGGCATAAAGTAGATGTTTTCTCCTTAACAGGTTTGACTCACAAGTGGTCTCAAATCCCCAGGGTTTGCCACAATCCCCAGAGAACTGTGAGGAGCCTAGAAATAAATCAGCCCCAGCCAGCCAGGGGCGGCTTTGCTCTCATGGACAGATTGAATCCCTGACTGACTGAGCCCCTGAAAAATGGTATGTCGCTGCTCCTTCATCTGTTACAAGTCTCCTGGCATGGCAGTCGAGGTTCTCCCCCAGACACATGCACTGCCAGTTGCTTGCCATCTCCCTCCTCCTCCAAGAGGCTGATGTCTTGACCCCCAGCATGCAGTGAAGATGGGAGATGCAGGCTTGGTGTGACCATGAGTTAAACCTGATGTTTTGGCTGATTTAACTGCAGCCTTGTCCCTGAAACACCAGCTTTATCACTGGGAGCTGAGATGTGTGCAGGGATACAGGTGACAATTCAGTGCCCTGGCCAGATGGTCTCGCCCCACCATCTGTCAGAGCGATGGCCCAGCCCTCAACGCCAGTGTGAGCCCCTGTGTGGCTGTGCTCTGCAGCTGCCAACACTCAGATCTGTCCTCTCCCTCATGAGGGACTGTGACACCCAGGGACATGGGCAGGAAGAGGCCAGTTCTTCCATCTGCTCTAATAATACTGGTGGCAGACAGCAAAAACTCCTCCTCCCAGAGAAAGCTCCGTCCACCCGGTAGCTGCCTGCCCCTTCTGAGAGGTACTGACCCCGCTTTAAACCACTCATCCTCTGCATTTAGCAGTAGGAACAACAGTGGGAATCTGAAGTGCTCACAGTTTGGGGGAGCTCACAGTGAGTGTGGTCAGGGACCAGAGACTGCAAAGAGCAACACTGATGTCTCTCACCCCTGTAGCGCCCTGGTCCTTCCATAAGGTCATACAGATCCACTGCTGTGAGCACATCCTGGGTCAGACTGAAAAGTGGCCCTAAAGGTGGGAGGGGAGTGTCTGCTCACCTGATCGATGGCTTTGGTCAAGTCTGAAATTCAATTTACAAACTAAACAACAGTTCAGCAAACGGCCAACTGCATAAGCTCATCCCAGGATCAAGACAGGTTTCTGCTGCTTCTGGCTCACGTACCACTTCCAATAATTAGAGCACCCCATCATGCACAGCAGTACCATCCTGCCGGGGAGTGCCAGAGGACAGGAATGCCAGCAGATGGGAACGCTGCTCACCAACCAGACACAGGCTGCCCTGCAGGGCTGATGGGCTTAGCTGTAAACTGGGTTTGCCCATTACGGGAGTGTGCTAGACAGGAGGTTTGCCAGGCATGAGCGGACTGCGCAGCACACCTGAACGCACAGGCATCTTGGTCTTCTGACAATGAAACGAGTCTAGTTCCTGCCAACATCATGTCTTGTGCAATACTTCCTTCAAAAGTTCCTCCTTCTTCTTCCCCAAACTCTGTCTGGTATCTACTCTGCAGAAAACTTCATTCCCAAAACTTCTGAAACCTGTTTCACATACGGATCTAACATATCCACAGGGCTAAATCTTAACAAGAGCCACTGGGAAGTATCTCAACACAGCCTCAGCAGACCACAGAGGCAAAATCTCAGCAAGTCAGTGGGTCCCAAAAAGCTCATCTATTCCTCAGTGCCACTGCAGAATCAAATTATCTTCTCCTTGCTCATCCATCCTGGCCAGCAGCTGGGCTTGCTCCACATGCTGCTGCTGGCAAAGCGCAGGCTTGAGCCACCGTCAGCAGAATCAGAGAAGGACCCCAAGAAATTCATGACACCAGAACCCCTTCTACCACAGAAGGAAGATGTGACAGAAGGGATCAGGACAAGCCAAAGCAGAACATGGGATCTGGGACAACACAGCCAGCTCCAGAGAACGCTCCCTGTACTTTACAAAGCAGCATTACTGCGCTGGACACATACACAAGGGGTGATTTACTAAACAGCTTCAGTCCCCAAACCCACTTGCAAGCAAGCATTAAGTCACTGAAGTATGGCAAGACTTCAGGAAACTGCTAATGAGTAAATGGAGCAAATAAGCTAATTAGAAGAGTGACAGTCAAATGAGTGATGTTGGGAAGATGATTCATTCCTGCAGCGATAAGCAGGCCACAGCAGAGAGACCACTTCAGGAACATGCCCCTTCTCCCTGTGGGGTAGGACTTCCCTCAGAAGAGACCGTGCTAAGCCCAGCTGCAAACAGAAAGGCAGATGCTTCACAAAAACTTTTTTTGATAGTGATAAGCACCTGACTAAGCATTCTGAGCTGCAGACGCACCAAACATGATAACCAGCGTGAGCATCACAAGCCTCCATTGAAGAGACCGGTCTGGAGGGAGACCAAAGGGTTTCCAGAACCTCCTTGCTTCAAGCATACGTCTGAGTACCAGAATGTGCTTATAGCCAGGCCTTGCTCCCCTACATCATCCTCACTCTTGATTCCTTCTTTGAACCAGCTGGCATACCATGATGTGAAGAAATGGCACAAACATGAACCACGACCAGCTCTTCACAGAGCAGACTGCGTCCTTGTGAGTCTGCTAACTCCCTGCATGCAACCTCAAGGGTGAAACATCCCAACCAGTAATAACAGGGGCACTATGGGAGGCGAGGAAAGACTCAGCCTGGCCCTGCCATCCAGTGAAGCTCTGATGCCTGGGGGACACCCCCACTGCCAACTGCGTGGGGCTGGAGGCACTGGGGGAAGCTGCTGGCAGCTCCACAGCACCATGTTCAGTGTCCATTCACTCTCCCTCTGTGTAAGAACCAGCTACGGTAACACAGGAGGAGCACGGGCTGAAGATGGAGCCACAGCAGACAGCTACAGCCAGACACGTCCAACAGCACAGTGCTGCTCTCACCTGCATGGGCCTGGAGAACATGTGGGTCAGCACTTCCTTCCTGGCTTCGGCATATTTGTCAGCACCAAATGTTTCATTTAAGCTTTTCTGGAGAAGAAAAGAGAGAGAGCATTCAGTACCGGCAAGCTGTGGTGGTAGGGGGACCCAGGCAGACCTTACTGAGGCAAACAGCAGCCATCAAAGCCAAATTCCTCCTTTCCCTGCAAATTCCCTCATAAACAAAAAAATTCATGTGAAATGGGGCTTTGCTCTGGTCTCAACAGCCCCAACAGGACCGCACACACAAACCTTCTGATCACTGACCCACCTCCTTGGGTGAACAGCAGGGAACACGTGGGGCACAGGGGCCGCTGGCTCTGTCCCCAGACGTGCAGCATGTGAGAGTGCCTGTAACCCCTCACCTGACCTGAGCCTGGCTCCCATCCAGCTACTGAGAGGTTCAGCACATGGACTAATGGGACTCTGGAGACACGGACACAGGAGGTCACTGCCTGGGGCTAGTGGCAAGGGAGGGCTGGAGGGTTCAGAGTGCGGGAGAGGAGCTGAGTGCGCAGCCCCATGTCTGCTGACATAGCCTCAGCACAGCCAGCAAGCGGGGAAAGCAGTCCCAGCTGATGGAGGGGTGTGCGGGAGGCCAGCGGGGATGGGATTAACAGAGGATTATCCACAGTCCAGTTGCAGTGAGTAAAGAAAATCCTGGAACCTGTGCTGTGCTGTTCAGCTGGAGTTCAGCCTCAGGACACGCTCAGCAGAGGATCAGCCAGATACCTCCCGTACTGGCTGCATCTGACCTTTCCCAGCACTGCTCTCCAGTCCTTCCCAGTCACCCCACTCCTTACTCTGCCCTCCCTGAGACCTTCAGCAGACCAGACAGAAACACCCCCTTGCAGAGCTACTTCTTCTGTGGTTACAGAGCAAATGACCTGCCCAGGACCTGCCAAGAGAAGGCAGGGAAAGGAAATCTGGGTGTCCCAGCAAGTGCTCCTGCACTGAAATATTCTTCCCATTGCAGAGAGGGCAGTGCTGGAGTCACTTGCAAGGTCCTCCCTGTCCTGTCCTAAGCTCTGTGTACAACATGGCTGACTGGGACAGGTTGGGCCACCCTTGCCCAGTGCTGGCAGGGTCAAGAGCAAGTGAGGGAGGTGTTTTGTTTTGGCATGGGACAGCTGTCATCTCTCCCTGGGCAGAGGGGGACAGGGAATAAATCACACACTGCTGCAAACGTGCCATCACGTAGGTGCCCACCCCTTGCCCTCACGGCCCTGCTCCCTGCCAGGCCAGTGCACTCACTTGCAGGGACCCTGCGCTGCTGAAGTCGATGTTGAGGCCGACTTGGTTGCAAAAATCCATGAGGTCTTTCAGCAGCTTGGTTTGGGGTGGGGGGTGGCGGCGGAGAAGGGCCTTCTCAGGGAAGGAGCGGTAGATCTGATGGGCCACGGCCATGTTCGCGAGCAGCATGAACTCTTCCACCAGCCTGTGGAACGAGAAAAACAACCCCAGCCCCCAGTTAAGAGAGGGAAGTCCCCTGGGAAACCAAGCCAGTCCATAGTGATGGGAACTAATAGGACACAGGGGGCAGGGGAGCAGCTTGTAGTTGCTGTTATAAGCACAGATTAGATGTGAGACTGCAGCAAATCCCCCCCCAAATTTTCACTTTCTAGCTCAGGTTTCCCCAGGGACTCAGAGCAAGCTGTCTTGCTGGCACAGACAAGCAGAAGTCAGTGATAAATTGACAGCTTAAATTAGGATAAAATAATCTCTCTTTAGGTCATTTTATCTCCTGAAATGCTCGACAAGCAAAACAAACACTGTGTGAGAGATAGCACGGAAGACAAACACAGATCGCTGTCTTCTCGGGCCAGAGAAAACAGCGTCTCGCTCGCTCTCCCATCCCAGGCTCAACATGTGTGGTCAAGCCCAGCCACGGAGCCCTGCCTCATGCCGGGCTTCCACCCAGAGCAACATGCAGTGCAGCCCCTGGGGCAGGGCAAGCCACCAGTGCAGCTTGCTGGGGGGCTGCCTCAGGCATCCAGGGGATGCAAGGATCCAGGGGGCTCCTCCATGCAACCTGCTGACGGCTGGGGGTATCCCAGGCTGGGGTGAGCCCCCCAGCTTCCACCTGTGAATGTACACCCATTGAATGGAAATTTCTGGGGCTACACACTGCAAAGAAAAGCAATCCCAGTGCTAGAGATCATCTTTGGAGCATTTATGGGTTGTGCTAGCAGCTGTAGGGCTGTGCCACAGGAGACTTGTTTAACTGGGCTTAGATAAGCACGGTGATGTGCTTAACTGGGCTTCCTGCTATTTGCTGCACATATTCCCAGGGCTCCTAACTGGTGCTAATTGCTGAAAAAGATAATAGATTTACAGAAGTAACCTCATCCTCCAAGAAATGCCCAAGTGAGCTGTCACTGATTACGCCGGCTCATCCCCATCACTCCTGCTGGCAAAGCAGTGATTTTGCAGGGCTGGCTGGGGGACCCAGGGCTAGAGCCAGTGGTCCTGCAGCTCCTGGCCCTGGCCGTTGCTGACGTGACTGCCTGGGTGAGATGATCAGGGTGCTGAGCTCCTGGAGCGCTTGCTACAGCAGTGAGACATTCCCAGCCTCAGAGTACTTGCTAAGAACTTAAAAGAGAAGGGAAATAAAGACAAGCCCAGGGAGGAATAAGCACCTGATGGCGATAATCAGCAGTGGAAATGTTCATCTTTAATGGGAAGGAGCTCCCTTAATAACAGCCTTGTGGGTTCTCCCACAGTGTGTTGTGCCAGAGGCCAACACTCCAGACCCCGCAGGGAGGGCAGGAGGGGCACCCTCGCACATGGGCAGCGCGGGAAGGGGTGGGCAGCAGCACAGCCTAAGCGGGAACGGGCTGTCCATCCTGTCCCCTAGCACAGCGGCCAACGGGGAGATGCTACCAGCAGGCGAAGGGCTGGGTCAGGGGGTGGGCACGGGAGCAGGGTCAGAGCGCACCGGTGAGGGGTGACTTCCAAGAGGGCTGAGCCAAGCTCCCGCTGCTCCTGTGCAGCTAAGCCAGCAGATGGCAACATCGGTCCCTCTACGGCCACCGGCACTGGGGTCCGCAGGGCAGCATGGCCCAAGGGTGCTGGGCACCCCAGCTGTACAGCACCAGGGGTGGGAGGCGGGGCAGCGAGAGCACCCAGGGGGTTATAGCACAGCCATCCCCACCTTCTGAGTGTGGGTGGACCCACCAGCTCTCACCCAGCTGCCACCTGCATGGGGAATGGCGGCCTGGGGGCACACGCAAGGCTGTGCCAGCCCACGCTGGTACTGGGAAGCCCTTTCTGCCCCAGCCAGCTTGTAGTAAGGCACAGCAAACCGTGGGCTGCGAAAGGCAGCGCCTGTCCTTCCCCCGGGCTTTGGCACAAAGAAAAAGGGAGACATTTCCAGCGCTAGCCCCAGCTACACAGATGCACGTGTGGGCAAAGGTCCCTGTGCCTCCCTCAGAATGGGGCCTCCGCCCAGTGAGGTGCAAAGACAAAGCAATACACATCCATGAGCAGCATTTCCTCTGTCACAGGTGCAACGTGCTTATCTCGTGTCCTAGAGAGGAACACTCTAAGCAAGTGCTCAGGCAGTCCCTGCCACTCCTGCTCCCATGGAGCACTAGAGTGAGAAGCCTTTACCTCTTGCCTCCAGTGACACTTTGGGCTGGATGCAAGTTCCACGTGATTATTAAGTTCTGCATTTTGTTTTACCATTTGGGGGCTTGGGCTTTTGCGTTTTTCTAGAGATAACCTTGTTCTGATGTTGTAGGTAGCGCCGAATTGAAGTTAATACTTAAGCAGCTTCTGCCAGGGCTCCTTTTACACCCGAAGGAAAACTAACAGCACATACTTTGCGCTTTGCTCTGCAAAATCCCGTCCTCTCTCCCTTCAACATGACCACATGTGGAGCACCAGCCCCCAGATAGCATCAGACAGCCCCCATCCAGAAGAGCTACCCGACACGTGGTTGGGTATGGATTGACCACATGGGCAGGAAAATCTTATCAGGAAGCACCCAGGAGCTTTGCACCCATGACAGGGTGTGCAGGATGTGACCGTATTCAGAACTGAAAAGCTACTCATCTTGCTCGTTCACCCAAAGGCAGGGACAGGCTTTGGGAGACATGGCTGTGGTTTGGGCTTTCAAGGAGCAGATAACATGGATAAGGTTGGATGCTGCCCTGTATCCAGGGGGAAGAGAAGCCCCAGGACCTGATGGGTGGGTTTCTGTCAGCTCAGGTTAACGAACCACAGTGCCCTGGGAAGACTGCAATGCCCTGTGGGTTGATGCCAAAACACCATGCAGGGACGGAGGGTCCTTCCCAGCTCTGGATCACCTGGGGGTCAGAGAGCTGCTCCTCATTCACACTCCACTGCAGCAGCCCTGCAAGCATGAAAGGGGTGAACAGCATGGGGCTGGTCCATGCTAACTCCTAGACAAATCTGTTTTAAACATCAGAATTTAGTCCCCAGGGAGAGGAAAGCAGTTTCCAGAAGGGACAGGTCACAGCTGGGCTAATCTGGAGCATGTGAGAGCCTGCTAGGGTCAGAAGGAACAGGTTGGGGACAGTGAAGGAGTTGGCACCTGTGCCCGGAGTTAAGCCAGGTCACCTCTTTCAGCAGAGCAATGGGGTCTGTGGCTCAGGGCATAAGGAGGGAGCCAAGATCTGCAACAAACAGCTTAACGTGGTGGTCTTGCTGCACCTAAAAGGAAATCCTTATTCCAAAAAGGGGCTCATGCTGAGACTGCATAGGATGTTGGAGAGTCAGGAGGATGAGCCAGGACTGGGACAGCCCATGAAGCTGGCAAGGCTTCAGCTGCTGAGGAGCGGGAGGGCACAGCAAAGCTACTGCCTTCCTGCCTCTGCTATGTGGCCTTTTAGTGGCACTTCTAGCTAGCGTCCTCACCAGGGCTTTGACTCTGCAAGTGCTATGTTGTGGCTTGGAAAAAAGCAATGGATGCTGCAGCAGGCAGGAACAAAGGCCGGCTGGCAGTGGCTGGGGACCAGACCAGTGCCTAGCGCTGGTGTCACTGGGAGCTGCGCTGAAGCCCTACTAACTTGTCGGCAGGTCAATCGACAAGAGGGTTGTTTTTTGTTGGTTTTTTTTTTTTTTTCCTTAAAACAGACTAGCTTGGAGTTTGGCTCAGTGCGGCTGGCAGACGGGAGTGCAAAGAAAAATATTTCATGGCTAAAAAATTGGAGACAGAAAGACTGGTCCATCTGAACGCGCACTGAATGAATCCCATGTGAAATGCATTCTAACGCCATCGCTATAGTTTCCTCTGGATTAGCTGAGCTATCCTTGGCTCCTGGCTCCATAAAATCCCATAAACAATCCGATCTGAACTTTTGCCCTTTCTGTGCTGATGTGAAGTTTCCTCTGCTGTCCCACGGAGAGGGCTGGGGGTTAGCAGGTGGCTGTCCCTCCCGTAGGTGCCTGCAGGTCCCGGCTGTCCTGCTCACCAGGGCTGCAGGAGGGAGCATTTCCAAACCTGTTCAATGCATCATTTAACATGTGCACATGCAAGAGGGAGGAGAGGGAGGGGCAGGACTGCTTGCAAGCTCTGTGATGTGCGTAAGCATCTTTTGTCGGCTCTTTCAATACCCAGATTTTGCTTATGAGTTATGGGCTTGGTGCGGGAGTTTGTGGGTGAAACTCTATAGCCTGCCTTATGCAAGAGGTCAGCTGGAGTGTACGGTTTTCAAAAGCACTTGCCTCTGAGTTTCAAACGTGATCAAGGCATACCGGCTTCTAAATCCCACCAACTGCTGGGGAGATTTCAAGCTCCTGAGATGTTTTTAAACATAGGACATAGTGCTTTTCAAACGATCTTAAATGATGGTCATGGCTCCTGCAGGCAAACAGCCACCTATGAAACCATCCAGGTGAAGAGGACTGATGACATCTTGATGCCAGCCCTGAACCCAAGCTACTGCGCTGTAACTCCTCTCACACAGCTCCTACCAGAGCCAAACATCCATAGGATGTGGGAAGACGAACTGGACATTCAGACCCTGCAATTGTTTTAATATCAGTGTTACAATTTGCGCCCTGAAAGGTTAGCTAGACCCTTCCCAATCTTCATAGCAACCTTGAAAAACTACTCGCATCCTCAGCAACTTGGTTGGTTGATGGCAAATAAAATATGGGTTTCTCATGTCAAATCTCTGCAGAGCAAAGCAGGGCAAGTAAAATGCCTGTTTGGCTGCTTGTCTCCATGGCAACGCAGCCAAGCTACACAGAAGCCATCGAAGTGCCCACTCTCCCTGATTAACTTGACAAATGACATTAGCTAAGCAAGGTTCACTGCAAGGGAGAGACAAGGAGTACTTTGTTTGCAGTCCAGTAATGCAGGAAGGAGGCAGGCAGCTTGGTTAAAGTGAAGTGACAGTAAAACATCTGCTGTTCCATCAGTGTAACAGACCGATAGGCTTCAGAGCAAACGGCAGTGAGGTAGGGCTGAACAGACGAGCACAGCTCTCCTGCCACACTGCCTTCTTCACCTCCACCCCCTCCTGCAAGATAGAACCACTGGGTATATCCAGGCGCTGGAGGTGTTCTCATAGCTGAGGCATTGACCCAGATAAACCCAAAACGCTGCATAGCTCTCCAATGACAGGGTTGGGGTTTTTTTGACAGGCTGAAGAAGTTGGTCCTTTCTTCACATGTAGGTCATTGTGGAAACCTGCTTGAAAAGGGACAGAGCTGAACCATCCTGAGCTGGAGTCTGAGCCCTGCTTCCAATGGTGGGCCCTCTGGCTGGGTAAGCTGCCTTCAGGTAAATCCCAGCATCTTTCCAGCATCTCAGACTTGAGGCGAATGTGACCAAGTAATTTCTGCAAATGTTACCAAACTTCTTTCCCGTATCGCATTACAAAATGCCATCTGCTCCTCTCTGTCTTGTCTCCCACTCACAGCACTTGCTTTCTCCTGCGCAGGGAACAATGCTTCTGCTGTTCAAACACCTTCCCATCTCCAGATGGGTTTACTATCCCAGTTCAGCATGGGTTTGTGCTTCAACCAGCAGTCAAGGCCTCTGGTTTCTCAACTCGTGGCTATGTGTCTGCCTCAGGTGTCCAGCTCCACGTTGGGTCCAAATAGGGTAAGGACAGTACAGCTTTGAAAGCATCACACTTGGTTTGTGTTTGAACCAAACAATGCCATGAGAAGCTACCGCTGAGAAAGGGAAGCCCTGATCCGTTTGTGTGTGTCTGAGAGGGCTCTACGGACACTGATGGATATGCGTTCCATTGCTAAGGCAGTATATTGCTGAGAGCCCTTGCTGTCTGCTGGTTTGAAGGGGATTATTGCTGCAGTGCAATCTCATAACAAACAAGAGAACTACAGCCACCTCCTGGGAATGGGACTCTAAATCCTGCTGCATTCACCAAGAGAAAGTCACCTTCCACAAAAGGCTGCAAACAGTCCTGTCCATGTCCAACAGCAGCAGCAGTATCAGCTGAAGGAAAACAGTAAAGAAACAGCACCACAGTTCAACCAAAAAACTCTCTCCAAAGCATTAAGTCCAAAGACACTGGATGTGGTACGATTTTTTCTCCTTTTCTTTAAATCATGTACGTTTATTTTTGATTACAGCTCTTCCATGAAGCAAAGGAACTGGAGAGTTTTCTATAAAAGCTCTTCTAAAAGCAACATTAGCTAATCCTGCATCTCCTGAGAGTGCAGCCAATGACAGAATCATACTGTTGGGCGAGTAGCTGGACCAGCATTTGCGATGGCTCTTTTCCATGCAAAATCCTGCAAGAATGGTGTACTGTCTTCTTGGTAACACTGCCTATCCAACAAACAGTAGCATCTTCAGCCATCCACTCCTGAACAGCACTGCTGCTTGAAAAGTTATGAAAACCAAATCCCCCATTATCCAAAAAATTGGATTGCAGCGCTATATATGAGCCTTGTAGTGTTGGTGTGGAGCTCCCTTTGCCAATGACAGCTGCCAAAAGACCAAAAGCCCTACTTTTTTTTGAGAGAAAAAATAGTAAAAGGCAAGAATGCTGGCAGTTCCTGGCTTGATGAAAGTCATTTATGCTCCTTTTGCAGCTAGTGGTAGCCTTGAACAAAGCATAGCTGAATAATGGAATTACTCCACTTTCTCAGATTGCTCAATTAGCTCTTGGTTAAAACTGTTAACATTGAAACTTGATGAGAATAGCAGCTCTGAGGCAGTTTTAGATTCATTTTTTACTAAGCTCGAATGTCTTCTCCCTCTAATGAACTCCTTTTCTGGGGTATAAAGAATGCCCTTTTTATTAGCTATGGTGCCTTCCCAGTAATGGATGCTGACAACACAAATCCATGGGAGGGTTTTCTGAATACAAATGTCACTTACTGCCCACTCTCACACCTTGAGGCTAGAAACGTCATGAGACCAGTCTCTTTGCTTTACCTAAACTAACAGCAGCATGGTGGAAAACTGTTTTAAGCTCTCAGTACTAAAGCTGGGCTACAAAGGCATTCGGCATGATTAGGAATTAATTGCTTAAAGCCTGATGTACTGAGTTTGCACAGGGGGGTTTAGACCGCTAGAAAAACCTCAACCATTTGCCTGAGTTCCTTTGAAATTATCGATGCCACTTTGCAGCCCTGTTACAGAAAAGAGCTGACTTAATCTGGCAGCATGACATCAGGCCAGACATTGGAGTGCTGAAGATGGCACAAGCAGGCACAGAGCACCCAGCACCTCTTGGTGCTCAGCTATGTGCAAGGTGAACGCTCCCTGCCTGGCCTGGAGCTCCTCAACCTCACCTGCAGTTCGCATGGAAGTCAATGTCTGCCCATCCCACCACCCTCCATCCTGTCTTGATCCAAGTGCCAAAGGAAAAGTCATCGAACTGAAGAGCAAGTGTTGCAGAGGACGCAGTCGCCGCGGGCTGCACCTCTTCATTAAATGTTAATATGACTGCAGTCTGCTCCTTCTCATGCAAATTGGCAACAACCTTCAGACTCCTGGCATGATGCTGAAGTGTCCCTCTGTGCCAAAACAGCATCTTCAGCTGCCGTGGGCCAGGGATAAAAGTTTAGACCTGTGCCCACGTGCTGGGCCACAGAGGATACAGAGGCACAATTTCAGTAGGCTCCCTCAGTCCCAGCTCCAGCATTCTCCACAGTTTTCTCAGAACTATCATATTTTTGAGCCCCAGGCAGAGGACTTCCCCGGCATCGCAGACAGAGGAAGATCTGCTTCCAGAAATGGCCTTCCTGGGTCAAGAAACCATTTTTTCTGTGGGCCCCAAAGAAGCCCGCAGAGTGCCACTCACCCAGCACGGGCACACAGCCCCACATATACCCCCTTCTAGAAATGCCTCCAGTGGCTGGGGCTGCCTGACATTGCTGTACAGACCTTCCCACTTGTGCCGGATGGCAGCACCAAAGTGATGGTGCTGTTTGAAAACCCTCCTTTAAAACACAACCGCTTCCTCCTGCCTGAGCGTTTCTCTGTGGGGAAGATGATGGCAGCACTGCAAAGGGTTTGCAATCCCTGCATTTAGCTCCCGGAGCTGCGCAGCTGGGAATCTGAGGTTCCCATTGTCAGATCCGGTTTGTCTTTCCAGGAAGCTACCAGCTCACTGAGATCTCATGTCTCCGAAGGAGCTACAATGGCTAGGGCCCTGCTGCCCCTCTGCAGAGCTGCAGGGGAGGGACAGGCGGTGACCAGTAATGCACACAAGTCAATGCCATGTTCAGCTAAAAGGTCTCACGACAGGGCTCGCAAGCTTTCTTTTTGGGAATGCATCAGGATGCTGCTAAGCAGGGGTGCTGCCTAGCTGCCCAGGGCCAGAGCAGAGACCCAAGACAGTTTTCTCCAGGCCATGGGAATTCTTGGTGGGCAAACAAGCCCAGAGCCAAGCTGGGTCTGGGACAGTGCAGAGGAGAGGGGAGATACCTCACAACCAGCGCCCGAAGCCAGACTCGCAGTCCACATTCCTGAGACGTGCAGCCAGATACGCCACTGGCTCCAAAAGCAGAGCTTATGACAAGACACATATTATTAATGTCATCCAGAGTCCGTCTAAGAGGGGAATGGAAAGAATTCCTGAAGGAACGCAGACAGCCCCTCTTCTGACAGGGAAGTCTCTGGCCCCACACATCAGGCCAGCACCGACTGTTATCAGGCTGCATTTCCCACTGAAAGGAGGAAGCAGGAATGAAAGGCACTTTTCCTCACCATTAAAAGTTTATGCAAGTGATTTATGGGTCAGAAAAATTAGCAAGTCTGTCACTGAGTGCTCCATACAGCAGCATGTGTTACATGGCTGCTGACCAGAAATGCCAAGACCCATTAGGTGGAAGCAAAGGGCAGCACGATGGAAAGTTAAAGATGCTTTTTGCCCATTTAATTAATTAGCCAGGTCTTTTCTCCATTCCCTGCAGCCTTCATTAATGTAACATTGAAGTGAAGGAATATTAACAATTGAGACAACACATTAATATTAAAACGACACCTGCAAAATGCAAATTTAAGTCCATTAGGTAAACAGATGATCTTAAGCCATTGAGGCAGAAATAACATTCTGACATTTCCTAGCATGAGCATCCTACAGAGTTACTGTCCATCACTTGTGCTCCATTATAAAGCCGTGGCCCCTCATATACAAAGGGCTCTTCATCTGTTACTAGTCCCTGAAAGGATGAGAAAAAAAATTACAATTCCATTAAGACATTTGCCAGTTTCACATGGAAAGTGTCTTACTAAAGCCATGACATGAACCAGAAAGATCAAAAGGGATTTTTAAAAGGATTTTACCTCTGTGATAGCAAGGGATGGAGACAAAACCTGAATCTGATAGCTTGTAAATATTAACCTACACCTGGAACTGCTCCAGAACCTGAGATTTCTGTTACGGTGGTTTAATCTGAGACAAGTTTTCAGTAAGGGAGAAACAAACAGTTAATCACCCAGAGCACTGATAGTGCCATAGGGAGTCAGACTGCTAGAACCAGCCTTCCTGTACCACATTCCCCACCAGTTAATGCTCTCCCAGATGTTCCAGCTGAAGAGACATTCACACGCTGTGTGTGTTTCTCCCTTCAGTCTTTGGCTTTGCTTTTTCCCAGCTTACCTGGCACTGAAGAGTTGATTACTTCCAAAGCAGGAGTCAAACTGATAGACAAGAAGAAAATAAAGAAGGGATGAACAACCCAGACTAGAAGCACACCCTGAGATGGCCAGTGACTGGGGAGAGCATCCATCTACCAACCAGGATATGACCCAAGGACAAACAGGCAGGAGCCTGCAGAAGCTCATGAAGAGATGAAGAACAAAAGCTAGCCAAAAACTTTAAAAGACCAAAACCATGGAAAGTAATCAAAATAATCTGGCAGCCAAAGGCAGTGGTAGCACAACTCAACATGTAGCCCCTGCTGTTCATCAAGTGAAAGCCAGGCAGTAACTTGCTAAGTAATGCCCTCTTCTGCTGTAGGTCTCTGATCCAACCTCCTGCTCAATGTAGGACAACTTCAAAGTTGAAGTTATTGATTGCTAGAACTCAGCTTCAAAGGTTAGCCTTTTCCAGTCGAGTTCTAGCAGTCCCCAGGGTCAACTATCCCACATCCCCTCTCGGTTCCTGTTCCAGTTCATAACCAGTGTTTGGGCTCATGGGAAGAGACCTCCAGCAGAAGCAACCATCCGGACTGGCCAGCCTTCAGCAAGGGTCTTGCCAGAGGATTGCTCAGGATAAACCAGCTGCAGATCAGGGGAATCAGAGTGACCACTGGAACCACTGGTTCTGAGAAGATCCATGTCAGGCAAACACATTCAATTTAGCAAGGTCCCCAGCAGATGACACCCTAACGCAGCTGCTCCCTGGCTGCGGGATGCTCTGCTGGGGTGCTACTTTCCAGGCAGGGCTGTGGAGCAGCACTGTCCATCACTGCTCCAGCTCAACCTCAGATTTGCAGTTGTAGCACTGAGTGTGGGCAGGTTAAGGGGAATAGTTGTATCAATACGGAGTGAGGGATCCAGCTGGCTCCAGCTGTATTATTCTTGGTCTGGAACAATTGCAAAGTACAACACATGAACCTTCTGGTTACCAGGACTCTCAAAGACATGGAAACCCTAGGGGGAAGGGAGCAAGGTATGGGGGACACTGACAGAAGATTGGGGTTAAAAAAACCAATAGAAGTTGGCAAAGAGATGAAAGGGAAACCAGCAACACAGGATTTGAGGGTGATGTTTTCTGAATAGGGACTACTGAAATACTCTGGATAACTTCTGTTTTCAAGCAGGCTCTTGGCAGATTAAAACATCCCAGAAGGTTTTATATCCAGCTCCTACAATCTTAAAACTAAATATTAGGTGAGAAAAACATGCTTCTCAAGAAAAGTCAGGCATAACCCTGAGTGAAAAACACTGAACAGGAGAACGAATGTATTGAATTTGTTGAATATACAATCAACAAGTTTTCTTTCCCAAAAATAAAGCCAAGGGAATGAAATGCCGAGATGAGCAGAATGAAAAAGCAGGAAATATAAGCAGCTTCCCCCCCACCTCACATCTCCCCCAGGCATGACTCTCACCCTGCCTGGCCTCAGCAGGCAGGTTTGGAGCTACGCCGTAAATTCCTGAAAGCGCCTTACCCCCTCTGCAGTGGGACAGACTTAAGGTACAATAGGTCTTTTCCATCTGTAACTTCTCTCTCTCTCGACTTTTATGTGCATCAACTCAAAAGCTATTTGATTTACTGGCATAGGGGTTGTGAAGAGTCTGGCTTGGTCTAAGGACAGCCTGAGGTTAAAGGCAGCAATGCAATTTTACCACCCTGTCCATTACAAGAAAATGTTCAGGTCTGGATTTATAGTCACGTTCCAGTGAGCCCACACATCACGGCAGGCTGAAATTAGCCTCATTTACGCAATGGGATGAAGAAGAAATGGCTAAACATCCTACTGGAGTTCGGCACACAACAGAGAAAGCCAAACAGCATAGGAGAGGGTGTTGAACGGCACGCTTGCTGTCGGAGAGGAGGGTGCACAGTTGTGGTGACAGAGGGCTGTTTATCTCCAACTAGAGCTACTTACAGACAGATGGCAGATAAGGATAGATGAGGTAGTTTCAATGAGACCATAACAGGTAAAGATGGGTGGCACGGGACCTATTGCTGTAAGCAAGGAAGAATCATATCCTGAAGTCTAGAGATGGATATGACGACTCTCCAGAGCTGGATTAGTAAGAAAGGACTTTGTTTCACATCACAGTCCCCCTGCTGAGATCGTATAAAAGAGGAAAAAACTCTGTTCACACTGAGGTCTGCAAAACCTCACAGGCTGCTGGGTGAAGGCAGCAGTCAGAGCCAACGGGCTAACCTGGTTACTCCTGCTAGTTCCTCCACTTACTTTTATGGGTCCCTCAGCTGCATATAAGAGCAGAGGAATCAAGGTTAAATCCACTGTGATACCCTGAAACTGCTCCTTTGGGCCAGGGTTTTACTAGAACAAGGAAAGTTTGGTTAAAATTAAGACCCAGGCGTGATGAAGAGCTCTTGCAATCTTACCTTCCAGGCTCTGAACCGGGAGCTACAACCAGAGTTCAGCAGCACAGACCAATCTCCTGAAAAAAATCTACCATCACCAAAAAGCAGACACACAGATCTGTCAACACATTTGTGCTGCTGAAACCAATGGATCTCAGCACTGGATCGTGATAAGATTTGCAACACTGTCATCTTGCAGAGCCTTGGCAGTGCCTTTTAATCCTTGGAAAAGGAGCATTTCAGGCGTCAGTTCTTGCCTTTGCATATGAGTGTTGCAAAGCCAAAACCGGCTTGGAGCACAGGGCATATCCTAAGATGCCCTGGAGCTTGCTTGTCCTACAGACACTGAGCAGTAATCTCTGAATGACAAAACAGAAATAACATCATATATCCTCATGTTCTGGTGAGCCTCCAGTCCAGGCCTGACACATACCTGGCTCTAGGTGCTGCACCTCTCAGACTGCTTAACCCTTGAATGAACAGGGTAGCTCTGTACATTTAGAAAGAAGTACAACATTAAATCTGCCTTTTATTTCTAAATCACCATCCTGGATTGGACAGCAATGCCCACCCACTTTCCCAGTGCCTGAATCTGTCCACATGGGGAATCACCAGGGCAAGTCACCATCTGCAAGGACTCTCCTCTTGGAAGCACGACAGGGGCTCCAGCCCTGGCGGATGGATCTCTTATGGCGGCTGCACCCTAACCAGCCATATTCCTTCCAGGCAACCCAGTATGGCACGCCACCATACTCAGCAGTCAAATGTGAACAACTTGGGTCCTAGACATCTGTCTGGCCACTAGATCTACATGCTGGGTTAGCCGCTTGCAGATCTGAGAGTGACAGCCTGAAACAGCCCATGTGGCTGGGGTGCACTGCAACCTCGAAGCTCAGACTGAGCAGAGACCTGCTCCCTTGTCCTTCCAAAGCTCTGAAAATTGTAGAATCACAGTATTGTTTAGGTTGAGAAAGACCTTTAAGATGCAACTGCTAACCTAGCACTGCCAAGTCCATCACTAAACTATATCCCTCAGTGCCACATCTACTAGTCTTTTAAAGACCTTCAGGGATGGTGATTCCACCTCCTCCCTGGGCAGCCTGCTCCAATGCTTGACAACTCTTTTGGTGAAGAAATTTTTCCAAATATCCAATCTAAACCTCCCCAGCACAACTTAAGACCGCTTCCTCTTGTCCTATTGCTTGTTACTTGGGAGAAGAGATCAACAACCACCTCACTACAACCTCCTTTCAAGTAGTTGTAGAGAGCGATAAGGTCTCCCCTGAGCCTCCTTTTCCCCAGGCTAAACCACCCCAGTTCCTCAGCTGCTCCTTGTAACACTTGTGCTCTAGACCTCCACCAGCTCCGTTGCCCTTTGGACACGCTCCAGCACCTCAGTGTCCTTGTCGTGAGGGGCCCAAAACTGAACACAGGGTTCAAGGTGCAGCCCCACCAGTGCCCGGTACAGGGGGACGGTCACTGCCCTGGTCCTGCTGGCCACACTGTTTCTGATACAAGCCGGGACGCTGTTGGCCTCCTTGGCCACCTGGGCACACTGCTGGCTCACGTTCAGCCGGCTGTTGACCAGCACCCCCAGGTCCTTTCCCACCAGGCAGCTTCCCAGCCACTCTGCCCCCAGCCCGCAGCGCTGCGTGGGGTTGGTGTGACCCAAGCGCAGGACCTGACACCTCACACAGGTGGCCTTGGCCCATCGATCCAGCCTGTCCAGACCCCTCTGCAGAGCCTTCCTGCCCTCCAGCAGATCAACGCTCCCACCCAGCCTGGTGTCGTCTGCAACCTTACTGAGGGTGCACTCGATCCCCTCACCCAGATCGCCGATAAAGATATTAAACAGAACTGGCCCCAGTACTGAGCCCTGGAGAACTCCACCTGTGACCAGCCACCAACTGGATGTAACACCATTCACCATCACTCTCTGGGCTCGGCCATCCAGCCAGTTTTTTACCCAGCAGAAAGTACACCCGTCCGAGCCACGAGCAGCCAGTTCCTCCAGGAGAATGCTGTGGGAAATGGTGTCAAAGGCTCTACTGAAGTCCAGGAAGACAACATCCACAGCCCTCCCCTCATCCACTAAGCAGGTCACCTTGCCGCAGAAGGAGATCAGGTTAGTCAAGCAGGACCTGCCCTTCATAAACCTGTGGTGACTGGGTCTGACCACCTGGCTGTCCTGTACATGCCACATGACGGCACTCACGATGATCTGCTCCATAACCTTCCCCAGCACCGAGGTCAGACTGACAGGCCTGTAGCTCTCCAGATCCTCCTTCCAGCCCTTCTTGCAGATGGACACCACATTTGCCAATTTCTAGTCAACTGGGACCTCCCCAGTGAGCCAGCACTGCTGATAAATGATGGAGACTGGCTCAGTGGGCACTTCCACCAGCACCCTTAGGTGGATCCCACCCAGCCCCATAGACTGGCGTGCATCTAAGTGGTGTAGCAGGTCAGTGGCCACTTCCCCTTGCATTATGGGGGCTTCATTCTGCTCCCTGTACTCGTCTCCCAGCTCAGGGGCCTGGGTACCTGGGGAACAACTGGTCTTACTGTTAAAGACTGAGGCAAAGGTGGCATTAAGTACCTCAGCCTTTTCCTCCTCTTTTGTCATTGTGTTTCCCCTTGCATCCAATAAAGGCTGGAGATTCTCCTTAGCTCTCCTTTTGCTGCTAATGTATTTATAGAAACATTTTTTATTGTTTTTATGGCAGTAGCCAGATTAAGTTCTAGTTGGGCTTTGGCCTCTTCTAATTTTCTCCCTGCACAACCTCATGACACCTTCTAGTCCTCCTGAGTTGCCTGCCCTTCTTCCAGAGGTCATAAACTCTCCTATTTTCCCCTGAGTTCCAGCCAAAGCTCTCTGTTCAGCCAGGACCATCTTCTCCCCTGCTGGCTTGTCTTTCGGCACACGGGCACGGCCTGCTCCTGTGCCTTTAAGATTTCCTTCCTGAAGAATGTCCAGCCTTCCAGGACTCCTCTGCCCTCCAGGACTGTCTCCCAAGGGGCTCTGTCAAACAGCCTCCTAAGCTGGCCAAAGTCTGCATTCCAGACATCCAAGGTAGCAGTTGTGCTGATCCCACTCCTTCCTTCTCCAGGAACTGGGAACTGTACGATTTTGTGACCACTACGTCCAAGACGGCCTCCAACCACCACATCACCCCCAAGTCCTTCTCTGTTCACAAACAACAGAGCCAGTGGGCACCTTCCCTAGCCGGCTCCCTCACCGGCTGGGTCAGGAAGTTCTTCCACACACACCTTGTCTGCTTCCTCCCTGCTGTATTGTGTTTCCAGCAGATATGTGGTAAGTTGAAGTCCCCCATGAGAACGAGGATAAGTAATTGTGAGACTTATCCCAGCTGCTTACAGAGTTTTTGTCTGCTTCTTCATCCTGGTTGGGTGGCCTATAACAGACTCACACCATGTCATCTGCCCTGTTGGCCTTCCCCCTGATTCTTACCCATAAACACTCAACCCTATCGTCACCATCATTAAGCTCTAGACAATCGAACACTCCCTAACGTACAGGGCTACCCCACCGCCTCTCCTTCCTTGCCTATCCCTTCTGAAGAGTTTACAGCCATCCACTGCAGCACTCCGGTGCTGTGAGTCATCCCGCCATGCTTCTGTGATGGCAGCTACATCACCGTTTTCCTGCTGCACGACGGCTTCCAGCGCCTCCTGTTTGCTGCCCGTGCTGTGCGTACTGGTGTGGTTGGGTTATTAATCCCGGCACCTTTTTGGTGGGGAGAAGCCTTAATTCCTACCTGACCATTCTCAGGCACTTTCTAACACATCAGTAACCCCCGTGTCCACTGCTGTATGGATCTCCACCTGAGACAGCAGACCAAAGGACCTCGCTAGCACACCATCCCTCAAACACCGGCGTGCTGCCCCCAGGCTCATCTCTAGCAAGCCTGGTTTTATTCCTTTCCCCCTTCAAATCTAGTTTAAAGCTCTTTCAATGAGCTCTGCTAACTCCTGTGCAAAGATCCTTTTCCCCCTTTGAGACGGGTGTACGCCGCCTGCTGCCAGCAGGCCTGTGGTGAACCAATCCACGATCATAAAACGCAAAATTCTGCTGGTGACACCAGGCTCGGGGCCAGGTATCGATCTGTCGGCTCCTCCTGTGTCTTCCCCCCACCGCTCCCTGCAGCTGAAGGGGCAGAGGAGAACACTGCTTGTGCTCCCGATCCCTTAACCAGTTGTCCCAAGGTCCTGGAGTCTCTCTGGATTGCCCTTGGACTTCTTGCTGCAAATTCATCGCTTCTGCCTGAAAAACCGGTAATGGATATAACCTGAGGGCCGCACCAGGGCAGGAAGCTTTCTCTTCTCACCTTGAAGACGGGCCCCAGGGAGGCCGCAGGCTCCGCTGAGAGGTGGGTCCAGTCTGCACGTGGGGCCTTCTGCTCCCCGGGAGGAGCTCCTGCAGCGATGGCCTTGTGACGCCGGGCACAGGCTGGCTTAGCCAGGGCGGCACCTCCATGCTGGATGGACTTTGGTTCCAGTGGCAGCGCCTCACACACGCTGTGCCCGGACGCCGGGGCAGGTGGGGCAGTCCCAGAGGAGACGCGCCTGCTGCGCCGGGCAGGGGCTCGTCGCCATCGCCCCCCGCTCCGCCAGCCGCTGCGTTCAGCCGGGCGGGGAGAGGGCAGGGAACCCCCGTGTCTGCGTCCTGTCCGCCTGCGGGGCCTGTCCCAGGGAAGGTAGGGAGCCATCCCAGGTGCCTCTCGACCTCTTGCTCTCCCTGCTGTCCTCAGCCTACCCAGCTCCCACCGGAGCTCGGTCCCTAAGCCAAGGTGCTCCCCTCTCCCCGGGCGCTCCCACCGCCCGCTCCCCGCTGCCGGCCCAGCACCGGGGCGGCTGCGTGTTCCCGCCGGGCTCTGCCTGGGCAGCCGCCTCTGGCACGGTGGGCACAGCGCTTGGTGGGCACCATTGCTGCCTGGTGGGCACCATTGCTGCCTGGTGGAGCTGGCAGGGCTCCAGCGCCCTCCGTGCGCAAATGGCCACGCCAGGCCCTGTTTGCCCACCCTGTTGGTGGCTCCTGGTTGCTCACACTCCCCGGGGCTTCTCTTATGGTTTGGCCACCATTGCTGCTGGCCCCGAGCAGGTCCCATCAGCTGCTGTCACAGGAGCTGCCAGCTCCTGGTGGCTTGCTCCGCTCCCCTGAGGCTCCCCCAGCCTGGGAAGCCCCTACGTGCCATGCTGGAGCGCTCGGCTGCCGACCCCGCTGGCACCAGAGCCGCTCACCTCAGTGACTGAGATACTTTGAAATGGGAGAAGAACAAGCAGCCACAATGACTGTTACCTCCCAGTAGGTCTCTGATGCTCTGGTCATGCAGGTGGGAATGAACCGAGGTCATTTGGGGAAGGCAAATGCAATGCCATGTCTTTCCTGGAGTCTGACATCAAAATAGCTGCCCAGCTCTCTAACAAGGGAATAACATCAAAGTAAAAGCTTTGGGAGTTTCCTCCAGCTGATCAACCTGTTAAATCCAGACAGCTGAGGAGAAGGACAGTGAAGCTCCATCAGATGCCCTTCACTGACCAGTTTCAGCAGAAGACAAAACCACTCAGAACCACTGCCTGCAGCAGCAATGCAACTGTGCCAAGAGGTGTTAAGAGAAAAGGGGGACACACACTAGTTGAAACAGACAATCCAAGTACCCGGGAAAGGGCAGGGATTACGTGAACCTGGTAACCCATGACAGGCGATACAACAGCTTTTATTATTGCCCACATTTCACATGCTCACTTACTGCTGTCCAGACATGACAGACACCAGCAACTTCTGTGAATGCTTGTGGGAGCATGTCCTGCTCTAACAGGAGAGGTACCAACTCCATTTCAGCCTGAGCTTGCTCCATAACACACCAAGATAGATCCCACATGGAAAGGAAACAGTTCAGGAGTTGCATGGATGGGCTGAATGTCAAAGCAAAGGAAATACAGCTTATGGTACGTGCAATCCAGGCACATTATACCCTCTTTGAAAGCCACTCTCCCATTGTTATTTAACATCCTGCAAATTTCAGCCAGAGACGCAGTCTCCCATCCGCGCCCCAAACTGGCCTGGGAATGGCTGGGAAGAAGAAAGGGAGCTTGAAATGAACTGTGGAAAGATTTAAGTGCTCTAACTGCTGCTTTCCAATACAATTTTCCACTTGGGGCAGGGGAAGGGAAGGAGAGCCTGACAGCAGTTTAGAGCCAGTCACAATTGTGACAGGTTCTTCTTTTCCATTTCCAACCAGCTCACAGGCAGAAGGAGCACTTTAACTTCCATTAATTATCACAGCCTTATTCCAGCCCAGGGCTTCAGAGCAGCAGTGGTGAGCTGTTAGAACGAGTCAGGAGTGGGTTCTGCCTCAAACTGTGCTATTCAGCTTAGTGCAGTAAAACTCTGCCGTTCATGGGAGCAAGAACCACTCCAGCTTCTCCTATAGTACCTGTTTGCAGCTAAGGGCATGTCCCATAGGCAGCACCACCACTACCAGAGAAGAGGATCATACAAACAAATTCTTGCACTCCAGACTCTGAAAAAGGTTAAGAGCTATTTAACAGACAGATCTGTTGCACACCCGAGCCGTACAAACACAAAAAAAGGAGCTTAACAAAGGAATACATCACTTCTGCCTCCTCTCTGGCTATCAGAGACTCCTGCTGTAACTCTACCACCACATCAAATTTATTGCGTTTATCAGTACTGATCATAGGGTATGTAGCTTGAAAGTGTACATGTGGTGTTTAGGGAGACACAGACAGCTTGAATACACACAGCCCTCATATAATTGGGAAAAATTATTATGAAATATTGCTATGTGGTTTCTCTCTCTGCTTGGCTTCATTACAAACTATCAAAGATCATTATAAAAAAAATAGCTGTGAGATGTGCCTGTGCAGGCACCAAGCGTGCCCTAGCTCAGCATTTCAGCCCACGCTACCCCCTGTCCCTTCCTGCTCCTCTGCCAACCGGGCTGATCCACCCTCAGCTGGTCTGCCCTGCCAAGACCCAGCCCTTGCTCCCACCCACTCCCAGCACCTGGCTGCAGGTACCATCCTTTCCGGCTCAGTGATGACAAGATGTGTCATTACCCCTTTCCCGGTGACACAAGACCTTTGCAGAGCTACCCTCTGACACTTGTGGATATTTTTAGGATTACTCTTTAGCACTGAATAATGAAAGGAGGGAGATGCTGCCACTGGACATGGCCAGAGCTCTTCCCGGCTGCCCCACAGTCACACCAGGAGATGCTGGTGAGCAGCTGTCTTGGGATTCAGGTGCTTCGTGGCTCTCAGCCAAAAACATGCCCAGCCACAAGCAAGGCAGCCCTTTCCCCACCTTCACCGCCTGGAACAGCTGATGGGCTCTACCGTAGCAAACTGACCAGTATACAGCAGGTACAGAGCAAGGCAGTGTGCCTGCGTGTGCACAGGCACGTAGTAAAGGAGGAAAGAGGCTGAAAATTCAGATTTAGAGTGATTGGGACATACTGTGCCAGGACGCTGAGGTTCACACAGCAGCAGCCATCGGGCAGCTCCACATTCAGCTCTGAGTCACACAGGAACCAGCCTGGGGAGCAATTACTGGTGTACAAATGCTCTTGAGCTGCAACAAAAGGATGGCAAGGAGCTTCCCATCAAAAACCCTTTAAGTCTTTACCTCCCCTCCTTAAGCTTGGGAGGATAATTCCTCCTGCTTAGACAAGCAATGCCTCAGCAGAGCTTCTGCTGGGGGGCATGAGATACTGGAGAGGCAGCATCCAGTGACATGAATCAGGGGTGAGCAGCAGCTACCGCAGCACAGCAGCTCTGCCCTGTCAGCATCACCCTGCACCCCTGCCAGCACTTGTGACTGCAGGAACTACGCTCGGTTACAAACAAGCTGTTCCTCTAATTCAGCCCTCCTGATTCCTCTGTTAAAGATTTTCCTGAAATTGTCTGGGGCTTTGACTAGCCAAATGCACTTTTACATATGACTTCAGTCCTTTAGCTGCCGCTGCACTGCAAGCCAAGCCTGTGCTGAGAGCCATGCAGCAGGAGGAAGAAAAAAACCCCACCTGCTCAAAAAAACAGGTCTGCAGCCCTAACAAGCTCCCCACACCTCAGTCTTTCCCCCTGCATCATCACACACACACACAAGCTTTTTATTCTAGCAACCCCATAGACTACCCTAGGACTGAATGGGAAAAACATAACAGCAAGTGCACGCCTAGATGTTCATTTTGTATGTGCTGACAGTCTCACTTTAATCCTGCTTTCCATGTTTAAAGTGTTAATGGGAACCTTGATGCATTTCAGAGGGCATGTGCATGGATAGAAGATAGATGCATGAGTCTAAAACCCTGCTCCCAGATTTCATATCAAGTGCCTGTTTGTTTATATCCATATGATACAATCTTTATAAAAGCAATCAACCACCACCAAAAGGAGATGTTTCAATATCTGCACAGCCTTCACACAGACTAGCATTAGGTTTGCTTTTATGATGCAGAATAATATAATGGATTCCTTCCACAAGTTCCCAAATGTTGTTATTAAGTATTGCTTCTCTAATAAAATATGCTGCAATATTCAGTAGTACATGATGTGGCATTTACACGTCTTCTCTCTATATAGGACTTGCTGGCTTTTAAACAAATCTGTCTTTTCTATACACCACAGAAGCACAAGATGAGTAATTACGTTCTCTGCTTAATAATGTTTTTGCACTGGCCAATTTAACAGCTAATCTCCACAAACCTCTGAGATAGTCCCCCAGCAGCTACATTTGCATGTTGTAATCAAGTCTTGCTATTAAATCATACTTTGCAACAATAGCTGAGCTGTCAACTACTAGCAGCAGCTCTCGCGCCGGCACCGTGCAGGCGAAAGCCCTGGATAAACATGCACAAAGCCACACCACTCTGCCAGCTAAGAGAGCATCCCTTCACACTTTTGGGAGCTTGGGAACAGCTGCACCCACCATGGATCTTAGGACAAGCACCCTGCTTTCCGGAGTGGTCAGTCAGCTTGCAGGTTGTTTTCTCCAGGCCTGCATGCTGCACTCTGCAGTGGTACGCAGCCAAACTGGTTTGGCTGTTGTGCTGTGTCTTACTCCTCAGGCTGCCTTCTACGGTGTCCTTGAAAAATTGAAGGCTCTGGATGGAACAGAGAGATCCCTCCATTGCAAAGGTTCCCCTCTTGGCTGCATGGAACAGCTTGTGGAGCCATGCCATGAACCAGAGCACTGCAACCTTCAGGGTTAACTACCTTCCTTGAAAATACCCTGCCCAATTTTCTGGTTTCTTTGCTGTCCTTGTTGATCACAGTCCAGCATGAAGATGGGGCTGAGAGAGAAAGCAGGCCAGCACTTGTTCAGTTAAATGTCCCTGTTAGTGCCATCATATTTTGGCTGTGGAGCCTGGGAATTGCTAGTGCCACGCACAGCATGAAGCAGATCTTTGATCATCCTCTACTGACTTCTACCAGGGACTGATCCCCTGCTCCTCACTATCCCATTCACCTTTCAAAAAACTCATCCCCAAAGAGATCCATATGCCCCCGATTAGCTCAGCACCATACCCCTGTTTCTCTATATTCACTGAAGCAACATGTCCCTTCTCCTCCGCTTTCCCACAACCTCAGTTTTCTCTCAATGGGGACAGGAACTGTGAAGATCTGAGTGACCCAAATGCATCTGTCAAATAACTGCACCAGGAGGCAATTCCTATGAAATCCCTGCAGCAAACAACACTGTACTGGTCCAGGCTGTTATTGGTGCTGAACACTCTTGCTCTGAAGCAGATTCTGCCTCTCTGCACTCCCCCACAACATGCTGCAAATGTGCAGTAAATAGCAGAGCCCCTGTTGAATGCCACCTTTTGCAGTGGCTGTACCACAAGGCAGTTTCAGCACAGCAATACAGATCAGCTGCAGCCTGGCCGCATCAATGATGTCTTTCTCTCCTAATGATTCTTCCTATGCATTAGCACATTTATTTCTACCTTGCCCTGTACTTACCATTTATCCAGAAATCTGACAAGGTCTCCTTCTTTTAACATGGAGAAAGAGGGAAAGGAGAATTTCTTGCTGGAATCGGCTCACTCTGTGAAAGTAGACAGATCAATCTAGATTCAATCTGCCTCGCTAATTGTTGGGGGCTGGAGAAGTGACCCCGGGCTGGCATGGCTGGAAGAGAGCATGCAAACATGGGCAGCCTACTCCCGGCCTCTCCTGCTTTTTCCTGCAAACAAGTCACACCAAATCTCTCCGAGTGTGGTGGATGCTGCCTGCTCCCCTGGAACCTTGTGCCCAGCCCCACATCACTAGGTAAGTGGCACTGCACCAGACCATGTCTGTCTGGCAGCAAAGACTGCAAATGAGCACTGAGTTAAATAAAGCCTGAAAAACTCATTAATAAGATGACTTCTCCAACAGGTGCCCTGTTTTACTGCAACAGAGCTGCCTCCCCACTTCTCTAGGTCCTGTTTAAACACAGTCCTTCCCAAGGGTACTTCCAGTGGGGCCAAGCCAGCATGGCCTTTCTTGTCTGCCAGGACAACTGCACACGTAGCTGCTCACTAACCTGATTATGTTGAGATGAGTAGGATTTGTATCACCTCTTTTACTATATCAAGCTGTTTAACCTGGACTGTCTGAGCAAAATGAGATTATGCCGGAGATGCAACATGTGCAAAAGCTCTCTGCTGGGGCTGGCTTTCACCAGGGGGGTAGGGGATGTGACGAGCAGTTAGTATGTCTGTCTCTGCTCAGCTCAGTCGGAGGTGGAAAGAACTATCTGCCAGCAGCCCACAAGGAGGCAAGAGCTCTGCTGAATGAGGCAGGAGCAAGCAGCAATCCGATCAGAGAGGGATGCTCAGTAACAGTTAATCACTGCTGTGTCCAAGTGTTAAAGTTAATGGAGGAGCAGGAGGGTAGAGAGCAAGGAGGGAGGGAGGGGAAGCGGGGATACAGAGTTGCTTGGCTCAAGAGGCCAGTGCTGACACTAGCACGGCCCCACAGAAGCAGTAAAGCCAGACAAGACCTTACTCAAGCTACAACTCAGGCAGGGCTCTGCACCACACACGGGCAGGCAGGCCTGCCTGCACCAGCCAAACGAAGTGTGGCAGGTAATCATGCCCAAGGCAGCAGAGCTTTGCAGTAACTGAGACTTGAGTGGCAACAATAAAAGTTCACTTCCCTCTATTCCCTCCTGTTCGATGATTGCAAAGTGCTTTATAAATGCTAATAAAAAAGTCCCAGAGGACTCTTGCTCTTTCCTGCTTTACATGCGGCGGTGGAGTAGAGACAGGCAATGTGACTTGTCAGTGACCATGCAAGGGACAGTCTGAGTTGGGAGCTGACCCTGAACCTCCTACCCTGCTTGTGGTGAGCTGGTAAGGGGTCCAGTGGGGTCACCAGAGAACAGGACATTTCCAGAGAGATCAACAGAGGTGGAAAAACTTGCAGGACATCTTGGTCAATAATGATGCTGCTCATTTAAGAGTGCTTCTGCTCACCGGCCCCATTTTAGATGAGACAGGTGAAGGACACAGAATTTAAGATGTTCAAAGCTGATCTGAGGAATTTAGAACCATCTCCCATTAATATTAATGGAAACATTAATGCAAAGTACACTCAGTTCCTCAAGCAGGTTCTTTCCAAGCAAGATCTTTCCATTAACTTGAAAGGAAGTTGTGCCCAAATCCTCTTACATCGCTGGGAACGTCTCCGACGATACAGGCAAAGTCAGGTTACAAATCCATTAGGCTCCAGATTGACTAATGCATGGCAAATTGACAGAGGTGAAAGTGCTAAGCTGTAACAGGAACCCTGCTCAGGGTGACCTTGACATGGTGAGGTGCTGAGCACACAAAACATGCTTGTGATTTGAAGCTCCTATTTTCGATGGAAAAGCAGGGAGGTGTGGAGGGAACAGAATCCATTGCCAGACTGATATAGCTGCTCTGAATTGTGGAAAAAAAAAAAAAAAAAAAAAGAAAAAGCAGCAGGACCCAGGGCAAAGCACAGCAGTAGCTAGAGAAGTAGAACTGCTCACGCTTGCTGCTCAGGAGGGGGTAAGGAGAGATGCTTCCACTCTCACCCTCTGGTTTGTGACGACATGACTTCAAACAATAAGGTATATTGAACAGTCAGCTCAGCAGAGTACATAGAGAGAGGGCAGGACTCAAAGCAAATGCCCTGTTCTTCCAGGCCCAGCAGCTGGCAAACCCCAGCTTTGCGAAGAAGCCAGTGGTGTCAGTGCAAAGCTGATCCTTTACATTAATGCAGTCTCGTGTGCCAGGAATTTTAGACCAAGAGAATTATTCCAGCAGCTGACCTCCTGTGCCTGGAGGGCTTCAGGTAGCTACTGCTCTGTTAAATCCACTGACTTGTAGGTTCTAAGACACCTTCCAAAAGTGCACTTGTCCTTGAGAGATGGAGAATTTCCTGGTCTTCTCTTTGGACATTTTGCCACTGGTTAATCTCTCATGCCTTTCAAATGCATGTTTTATTTCTAGTCTGAATGCTTCAGCTTTCAGCCAGTAGTTCTTTATGAGAGAGCAATCCCAGCTGGCTGACAATCCACCCGGTTACTCCAGCTTACATTGCTGATCCCCTGGGGAACAAAGGTACTTAGTGCTGAACAGACCGTAGAGGTCCTGCCCACGGCAAACTGAAAGCCCTCGTTCTCTCCAGGCAGAAAGCACAGATCAAACAGCAGGCTGGCGAGCAGGACTGGAAGGTCTATCTCCAGGCTGAGCATCCTTCACCACCTCCAGCACAACACATGCTCTGAGTACTCAGCATCCCCTTCATCATCTTTGGTCTTACTCCAGTCTGCCACTGCACGCAACTTTCCAGCATTAGTTTGTACCCAAAGCACATCCTAACAGCGCAAAAGGCAGCGGCACATGGACTTGCCCACTGGTTCCAGTGCTCCCTGCTTGTAACATCACAGGGTGGACAGCAAAACATACACCTGGCAGAAAAGTCGCTTTGCACTATGACTATACATTCAAGGACACAGCGAGCCATAAGAAGGACTCCTTTTCCATATTTGTTACAAAAAATTATGCCTACGACTCCTGCTGGGAGAGGGACGGCTAGGGGTTCTGTTGATTTTCTAGCCAGATCTCAGCTCAGGAGAGGGTCTTCCTCAACATAAAATCAATCCAGTGGCTTGGGTTCAAGATGAAACCGAGAGGTGCTTCTTGTGAAGGACAACTACTCACTCTTTCCCACGCCAGATCTGTCCTCTCCCATGTACCTAAGGGCTAATCAGAGACTTGTCTGATTTAGGGCTGCTAACAAAACCCAGATCCATAGGTTAGCAGTTCTAGTCCAGATATAGCTCACTGCCTTGGGCATTAGTCAGACATATATAGGCCAGGGAAATGGTGCTGAAACGCTGCTGAGGGCTTCCAAACATATTGTTAAGCAAATGGATATGTAAACAGATCTCCAGGGATGACACATGGAGACAGCATCTCAGACTCAATTAGGTGAGCAAATCAGCTGCAATCGTATTTGACTGGCACCAAATACCCAGACATTTAACACTGACACAAAGAGGTTTTACAGCTCCTCTCCAAGCAAGCACTCTGAAACAGGTAAGACAACAAACTCCCCCGATTCAACCTAGGGAGAGCAAGGAGGTCCTGCATTCACCCAGGTTTAAGAACCCAGTCCTTCCTCCTCCTTGAGGGTGGGAACACACATTGACTGCCCTCATACCCTGTTGTTCAAGGATTTAGACAGCATGCTACTGGTCAGTGCGGGGTATTGTGTAGGCCACCAAAGAAGGCTTCAAAAGTTCATTTGGAAGGGGTCAGCTAATCTTCAAATCCCATCTGCTTGCACAGGGGAAAGGCGGGTCCTCCTTGATTACCTTTTCCATTTGCAGCCCCCATAACGTACTGACACTCCAAGGAGGTGGCAGTCACTATTTCTACAGCGCTGGTGGTTTGGAAACCTGTTATTAAGCAGCAGGGTGGCAGGAGGAGGCAGGTCTGTGTCAAGAAAAGCGGCCAAGTAGTACCTGGGCAGAGCTTTTTGCAAGAGTCCTTCTTCCTCACCTAGAAACAGCCATAAGTTCCCTTCTGCAAGGAAAGAACAACTCTGCTCCTCAAAGTCTCAAGTGACAAAGGCTATTTTGCAGCATATGTCCCAGCAGCCTTTGGTTGTGGCACACAGAAAACTGAGCTCATACCTTAGGCAAGAAGGATTACGTATCTTTTGAAGTTTTAAAGGTCAATCTCCAGATATATTCTCCTGGACAATTAACTCTAACTGAAACCAGTGCCAAAACCAGGAGGACTGTTTTTTCTCCACATACAATGGCAGAATAATTCACCAGCCTCACAAGGCCAACTCCAGGGCTTACCCTTTGGCAGGTGAATGATATGCATCACCTACTGACTTGGGCAAAGTTTAGTACAAGTCAAAAACCGAGACGTGGAATCAAAGGAAAAACTCCAGCCACCTTAGTCTTCTCTTTTGTAGACTACATCTTCTGGGCAGTGCTAACTCATGCCATGGCTTGCATTTTGCTTCCAATCCTATTCTCATCTACACAGACACCACTACCACCAGAGCTCAGTAGTGTTTTAAGCCCAGCAGGGGCTGGCTTAGTCTTAAACCCAGGAGGTGGCTTACAATCAAAGTGGTGGTATTCCTTCTCAGCAATGAAAATGCAGGCTTACTTACCCCAACTGCCTCTTATGCTTTTCTGTGGCCTCCAAAGACAGCTAAACCCTGCCACAGCTCACCGGTAAAGAGCCATGGGGCAGCTCAGCTACTTGCAACCCAACAAGGACTTGGGCAATGCTTGCAGAAAGCTAGCGATGTGCAGAGATGGTCCCACAAGAACTGCAGTGCAGCGGGGTGTGCCTTGTCCCAGCTAAGCTACCTTGTCCAGCGAGGCACCCTAAAGTGAAAATCCCACCCTGGAGAATTTGACATTGGCTGGCAGATCCATTTCTAGAAATGGAATTAATTTTATTTTGATCTGAAATCTAAACAAGGCACTTCGTAAGCTTCAGGTGAATAACTGCTACTAAGACAGCATCCATCCAAGTCTGTGATGTCAGGGGATTATATGTATATGGATTTCCCCCATGAAATCCCAGTCTGCCAGACAAGACAAACAAAAGAAGATGTCACCTTCGGAGACTTCCCTGGCCATGCAGGCCAGAGCATGTATTTGCTGATCACTCACCAGAAAATCAGATGCCATAAGGGGAGACGACCACATCCTTTACAACAATACAAGCAGTGATGCTTGGCTGGGATGCATGCCATGAAACAACCATGTAATAAGGCAGGTCAAGCACTCAGTGACTGTGTGAGCTGTGCAGCAGCTCCTTGTACAAACAACCGACTCTGCAAGCCTCAGTTTCTTATAAGGAACAAAACATACTACCATAAACCTGCTAGCTCATTGCAAAGCAACCAGGTCCATGCTAAAGTCCAGTACATGAGCTGTACACTTGGGAAGTACATCTGAAAACAAATCAAGTCATGTTGTGTCAGTCTCTTTACATATTTTATTCCTAGCACTCCCAGTTAACAGTTCTAGAAAAGAAGAATAAACTCCAAACAATTCTGGTTTGCTCTATTCAGAAAAATAAGCTCCCCCCTCCCCCCCCCCCCCCCGCAAACCTCCACCCAAGCTCTGTTTACACCAAACCCGCTGCAGCCCTGAATGGCAGCAATAAATGGAGTGAGCTAATGTGTTAGTGACAAATAACCTGTTCAAACAATTCAAGCATAATTATAGGCTGGCTCTCCTGATGTAATGTTAGGTACATCACTGCAGATATTACATTCACCTTATGAAAAGATTACACAGAGGAGCTCAGTTGGTAACCCAAACAGCATTATATATCACGAGCTTGTCAGCATCAGGAGTGCATGCACCCTGGCATTTGAAGTCCCGGTGTTTTAAGTGATAATCCAATGTACCAGGCATCATTGATCTCTATATAAAAGGGGGCACCACTTTTCCTTTCAACTGGAGCTATTTTTCACTTCTCATCCTGAAGAGTTGTGTGGTGCTGCCCGCAAGTGGCTACACTGCACAGCAGCTCTATCTGTAGCGCTCTGGGTCCCCGGAGAGAAAAAATGATCAATACTCCAACGCTGCTTTTGTAAGAGGTCTCTAAGTGCTTCCATGCGAGATGCTGCTCCTCTGGGTTTAGAAATTACTCTGAAGAGAACATGAAAGCCCCCACTGCAAATTCATACTCCTGACACAAATCCCAGCTGCAGCAAGGAATTAAAATGAAACACATTGGCGAGCTGCAAGCTGGTCTATTGGCAAAGATGGTGCCTGTGATGTGGGGAAGGGACCTCAAAAAGAGACCAGTACCTGGTGGCTTAGGGAGCAGGAAAACCATGTTGTAGAGGAGAACCAGCTGGGGACAAGAAAGCATCTGCAGATATGGCCCACATAACAGGATGAATCTTGACAGGGATTTATAGCTCCTTGGTGGGTCTGGGATGGCAGGGACCCCGAGCACTCCATCATCTGAGAAAAGTGACAGTAATCAGAGAGTCTTGGGAGGGAAGACAAAGGCATTTGAAGGATCAGGCTTGCTGTGGGTAGGTGAGCAGAGCCTAGGAGGTCTGCAGAGAAGTGTCTGTACAGTGACAGCGAATGCAGAAAATGGCCTAAACCTTTCATTTCTGGCATACAGCCAGAAGATACTAAACTTCTTGCAATTAACTTCTTCCAGGGGGATCTCAGGTTGGCTTTGGCTCTTCCTGCACACGCGCTGGAATAACTCTTTCACGATCATCTGTAACCCTTATTGATCTCATCCTTCCTGCTGCCTGGCAGCCCAGGAGAGTAGGTCCAGTCATGCTGGGCACACTTCAGAGCGGGTAGCCAGCACTTCCCCAGCACAGCCGGTACCATATTCCTAGATCAGGGACTGGCAAGTGCATGTTGTAAGATGGGATTCATGAGCCATGGTGGCTGTGAATGGCCTTGATGGTCTTTTACTGCCTGGCTGGGTTTTGCAATCGGATCCTGTGCAGGGCCAGAGAAACCCAGCCTGTGCAGAGGCAGCGGCAGAAAGCCAGTCCCACCCTCAACACCTGACTTGTGCTGCAGTCACACCATGGGACGGCTGGCAGGGCTGTCCTCTCCTCAATGTGACTATTCTGGGGCCACATGAAGGCTGACAATATGCTCCTGTTCCGAACGTCACCCAGCACACATCACCAGCCATCCCCATGTCACAGCACAGTGCTCCTGTCGCAGGACAGCCATCCCACAGCAGCCTGGTGCAGCAGCCCGGTGCTCTGTTGATTATACTGACTGATCTCCGTTAAGGAGAATTTAAGTAACATGGCTTAAAAACGAGAAAGCAGACTGCTTGCTTCTGCGTGAGGTCAAGTAATTTCCTCTGGGGCCAGGAAAGATTGAAGGGCTGGGAAGGACTGGCAGCCAAGGAGATGAGAGTGTCTGGGTCTGAGCAAGGAAAAAGGGGAGAAGTGATGTCCCCTGGTCTCACCCCTGTGACTGCAGGGGCAGTGACAGTTTCTTTCCTCCATACAGCTCCAAGTACAGCACTGGGATTGCTACTGGGACTATCAAGTGCCATCAGATACCAATATATTATAGCAGGGTTGGAGGGGCGAGCAGCTGGCTGCTCAGCACCTCTTCTGGTCTCAATCCAAGGCTCCCAAAGCTGTGCTGAGTCCCGTCTCCCCAAAATGCTCAGCACCCAGGGTGTGACAGTGGAGCAGGCACCTGGAGAGCATTGTGCCTGCAAATGCTGCTGTAGGCAGGCAGGCAATGGGAAGCTGCCAGGAGTGGGCAAAAATTCCTTGGCAGGGTTTTATCATTTTAAAGGGAGCAAACTCCAATTGATTGCCCCTGTAAGAGCCTGCATGGTACTTGCACTTCTAGCCTAAGCAATAGAAATTTTAATTGCTCTGGTAATTACACTTTCAGCAATGCTGTGGTCCTTTGTTCTGCAAGTGGGAGGCCAGTATCTGCTGTTCTCCGGTGGCCCCGTCTGGCTGCAGCTTGGAACAGCATTTGCCACTAGGAGGGGAAGGGACACTCATCCAGTGACCACGGTGACACTGAGCCTTGCTATGCACAGCCCCAGTCCAGTCACACAGATCTCCGGCGCACTGGGCACACTCCCCAGGCCGGAATGGGTTCCTGTCAACCGGGATCACCTTAGCTTCCTTCTACTAAAGCTGCTACTCGAGAGCTTCACACATCTGTGCTCCTGTTGCAGGTCTGTCCCTGGCACAGGTCCCAGCTGAGGATGCCGGGCTCCAGGGTGCACATTTCCAGTCCTTCCCATGTGTGAGCTTGCAGTGTGTCACCAGCATTTCTTCTCTGGGATGTAAATGGCTCCAAAACATAGTGCAGACACAAACATACATTGCTTTAACTCCTAGATATGTCTTTAGAAGGATGCAGAAGAGTTGTTATCCCTTTGGGTCCTGATGAGTACTGTCAAAGCCTGACTAGGCTTGGGAGAACACAAGGCCTACAATTTATCCTGGGAAATTGCTGACGAAAAGTTATGACAACTGCCATGCTATTGTATGGATAAAAAATTTACCCTATGAAAGGCCCAGTGCTTGAGAAGTATGGTCTCTGCCTCACTGAGCAGGAGCCACATCTGGTGCTTCACTATGCTATTCAAAGCAATGTCCTGTTGCCAATAAAGCTGCAGTGCACACAAGCTCCTCCAAAATCACCAAGAGTACAACCAGAACTGAGCACACATTTGGCTCAAGGGCACTTTACCTGCAAGAATACGCCCTGGGAAATGGGATCTTGCTCCCCCCAGGTTGATCAAGCAAGCTACAAAATACAAAGCATGGGGCCCCGCAGGGAGGTATAAATGCAGTTTGGATCTGTCAGACGCGCACAAAGTCTGGGTTTACTTGCAATCCCACTCATTCTGCCCGCACCATATTTTTCCAGCCCATGATCCTGGCTGGCATGGCTCCGCTCCCACGCTTGCCAGAAACACAGGTCACAGCCATACATCCCTAAATCAAAAGCCGCCAACATGCTGCAGCTACTTTGTCACATGCTGGACCACTCACAGCTAAAAGCAAGGTTTCCAAGCGGAATTGCTATTGGCCTTAGTGCTTAAACAAAATATCTCCACTCCCGTCCCCAGAGTTCCCTCGAACAATGGCACAAAACACCCGCTGGAGCCTGGGGAGAGGAGGGTCTGTGGTAGAAAAAAAGTGGCTGCTGATTTTTGAGATATACACCACACAATTAGAAACACTGCATCTATAAACATCCTTAACAAATCCCAACAGGTCTGGGGGGTTACTTTTTTCTTTTCTTTGCTGTCCATTGTGTGCTGCCGCCTTTAAAAACCTCAAAAACAAACACTCTTCCCTTGTTGATTTTATGCTTTGGCACTGAACTGCACGCTTCCCTATTAGCTTGGTGGTGCTGGAGGTACCAACTCTGCTCATCCATGCCTCTGGGGCTGCGATAGTTGGGATGGGACCATGTACCATGTGCTAACTGCCCATCCACAGGTGGAAAGGATTCTCCAAGAAATTATCTCCCTTCTTGTTTAAACACTGAGATTTCTCAACTTAGAAAGGGGTAGGTGCTGTTTGCAGATGTCCCTCTTCCTCATCGGGCCTGTTCTTGTCAGTGTTTCAGAGCAGATCTAATTACCGGCTGTTCCATCCATTGACAGTTTCATATACTCTCCTTTTTTAGGTTAACCTTCAATAACTGGCAAGAAGCAGAACTATATGGGTGGAGGTAACAGGCTATGGATTTATGACATGCTGGTATTCAGGCAAAGTAACCCAGCACGAACACAGAAATATCCTAAACTGTGCTGCTGCTGTCAATTTGATAATGAGAAAGTGAATTGAAATAAAAACATCTTGGGTGCCAATTCACTACAGCAGCTAGTAAAAATAGGCAGAATACCTAGAAACTGAGGACTCTGTGCTCCAAATACATCCAAAGCTTGAATATCATATGGTACTTCATAAAAACAGAGCGTGTGGCTGCACTGGGGCTACAGTACCACAGCTGAAAGGCCACTCAGTGAACCCATGCATGAGCTTTAGCAGAGAGAATGGGGTGCTGTGTGTCTCTAGCTGAGCAGAGGTGAGGGCTGCCCTCTTCAGTGCTCTGCAGCCTTTGGATGCTTGCCCCCAGCCCATGTCACCTCAGCACAAAACAGTGCGTGGTCTGAGTTGCAAACACCCCAGGGCAAAGCCTGGGTGAGTACTGCCAGAGCCCACAGTACCCAAGAGCTGGCCTTTTAGCCAAATAAAAACAGCTTTTAAATGCTGCAGAGAAAAGGGTGCTGCAGGGCCTCGTGCATTTCAAAGGATCTAGACTTTTCAGGAGCTGTTCCCAGTTTCAGGTCAAGCCTGAAGCCTGCTTTAATCTACTTTTAAGTGGTACAAGCAGTTGGAATCTCTCTGCCAGAAGGCAAGGCAGTCTCCTTTCAATGCACCTTCCCCTATCTGCTGCATGCAATCTTCTGAAGGACTTACTTGTTGCTGTCCCGGTACTGATAGATATAACAGCCTTGAGGCATCCCACTCTCCTGGTCCAAGGTAAACGAGAGCTTCAGCTGCAGAGAGGAGAGGGGGTAGGGGAGAATGAAAAAAGAAACAGAAAAAATAAAAGCAACATTTTAGGCTCTCAGTCATCACAGCAACTTCAAGTGAGGCTTGTGGGAGAAAGCTTAACTCACCGAGACTGACACGCAAACACCGTGGCCTGGAACATACCGCGGGGTTCCAAACCTCAGGGAAAAGTCACATGCGTTGCAGAAACCTCTTGCTTTTTCCACCCTCTGTTACTATAAAGTGTTCGTGGTTCTTCTGAAATGCATGGGTCATAACAGTTCACCCCTCCAAACCCACCCACACACACCATCCTTCACCAAAGCAATTGCGGTTCCCCTCAGACACTAAAGAAATGAGTCTTCTCCATCGGTAGCTGTAGTTCCCACGAGTCTTTCTCTGAAAACTTTCCCAGCTCCATCTCGTTCCTCCAGTGCATTAGAACAGAGAAGAAACCACAGAGGGAAAGGTGACAGATTTTTCCTTCTGTGCAGAGTTATTAAAGAGCTGTTAGAAGGGTTTGCAGTTTGGATCCGTGTCCGGCAGGAGGCTATGATGTGACCTGGAAGCTGCTTTCTTTGCAGCTCCAAGAAGGCATTCGGCAAGGGTTTTCAGATTTCAAACACGGCTCATTTTATTTAAGGGGGAAAAATTAATCCTCTTTCAACAAGCAACAGAATGGTTCCACGGGAGACTTTTTTGTTGAAAATGTCTCCAGTGATTTTATAAGCTGAACTGCCTAGAAAACAGCACGGGGCTGAGCCTGCATGTGTGAGCAGCCCCTCATTCCCCAGAGGAAAGCTGGCCCCCAGACCAGTGTCCCACCAGCTCCTGCAGCCATGAGGTGCAGCCCCGGGGCTCTGCAAAAGGGCTGCAGACCCTGACCAGGAGCCAGGAGGCTGGGTGAGAGGGGCAGCATCCTTTGGAGGAAGCAGCTCTGGCCTTCAGGCTCTGAGCGATTTGGCTTTTTTGGGGTCACGGAGATTACTAACAGCAGGGCTGCCACCACTGATGGATCATGCAAAACTCTTCAAACAGTCTGGGAACACCATCACAGGGCTAAAAGTTGAAGGAGGTTTTTTTATGATAAGCCCTACCTTTTTAAAAAGGGAAAGGAGGAGAGAGTGGTGTTGAGCCACTCCATTTGATCACAGACTCCTCTCCTCTGGGCTCCAAGGAAATTGCTAACTCAAATTAACAGCTTATTCAGGAATGAACACAGAATTAAAACATCTTTCTCCCGTAGGCTGTTAAGAAACCCCATGTGCTGAATCATTAGATGGTGCACTCATTTTCCCTTCCCTAAAGAGCAGCAAAGTCATATGCTGTGCTCTCACTGACCCAAATAAAACCGCATACCATGAAATCATCAAAAAATTCACCATCTTGGATACCAAGTTAAGAACTGAGTACCAGACTGAGGCCAAATCCATCTGATCTCCCATGACTTTTATGTCCCTAACTGTGTTAAGCCATTCTGAAACACAGGCTCCTGCAGCAGCGTGTAACACATGTATCCATGCTTTGCATGTCTCCATAGTACACGTATCACAATTCATACCGCTGTCCAGATGGCAACTTCTTACGTTCTCCACAACTCTCCCTTCCTGCAAGTTCTGATCTTACTACAGCTTAGCAGATCACTCAGGTCTGTTTTGGAGACTGGTGTCCAAGGCAGGACTAGCAGGGCCAGCTGGGGATGCTTCTTCTGACTGAGATCCATGAAGCCGAGCATGAAACTTCTCCAGATGCTACTAAAATGGCACGTGGCAGCTACCCCATGCGAGCAGGAGGGTCAGCAAGGAAGAAGTGACATCCCCAGGGAAGACAAGCAATCACCCTGCTGGTCATATGTAGCCCATAACCAGAGTACTCCCAAGTGAGCTGCCCTGGTTTGGGGAAATGAAGAAGGAACTAGGAACTGCCCAAAGTCATTTTTCTGGGCCAGGTTTTCCAAAGCTTTCCTGCTGGAATATCAGGAAGCATCTCTGAGGTGAAATGGATAGAAATTATCTCAGGCACAGCTCCACCTGGTCCTGTGCTTTGAGGAACAGGCACTGCACTGCAGAATTGCTAGAGAAGAAACAATAGAAAGTGCAAATTGGGCAAAAGTGTGGCTTTGGCCACTTTCAGCAATAATTCTGATCAGGACAAACTAGGACTGCCTAAGCCTCTTGTTGGCAGCTCTCAGCTAAGTGGGCTTTGGGCTTGCAGTAACAGAGCATCTCTGGTTACACCTCACCTGGGCTCTGAGCTCCCAGCACCACTCGGGCTGGAGCCAGCTCTGTGCGAGGAGACAAGGCCACAGGAAAGGAAGGAAGGAAAAGGGCTGGGAAGGAAAACAGCCTTGTTTGGACAGACTGCTGGGGAAAGCTGTGGGGTAATCAGGTATGGGAGGGTGACCTTTGACTATCTGGGGGGATGGGGTCCCACGGAATCTGCCTACCCAAAAAGGAAAGATCGCAGTTCCCAAAGATAACGGTTTTCAACTTTCTGTTATTTCAACCCTTCTTTCTCTGCTCACTGTATTCCAGACAAATAAAACACACCCTGCGTGGCTGGCTTAGCTGCCTCTGCTACCCACCAGTGCCAGCAAGGCCTGCATAACAGGGACTGTACACAGTTTGACCATCTGGGGCAATACTGTCAGGCCAGAGGATGCTGCTGTCACCCACAGTGACAAGAGGACCCCACTCGGAGAAATGTCAGGGTCAGGCTGCCATCACATGGAGACACGTGTACCTAAAGGTCTGTCCCAGCAAACATAGCTCAAGGCAGCCATGCTGTCACTGATGCGCAAAACCCTGCTCTTCTGCAGATCTGTCCTGCCGATGCACAGTCATGGCCAGCCAGGATGGGGAAGAGAGGACCTGTGATCGACACCCACCTAGGCCACGAGTCCTTACAGACCTCGAGTGAACAGCCAAGCTCTGGCTGTGTGGCCACCAGCAACGCTCTGGCAACCTTTGCTCATTTGGTAGCATTTAGTCTCTGCAGGGAGCATGAAGCCCCCATGCAAAACCCATCACAAGGTGGAAAGAAAGTGGGTAAGGCAGGTAGAGGAGGACTAACCGAGCGCTGTCAGGAGGTATGCTGGGATGCAGAGACTGTAAGCTTCCTACCAAGCTTGAAAAGATTGTCCACACCCACTCAGTATCATGTAGTTGGGTCCTCTCTGCTGTTGGAGCCACAGGAGTGCTCCACTGACCACCTCCAGACACATGCTCACTTCTGCATGGCCATGCTCAGCTGCAAAGGCACTTACACTCCCCAGTGTGTCAGTGCTTTGGGAGGTCTGCTCCACAGATTTCTCCTCTCATGCTAAAGCTAATCTTCTGCCACAGATCTCCAAGAATAAAACTCAAGTGTCCTTTCCCAGCTTTCCGCACACCCTACACTGCTGCTTCTCTCTGGTCCCACCTTCTCCAGCAGCCGCCCTTTCCTTTTGCCTTCATTCACTAAGCACAAAACCTCTGGCTACTTCTGAATTAAAGGAGGTTGCAGGGCAAGGCTGGGGGAAGGAGAGATATCAGGAGCTGATCGACTATTTATCAACTGTCCTATCTGACTTCTGCTACAGCAATGTCACGAGACATCCAGAGCCTCCCAGGTAGACGAAGCCCTACAAAACAAGCAGGCTTTTGCAATCCTCCCTCTGGCACAGCTTTAACTCTTAACCAATTTGACAGCATTGCTCCAACACCGCGTGCCGCTTTGAAGCTCCTTTCTGTGTGTCAGTGCTTCTTGTCAGGACACAAAGGTTTGCTGTAAACCCAGCAAACAAACTAATACCAAGACAAAGGAAAGGGCACTACTCAAAATACCAGGTTTTATACCTGGAGGGGCAATGGGGGACTGAGGTTTCTTAGAGAAATGCAAGTGCAGGGTGACTCCATCACAAGGAAGGCTCATCACATCAAGGGATCTTCACCATTAAATATATGAGATCATTTCATTTTACAAGACACTGCTGGGCTTCACTGGGAGAGGAGGGGGAAAGGAAATTTCCCAGCACCTTACTGCAGTGTGATTTGGCTTGCACTGCCCCCTTCGGTTGCTTAGCCCTGGAGCTCACACGCTAATAAAGATCCCTTTCCACTTCAATAGCTTTGCACATAAAGAAATGTTCGGCATGGTGTGTGTGTGAACTCGATGGGAAAGGGAGCTGGAATGCAGCCATGCTGAGAACAGAGTGCTGCCTACCAGGCGAGCCCCATCAATAATTGAGATGTCAGAGGCACAGGGAGGTGTGTGAATAAGAGCTGTCAAAAGGAGTAATTGGGATCTGTGTGGATACAGTGATGGATAGGCTCGCTCACCACCAGACACAATTGCAATACACCCAAACAGAAGAGGAGCAGAGTGCTGAAATTCAAAGGGGCTGGGGCAGGCTGTTTGATGGGCAGGATGTTGCTGCCTCCGTGGAGGGGAGTATCCACCTAAAGTACCAAACGGGTGTGGGCACACTATCCCATGACTGGTCAATAGAGCAAGAGAATGTACTCACAGCACGTGGCTGATCCTTGGTAATGTTTGTTGGCACATACTGCAGGCTCGAGGTGAAGGTAATGCCACGTCCCTGAGGAAAGTCATCCGGGTGAAAGTCATCTCCTGCCCACAATCATCACTGGGCACGGAGAGCTGCGTGTGCATAACGCCTGTTTGTGCAATGGCTCCACTCTTTGGATTAGTAACATCCTCCTGCTCTCTATTCCTAAATCCTTGAATCCAGCAGAGGCTGCAGTTGGCCGACAGTGGGATTGCTGCTTCTTCCTCCATCCATCAGACACCAACATGCTGCTTCTAAACCCAAGGGTTCCCACACACATCCCTGGCAGTGGTGAGCTGACACCAACCCAGCACACAGACATGGACAGACACAAAACACCAGGAAAAGCAAAAGGGCTCAGGGCAGCTGCCCTCCAGCGCACTGACAGCTCTGTGCTGCCTGACTCCTACAGGGACGTTGTTGGGGAAGCTGCCTGCATCTTGGGGCTTTGTCCACCAAGGCCAGAAAGAGGATTTCCAGAAAGCAGGAGCAGTGCTTAATGCTGTCATGGGCCTCCAGGCTTGCCTGGACTTCAGTGCAGCCAGCAGCCATCCTCATTTAAAGAAAGTTTTAAACCTGCATCAATTAGGTCATGCAATAAAGCCTGGTAGCTCCAACAAGGAGAGAGCATGAGGAGCAATCTTCTGGCTGCTGAAACACTGCCAGTACCTACATTGCCTTGACTAGGAAAAATCTGCATGCCCCTTGAGCTTGGATCCCCCCGTTCCCAGCCTTGGCTCCAAGCAGTAAGCCTCTGTCACTAGATAAAACATTTTCCCTACGCATGCACTGTATCAGAGAGGTATTATCGGTTTGGCTGAATAACCAGGTCAAAGATTTCAGATGTCCCAATTCTGGGGCAATGTAAGGGCATGCCTCGGCCAGCCTTGGTTGTAACTGTTCAAGGTAATTCAACCAGTGTGGTGGGGTATTCAAGCAGAAAGAGTTCACCCAGGGCAAGGAGGAGAGGCAGAACATGAGCCTCCAAGGCAAAAAAACAGGGGAGTAGACCTAAAGATTACACTGAGAACAGCTTCCTGAAAGGCAGGGGTTCTTTTCTACCTTTGGCACTCATTCCATTTTAACCCTACCTGCATGCAAGTCCAAAAAAGCTGGTATCAGCTCCCTCTTGCAGTAAAGGCTCCCCTCTCTCCAGCAAGCTCTAGAAAGCTTTTTAAGAATAAACTTAGTCATCAAGCAGGTTTTTATGCCCTGCCCAAACTTTGGTTTTGACCTGAAAAAAAATAGCCCTGAAGTCCTGACACTCACTTTTAAAACCACAAAAAACGAGCCATGCTCCAGTAACGTAATCACAGAGTTTTCTGGCACCTCATCCCTTAAAAATACATCCATCTGCCTCCACGCAGGCCATCAAACTCAATCTTGTTCACAATGGATTTCCCAATTCCTGCGTGCTGGAAGGACTGCAGCGGTGCTGGCTGTGCCGGCTGGATAGCCCGTACAGAAGCGCAGGCTGCAAACCTCACAGCTGTGTTTTCACTTAAAGAAGCTGCTCCTGAGACCAAAGCACTTCTTCCACAAGCTTTGCTATTTGTGCTGCAGTTCAAAATTGCTCGAGAAAGACCCTGGGTAAAGGCTGAAGAACATGTGGTAAGGACAAGATGGGGGTAATAAAGGAGAGACCAAAAGTCCTACAATGGAAGAGGAACGCAAAGAAACTTACCGCCAGCTCACCTAGTTACCTCTCACATGGGGTTGGGGTGGCCCTTCCCTTTTGGCTTTGCAGACAGTGAATGTTTGGTCAATCTCAGCAGCTGGTTATGGGACTGCTGTTGCTACTGGTTGGAAGTCCTGAACTCGTCCTAAACTAGTCCCATCTCACCCACTGCCTCCTCAGTGAGACCCCTTCTCCCCATCCCTAAATGCACATTTTCCAGGTGAAGGTTTAAATTCTCTAGGAGGCTCCTGTAGCCATCCCTGCTGCCCTGTGTCCTCAGCACGACCGATCCCCAGCAGACGGACAAAAGCAGAGAGGTAAAATCAGCTGCCCTTTATAAGCCTGTTCCTTGGGGAAAGGGTGCTCACAAGGGGACACCACTGGCAGCTGCTCCTCTCCCCTCTTCCTGCTGCACTGTCACCACTCCTGAGACATCTTGACCCCCAAACTGAAATGCAGAGCAGGTACAGGAAGGAATCAGCAAGGAACATGCTGGGCACATTCCACAGCCAGCCAACCTGCACGTCTGGAGCTCCTGGGTGTGAGAAGATGGTGTTGTGTTTGACAGAAACTCCTTGCCAACCTTACCCCCTTTCACAGGACAGAAGAACAACTGTGTGTAAATGGGCAACAGAACAAAGGGTGACTTATTTTTGGGGGTGAGCCCTCCTCTCCATTCCTACTTTACTTTCCAGTTTTGAGGTCTCCTGTGCAGAAGGGTTCTCTCTTACTTGCAACAATACAACACATCACCTTGAGTTTTACTCATTCTGCGCTACCCAGAACGCACACAACTCTCTAATCTCTCTTCCTTCTCAGGACATTAGCCAGCAAACTACCTCTGTTAACAGACTACAAGATCTATACATGTGGTTAAAGGACAATGTCAACCCAAACCCTAGTTCAGACTAGGAAAAGGAGCTGAAACTCATCTGAGGTATTACTCCAGCCTGCCTCCCTCTGCTCATTTCCATTTTACAATCTCATAGTTTAGTCAGATGTTATTCCTCTCCTCTGCTGCTATCTGCATTATACAATTGCATAAAATACATGCAAAGCCAGTGAACGCCTGACATGGGAAGATGCAAGATAGCAGACTGCTTTTCCCCCTTCTTAAACTAATCTCCCAGGACAGAGGTTCCCAGCCTGAGACCCAAAGCCACAATAAGCTATTACTAAATTATCCCACTGGCTGCAGCAGGTCTTGCTCTCCAAACATCTCTGGGACGCAGCAAGGACCCTGGGGTCTTCCCATCACAGGAGTGAAGTCACCAACGCATGTTCTCCAGCACACACAAGGGCTGCTCTGCTGCTGCCTAGTGGCCTCCAAAACTTTCTCTGCTACAGGTGGTCGGGCAGTACAGCAAAAACAGAAAGAAGCCTGCTTGGATCCTTTGCAAAGACATGCAGATGCTGTCATCAAAATGGCAAGCTGGCATCATAATCTTGGCTTTAATTTCACATCTGCAAGTCAAAGCTGAAGAGCCTTTCTGGAAAGACAGGGCAGGAGACAACTTTCACCACTTGGCAAAAATATAAACTGCAAATGAGTTTATTTTTAAGCATTCACACTTGCCTGCATTGGAGGTTTCAAACACAATCCACAAAGAAATGGATCCAGATTTATTTAGAAAGAAGTGAATACTTCCATTCACTTTGTAATTTATAAGCTGGATGAGTTCATTCTCTAGATGCATGATTAGGAAACCACAGGACTAAAATACAGATGATAAAATTGCAAAGGGTTTACATTGGTTGATTAAAAATACCTTCTTCAGAAGCTAACAAACTGTGACACTGCACTGCATGCTCTAGACCACTCGAGAACTGTCAATGAAGCTAAAAGTATTTTCTACACATACATCAATTTTAAAATACAAGCAAAACATCACTAGGAAATGCCACATAAAAAACTGTGACACCAACAAGATACATGCCAAATCTCAATGCCTGGTTGTTTTCTGTTACTCTGGGCCTGTCTCCCCGCCTCTTTTTAAAGCACTCCCAGGTCCTGCACTTCTCCCAGCCCCATCGGTGCTCTGACAAAAGAAAAATTCACTGATTTCATCTTATGCAATAACAGAGCCTTCACAAGCTGGGCTTGACCAACCTCAATAGAGATGAGAGGTTTTGGGCTGCAGAAAATTCTTGCGTTTTGAAGACTGATGAGGACTACAGCCTTTACAGGATGCAGGGGAACAGTGAGGTCCTGCCCAGTCCCAATGGCCCCTTCTTCACCTGGGGCATATGGAAATTCACTTGGGAAAGCAGGAATTTGGGACGATCAAGGCTCTAGTAAGAGGCTAGATTGCTATCAGGAATTTGAACCAACCCCAGAGACACCTAGGGAGGCAGGACTGACCCCTCTCAAAGCAATTAAGAGTTGCTGGCAAGTTTCCCTGTCCATGAAAGAAGTTGATGGCTGGAGGGCAGTACCTGGACATCACTTATCAGAGAGTTAAAATTCTCCAGGAGAGACCAGAGACCAACAGCCAGAGGCCAAGGGAGCAGCACAGGGACCTGTAACTGGTATGAATAGGAACAGGCAAGACCAGGGTATGCTGCATGGGAAGAGAGATGGGAAATGCAGTCGCTAACACTGCGCTGCCAAAGCCCACAGGCACCAGCAGCCAGTGCAGAGCCTGGGGAAGGGGAGCAAGATACCAGCAGCACCTGCCACCGACACCAAGAGAGATCCTGGGCCTCACAATCCCTGGCTTGTTGGAAAGCCAGGGGCTTTCAACAGGGGCTGGCAGAGAAGCAAATATTATATCCACTGCTCTGAAAATCCTGGAGCAAATAGACAAACCAAGCGAGTTAAAGTAACCATGAAAGAAAGGAAATATTTCTCACTATTAACAAGGAGAGAAACTTCAAGCGGACAGCTGACGTAAAATTTCCCCTAAGCTGACAAGTGTCAGCAGCCAAACAGACGGGCATTTCTGCACAGCCACGGCACCTGCAGCCTGCCGGTCAGTCGTACCCAGGACCCCAGGGAGTCTGCAACACCAACACTGGCTTTGTCACAGACTGGGTGGTATGGAAGTCCAAGTATACACCACCTTGATCTGATGAAGAAAAGCAAAGCCTCATCAGAAAGAGATCCCTAAAGCATTTCTGTTCCAAAACGGTTTGTGAGAGCCTGAAAGACTTAAGAAAAGCAGTTAGCGTGTTCCATATTTGCTTTAGGTGAAAAATGACACAACCAAGTGGAAACCCTCTCTAAACTTGCTGCTTGTTATGTCATTATTAGAGGGTACTACAGGTAACTTATCCCCAACAGGTCATTATCCCCAAGTGCTGTTATTTCAGACAGCTGACAGTCATGTCTGAAAGCAGGTCTCAACTTACTGACCCTAGGTTTAAGCAGCCTGAAGTTTAGCTTCACGCTTGGCCCTGCTATTTTGTGAGAGCCTGCGGTCAGTAGAAAACAGTGTTGCAGAAGTCGGCGACTCCCAAAGAGAAACCCAGCCGCTGATGGATGCACAGCTCTGCTAAGGAACACGGCACCACCGGGCAAACACGGCGCACGCCTTGCAGGCGGTTTCTTTAATGGAAGACAGGACAAGAAGACCAGCAATAGAAAATCTTCGTTTGATGAAAAGCAAGAGGACAAACAGCCCTTCACAAAGCACTGGATGGTTTCTGAGAGCTGCCCCAGCCTCACGCCGCTGACAAAGCACAAGGCAGTGGTTACCTGAAGGAGGATGGGACACCACGCAGTCTTCAAATGGCTCAAGTCACAGGGAAAGGCAAGGTAAGAGCTGTGGGTACAGACATGTCTGTGCATGTGGCAGGAGGAACAATTTCAGTGTCTTTTACCACAATTGCCCACAGCACAACTTCCCACCCCACACCCCAAGAGCCTCGAAGGCATTTTACAGATCAGCCTATTTTGCGTCTTCCCTATGACTATTTTGTGTCTTCCCGTAACGTGCCCAGTCTCTGTCACTGCTGTTGGGAGAATACGAGGAGCCAAGGGCAGATCAAACACAGCAAATCCTATTTTCTTAAGTTTGTTAATGCTAACTGCTTCCCCTGCTAAGCCACTAATGGAGCTGTGAGAATCCAGGAGCACAGATTAATTCGGAGCCCAGGTACTGCCTCATGCCTGGAGGGATTTCCGTAGAGTTGCACTAGAAGACAGATGAAAGCTCGTAATACCCTCCATACAAGAGATAAACCCATTAAAATATGAACAGCCCCTGTGCAGACATGATAAGAGCTCTGCCAGGTAACAAGAGAGACCACAACAGTATTTCTAGGTTTAGTTATATCTGTAAGCCATTACACTCGATCAGAATACCCTGATCACACCACACTCAGTTTGATAGCCATGCCATTCTCCCCCGCCTTTTGGGGTGCTGCTGTGAAATACGTGGCAGTCCCAAAGTCCAGCCCAGCCCTAGCACTGCTGACTCAAGCTTTGCTCATTCTCTGGGGATGACCCTGCAGGCAGCAGGCAGCTGTGCTGTGTCCTTGGCCAAACCTTCTCCCAAGACACTGTTAGCAGCACAGGATGGGAAGGCATCTCCTGCCACAGACACTCAGGCCACTGCCTTCGGCAGAGCATCTTTTCCGCACACCGCGTGCCATAGAACATCACCCAGCATCCCACCACGGCAGTGCCAGCTCCCTCCTCCCTGGGCATAGGTGGGCTGCGTGCCGTGACCTCCTGCTCTCCCATTACTTAACCACATCTCACGGCATGTCTAAGCATGGTTGCTTGGTGCATGAGCAGCAGGAGATTCAAAGCTTTCCAAGGACATCCCTGCCCATTCCCATGAATAGCTAGAGCTGCTGCTGTTAGCACAACCACCAGGCTCCCTTGGGAAGGGGCTGGCTGTGGCTCAGTTGAATTCCTCTGGCAGTGACCTGCCCCCCGCTCACACTTTCCTAGGGACCGCTAGGCTCTTCTGTCACAGGGAAAGAAGGAAGCAGGAGCAGACGGGGGCCAGACGACTTGTCCCAGCGTGCCCAGAGCCCGCTGGCAGCAGGACAGGCACCCTGCCCTCCAGCTAACCCACGGCCAGCCATCTTCTTCTGGCTCCAACACAGCCGCACTTCAGCAGGGAAGCAATTTCTGCACATAGACACTTCAGAAAGGGCTCTGGCAGGGTTCACTCTGAAAAGGTGCGGTGTAAAATGTGAAGTATTTTTGTAAGGCCAAGTTGATGTCAGAGCCCGCGATGGTGCAGTCAATTCCCAGTCTGGAGTGCAGGGGGTAAGATCAGTGATCTTCTTCCAGCATTAATGCACAGCAGGCTGTTTATAACCCTCTATTCCTCATTGCTATTTAACATATGTAAGGGGCTCGACATGGTTGATGTTCAGTAGTTGTGGTTTCCAAGCAGTACTGCATTTCCTCAAAATGAAGATACATAATATTTTAAAACTATTTTTAAAACTAGTCACTAATCTGCAACCTTTTACGTCATTCCTCCTTCCTTCTATCAAACCCAAACCATAACACACAGTCACAGAAGATCATCAGCGAGTTCACATGCAAGAACTCAGCGGCAAGAAACTCGTGTGTGTGCACACACACACACAGAGGGAAACTCAAAACTGCAATTCAGTTAAATTGGTACAAGCTATGTTTAAGGTTTCAAAGGCATCCGGGATGTAGTCCACTGTTTAGAGTTGTGGGTACCAGTACGCCGTATGTGCAGAAGGAGAATCTAAGTGCTGAATCAAAGCATGAGGTATTTATTTAAGAATCTGCCTCAGCAAATGTAAAGAAATTTAAAAGTTTCCTGCCCCTGAGAGTTCAGCATTCTAGCAACCTGATTGTGTATCATCCGAAAATCTCATCACTACCTTCCCTTGCCAGGACTGACCCCGCCCACTCCTAAAGCAAGTCACAACACAACTGAACCTCTGATTGCCATTTTGAACGTACCCCTCCACACAGCACAGTCAGCTGGGGCAGGGAAGTCCTAAAAAAAAAAAATCTTTAGAAACTGGCCTTAAAAGACAGTCTGTAAAGCACCACTCCCTAGAAATGTCTGGCTTCTGCAGAGCATGGCAGCTTCTGCAAAACTCTCAGTTTTTTGCAGTAGTTTTGTGTAAATCAGACTTTTCAGTTTCCCACCTCAATAGACTTGGGACTTTGTTGGGTTAATTTTGTCGGGTCAGTCCTGGAACTGGAGCTGTCCATACCAAAGCGGTAAGTTTTAAAGGCAGAAACCAACACCATATTTTACAGAGACAGTCAAGTTCTTAAAATCAGTTAGTTATTCCAACAACATTAGAAGGAGACACACCATTTTCTCAGTCATTTTTCCATTTGTAGTATTTTGTTTTGTTTTTGGTTTGTTTTTTTTTTTTTTTTTTTTTTAAACCCATGAGCCTAATCCTTCATTTCTCTATGGAAAAGCTGGAAGAAAAAGATCACAAGGACAAAGTATCAGCCTTCTAGAGCATCCACTGCCTTCGTTCACCCTTTGGAGAGGTTGCTGGGTTTGTTGCTGAGATTATGTTTTTTAAACATACTCTGAAAGTAAATAAATAAATGAAAGTATCTCCACGCATCAGTATTCGCTTGTGAAGGAGACCCAGACAATGCACGGGAGGCTAGAAAGGAGCCAGTAAATTCTGAGGATGTAGAACAGGAGAGGGGATTAAGCCTGGTGATTAAATTAGGCGACGCATGAATACATTCCAATGCGCAACATCACTCAAGCACTGGACAAAACATATGGCAACAATGGAAAGCGCTGCCCACGAGGTCACCTTTAATATGATTAGGCATGGACGTCTGAAAGGAGATCTCCCAAGTTCTGGCATGCTAAGTCTCCTTTGTGCAGGGCAGAGAAGCACCCTCTGAAAGCCTTTGAGACTCTGTGAACCCCACACAAACGGCTGCTGTGTGTTAAGGGATGTGCCCAAGTCCATTGAAAGCAGGACAAAAAAACCCCTGAGCCTCAAGGCCGGGTGATAGAGCCGAGAGCAGCTTTTGTTCCCTGCTCGCGGGGCACCAGCAGGAGCTGTCCCCAGGGTGTCCTGCCTGACAGCTGGGTCACCCCATGGGCTCTCCCATTCCGCTTGGACTTTTCAACTCCACTGGCCTGCATTCACCGGCACGGCTCGCCTCTTTGAAGGGGGAGAAAGCACCTCATCCATCACTGACACGAAGGCAGTTAATTCACTTCTTTACAACTGGAAAGGCTTTTGCTGTGAGCAGGAGGGAGTGCAAGAGGAGTAATGAAACCCACAAGGGAGCCAAATGATGCTTTCCTCTGCTAGACGCCAGTGCTGGCAACACTTGCTGCTGGCACGGCTGGTGGTGGGTGAAAGGAGACTCTTTTGTGGTATGCCATTAGCTGCTTCCAACGCCTCAGTTCATGTTTACCACAGCCACTGTGTTACTTCACTTGGTGTTTTTTTCCAGTCCTGTTGATTGTACTACAGAACTGATCGAGTCCATTTGGAAGCCCTGCTCACAGAAAGCAGAAACAAATTGCTTTTTGAAAGGACTATTTTTTATTTCTTCCCTAAACCAAACCTCACTCTGCTTTCCATAAATCCAACCTAAGGCTGAAATCCCCACTTAAAGCTGAAGAGCAAAGGTCCCTGCTAGGCTTTGCCCACTCTGGTCATCGCCCAGCTGTGCCACTGGCCCTCGGCGCGGCGGCAACGCCACCAGCCACGGGAGCGCTGAGCTATGCTGCCCAGACTGTCCTAGAAGACATCCCACACTCCGGCATTTCCCTGCACCACACAACACCGCAGCCATGTCAAGTACAACCCCGTTACAACAGCAGCCAGCAGGTTGTCTTGTCAACTGTAATGAGAAGAAACATTCGATGACATTAAAGATAAATCTTGTGTGCGTCACTGCATGAGTGCCTTGCTGTAATCGGGTGAGCCCTTCAGACTGCTGAACTCTACCCCAGAGGACCTTGGCACGCTCAGCCAAGCTCCTTGCAAGGTTTCTGCAGACCTTTAGTATTTCAGATTCCAAGCAATGACTAACTGGGGACACGTGAGGGACAAACCCAATGGCAAATTTCTTCCACACACTTTATATCTGCACAGCTGGATGGGTGAAAGTCATGGAGACAGCCCTAGGAGGAACTTGCTCTGGCTACGGGTCCCACCAGCTACAAAGGCTCAGTGACAAAGCAACAACAAACACAGTGCAGGACGGCTACCAGCTCTGCTCCTGCTATTGCCAGGAAAAGGAAAGGATCACCTCCTAAAGCCCTTTCCAGCTTTACATTTCCAGGATGTAGCTCAAGCTCTTGAGCAACTGCAGCTCAAGCTTTGACAGAGCACATCCCAGCCATGGCACTGTCACGGCACTGACCTTCAGCAAGCTGTGAAATGCCTACGCTCTCATACCAAGGAGTCACCTTGGACCCTTCTAACAGATCTCATCGACTCTCATGGGATCTGCCAAGACTGAAGATCAAGCCAGTTTCTAACGAGACGAGGTAGTCTGGGCAGCTGCACACTAGCTCTAAAAACACTTGGGGCAGCAGCTCCATGAAGGAGGATAAGATTTTTTTTTTCTTTTAGACACACAAAAACCCCCTTCTCCAAACATAACTCTTTCAAAATAAAAACTAATGAAGGTTGGGAGAAATGCCTGTGGTGGCACCCATTTCTTGGCTGTTTAAGCTCTTTCCAGCAAGTCTTCCTCCTTTGAAGCTACTTCACTTCAAAAACACTGATCCTCAGTGGTGGGTCTGAACAGCTACAGATCTACCAAACAGCAGGAGCAAGGATGAACCAGGCCTGGCAGCATACCACACCGAAGCTGTGCAACCAGCTGTAGAAGCTGCCTGCCTTTCAACAATTTTCTTGAAGGAATGAAGCCCAGATGATGTTACTTTGACCGACTGCTTGGGGCTTAGGGCAAGCCCTCTCTTCCCTGCAGTGCTCAGCTGCAGGCAGTAGCTGTGAACTCAAAAAGCCCAAGGTCATCAGGTTCACCCTGAGAAGTAGCCATTTCTCCCTACGAAGTAGGCACACAAGGGCAGGTTTAAGACACCTCCATCTCCTGGATTTCTTCATCCCAAGAAGCATGTACAACACCTTGTTGATCCTGGCATGTGGAGACCAACTGGCTTCTGTGCTGGGCCTGACCCGTGGAAACTCCATTTAGGTACTGTATTTCTACCCAGCCTCTCTCAGTGTTCATTCTCTGCTCCAGACTTTATCCTAAAACTTGTGGGACACTAAGCAATAGCATTCTTCCAGCATGGAGAACCTCAGAGGGTTTAATACTGTTTTGCGCTCTTTTTATGAAAAGACACACCTGTCTGCTATCTCAGCTGGTTGCAATGGCACCATATTCATGGTCTTTAAACTGATTTCAAGGAATCTGTACAAAGGATTGAGAATTTGAAAACAGCTGACCACACTGAAAAAGGATTTCAAGGTTGGTCCCCTGCACAAAGGCTGTTTGATAGCAGCATCCCTTGGTACTGCGTTACGGATCCATCAATACACCTACCTCTTACTCCTAACTAAACATGAGAAACCATTAACTCCCCAGCTCATTTAACGACCTGCATGTTGCCCACTGGCTTATTTTTTTAAAAAATAACTGAAGAGCAAGGCAATGTGAGCACAGTATTAAAGACTATCAACCATCACTTTCAGTAATGTTTGAAAATAATAAAAAACAGAGCTGAAGTAAAAATTCAAAACCTCAAAGTAATTTCAACCATACATACATGAGAAGGGAAAAGTTTATACATGATGCAACAGAAAAAGTGACTCACTTTCCAAAATGCCAAAGCCTGTTTTAGTTCATTCTGTCTTCTATACCTGTTAAACACATCACTGACAGAGAAAACATTTAAGAAATCGCATTTTTTAAAATCCTGTTTTAACTATTTAAGCATTTTATTTCCTAGTATTGCTGGTCAGGCTCTAACATGCTAATCAGAAGCAAAGTGCTAGCTGGATCAATGGGGTTTCTTCTCAGAAAAACAAGGAGAGCCTTGAGATTAAAACAGAGAGCTTGAAATTGAGGTGAAACTGCAGCCTTAAAGCTAATGCAAAACCTCCTGTTGATTCATGGGACTAAGAATTTCTCAGTCAGAGGCTGATTTCACCATTGCTGTGAGACACCCAATAAGCTACAGCTCTGCAGTCCCCCAAGGTCAGCAGGATCAGAGGGATCAAACCCATGACATGGCCAGTTTACTTCAATTGTCAAAGAAGGCGCAAATTAAATTTTGTTGTATTCAGGCTAGATTGTGGGTTTTTTGTAAAAAAACAACAAGAGTGACTGTTTGGTTAGTTTGGATTTATGTGACAGAAACAAGTTTTTCAAGTCCAGTTAACGGAATTACCCACAAAACCCCCTTCATGGTTATTCTGCATGGCTTGTTTCTTCCAGATGTCTGAAGTCTCCCAAACCACTCCAGTCCAACAAACTCATCAGGCTACTTTCTCACTGCCTCTTGCTTAGTTTTCAAGTGACATCAATTTAATGGTTGCCCATCACAGATGGGCAACAGACTGTCACCAGTTTGGATGGTAACTAATTAGCACAAATGCAATATATCTGCTACCAGCCTAGATCCAAACTGAAGAATGTATTTCCTTCAGAGGGCGAAGTTTAATAGTCCTGTCAGGTTTTAAGGCATTGACAATACAACAACTTGTGAATACGTATCTTTAGGGAGAGATGGGTGTTTGTGCCTCAAGATGGAAGCAGGAAGCAACAGCGAACCACAGGGTCTCCCACAACTGAACGCAGCACTGCACAAAGAAGGAGCACGTTCAGGAAGGAGGTCTTTCTCAAATCTCAAACATGGACAAATCTCAGAAACAAGTGCAACGTGGACCAACAACCTTACCTGAAACGTGCTTCACACTCCCACTTTACACAATTACGTATTCAGGGAAAATCTACACCCTGGATTATGCTCGTAAGCTTGAACAACTTCCTTATTACCATATGATGTAGAGAAGGGCAAGATAAGCAATCTAGACTACTCAAGACAGATTCAAAGCCACTTGCTTTCAAAACAAAACCAAGAGGTTGCTCAACAAACTGTACTCCCAATGAATCACTGCAAACTTTTAGCAGGGCATATAATTTCAGGAGATGTGGGCTTAGACTTGGAATGTTTAAAGATAAAACCTGAAAGTGGACTTCAGCAAGTGCTGGCTTCCTCAGATGGGGCAAGAACAGCTCTGTCCTCTGCTCAGCTGCTGAGATTTTGGCTAAGACTCTTGTAGCCTCATTTCAGAGGGCCGTGGAAACCACAGGTGCTTTCTGAGCTTCTTTGTACTTCAGCATCCATATGCTATGGATGAGAAAAGATAAAACATCCCAGGACTCAGAAGGAGTGATCATGACATAGACACCTGATAAAAAGAGCTGTGGTCATGGAAAGTAAGAATTTTTTCCCCCTCTCACTTTGGAAATGAGAAGTCACAGGACTGCAATGTCTGAATCTTTCATCTCCTTCCAAATATTGCCTTTTATCATCATACAATTAGCCCTTCTTCCACTTACTGTTAGGTGAAACAGAACTCGCTCTGACAAAGAGCTGCTACATCTTCACCTATGGCAGATGGAACACATTTGAAGTTACATCACTCAACACCCAGTGACTCCATCTAAAGAGAATGATGGATTAGCCATGCAGTCAGCTATAATTAATACCTGAAAAAAACCCTTGTCAAGTCTCTTTTCAAATACGTGATAAACGGAATCTGAAACAACAAGAGACTTTCTGATGACGCCTGTTCATCACCAGGGAAGAAAAACACCATCAACTGGAGGGCAAGACTCTCAGAGCAAGGATTGTTTCCTCAGTAGAAAACGTAAAATAAGAATTTCCTCCCAGCGCTTACCCCATTGCACCTCTACGCAAACATTTCCCTGGGTTTTATCTGTCTTGCTATCAGAGACATGGAAGAACCAGTTTGTTTCTGCCTCATTGAGAACCAGTTTTTCCACCCTCAACCTCTTTCAATATAACCAGCAGAAGCCACTACTTCTCTGCCTACCAACCGCACAAACACCAGTGAGTGGCTTGCTCAGCTGGATCAAGCTCTGAATTCTCTGATCTTAGCTATCAGCTTCACGTTTGGGACACATTCCATCACACTAAGACACCACCTGCCACGGATGCCCTCTTTTCCCCCTAGAGATGCTATTTGGCACCGTCTGAGGTCCCTGTAAGCAAGTGACCCCAGGCTGCCTACCACACAAGCATGGGCAAGACCCATCAGTGTCCCGCTATCCCAGAAAACTAAGAGATGTCTACTTCACGTGTGAATTTGGAGTACCTGCAAACACTTTCAACCCTACCTGCACGTCAAGACATGATAACTGCCAGCTCACCCCTGCCCCCACAATAGCTGACCACCAACTGGATTCAATCGATAGGAAAAGCCATGCAATTCGGAAGGTATGACTAAGTCCTGCCCACTGCAACTCCGTCCTATGCAAGCAAGAGAGACTCCCATGGGACAGCGGCACACTGGCTCGGCCCTGGCACGTGCAGGCAAAGCCTGAGAGCTGAAAGGACTGGGGAGAGGGACCACTTGTGAAACAGGATGATTCCTTCTGTGTTGCAGAGACATGCTGGCCACAGCTCAGCCCTTCACGCTGCTGTGGCTTTTTTCTCTGCTCTGCACATGAGAAGTACCCGCTAGGAACTGGGATAGAAAAACCTGACCTGAACTAGGCCAGCAATAAACAGCAGAAACAAAAAAGCACCAATTCTTATTCAATAGCTGTCAGTAATAAATGTGAGAGGAAGAGAACGGTCAGCGTTGGCCTAAGGTGTGGGATTTGGCCTGGGAATTAGAAAAGGCTGTCCTGCCAGTTCTGCCATAGACTCACTGCATGAGCTCAGGCAACTGCTTCACCTCTTCGTGCCATTCCCATCACCTGGAAGGATGGAGCCAACCTCCTCTCTGATACTTGCTCTTGAGGCCGGCAGACGAAAGAAGCTGCTGCTGTGTCACAAAGCATCTCAAAATTAAAGCATAAGATCCCTTCTTTCTTGGGAAGTTTCTGAGCTTGCAGGTCTGTGGAAGATTTAATAAAACTCAAGGGTTAAGCTGTTCAGAAGAAAAACACTCATACATGACTGGTGAATTTGAGTATCTGAGCTAGTGGCTGGAATATTTACTCCAGGAAGAATAAAGTCATAACCAACTCTTGCATTACTGATGGTAAATTAATGCCAGAGCACCACTGTGTGGGGAGCTCCTTCCCAGCCATGTTTGCCCAGACATCTGGCTGCGGTGGCTCCCAGCACGATGCTCTACAGCCGAGCCCGGTGCTCCAGCGTCCGACTCCCCCCTCCTGCCAGAGCCAGCTCGACCACTTCACCACCTGCTCCTGCTGGGACACAGCTGCTCAGCTCTAAAAGAATGATTGGGGAACGGCAGGACATGTGCGAGGACATCAATCCTACTCACACCCCTGGGAGGACTTCATTAAAATCCCAGGGCAAGACATTATATTTGGAGGGCTTTCTACTCAAAATCCTGATTTAATCAAAATATTTTAAAACCTACTGGCAACGCAAGAAGAAAGATGCTCAGCCAACACAGACCCCATCCATAACACGATCCCACAACTCCTCCTTCCTGTGCACGTCCCCAGTGCATGAGCAAACTGCCTGACCTGAGCCATTAGCTGTTCCTGGTGACAACGGTGACATTTCATGTTTGCCTGCGAAGTACCATATCCCCCTGCGATATTGTAGGCAAGACATTTCCAAAAATCATTCCTACTTCATTAACACACCTTTGCAAATGCATTTCGATTACTCCTATGGGGAAGCGCAGTATCCCCCGGTAGAAAGGATTGGCCTTACATGCTCATTTTGATGTATTAACTGAGACGATGCAAAAGACATAAAATCCCCAAAGGAAATTAATCTCCAAATATATCCAACATCTCCCCAGCTGCCTTATGTATCATGCAGTATAAGCAACTCTCCATTACGATCGTATAGCACCTGCTGTCCCCATTCTGGATATCAGTGATGTCTCTTTAACCAGACATCAAAGAGAAGGAGCAGACAATGGTGGAATTGTGATAGGAAGTGAATAGTGAAAGCTCCTTAGTCTGCATTTCCATTTATCTTACAGCACCGAACGTACAGACCACCCTGCCTCTGCTGTCACATTCATGTACTGTTGCTGTAACAGCCTCTTTAGGGAGGTATCATGGCAGTTTTCAGGATCTTATAAATGAGCCTATTGGATTTTCTCTTGGGCCAAAACAAATGCCAAAGCAGGTACACACCTCAACCTACCCTGAGGAAACCAAATCTGAGATGGATTTGGTACCAATGTCAAATCCTAGGTGATGAGCACCAGAACTTTCTCTCTGAAACTGGCCAAAAAAACAACAAAGTGATACTCCCCAAGAGATGCAGCCAAGAGTCAGTTTGGAGCAAAGCCATTTACAGCTCCGCAGAAAGGTGCATGCATTGAGAGTGTGCAGGGGCAGCACATACAGCAGCCATGGCCAGAACACCTGAGGATCGCACCACGGAGTCCTCAAGCCAGGATGGCCTTCCTGCCCCAACAGCATTTTAAGACATAAATTCAGACCATACTAATAGGGAAAATGTAGGCACATTCAGTTAAATGATGTCTATACAACATTGTAGCCCTTTGCTCTCCCATCCAAAGAGTTCTTCCAACCCAAAGTGCCTTCAATTCATATATGAATATATTGCATCTTGTGCACAATGGCTGTTTAACCATGGTAGAAATATGTACTACTTCCACAAGAAAAGACCTGAATGCTTACTATACAGATATGAGGCAGGAAATACGACAAAACAATTTCCCATAATTATTTCCAGCAGTCATTCATATTGGAACATTTTAATGGTGGTAGTAATTAATCTGTGGCTCTTGAGATTTCCAATTAAATGGCATTAGCAGGAGCAACTGTCTAAAAATACACGTTTCTGTCCTATCACACTAGCCACAACTAAATATGAAATTTCCCAACATAGTATCACACCCTGCGTGTACAGTGTCCTTCCTCCTCCTCGTTTTCCGTGTGTGAATGGCTTGAGTCAACTTCTCAAAGCTATTTGCATCAAGTAGGCAGAGGCAATTCTGAGAGCTTCAAAGACTCTTCAGAAACGGTTAATACATCCAGCATGCCACATACCTCAGTGTTTTGGAGCTGGCATTCTGAACGCATTCTGGTGTTTGGGGTCTTTGTGATTGTTTCCCTATGTTTCCTGCAGCAGAAATACTCTAATACTTCAGGAGTCCCACCAATCTTTTAATTAAACAAAGCTATTCTCAAAGATCACTTACTTCCTTATCCCCTGCAGCCACGGGACAGGACTGTAGGTAAGGTCTCCAGCGTGGTACAGAGATATCACAACACAATTTTTACTACCTTTAAGTTACTCAAAATAATAGAGACCCACAGGGAAAAGCAACCCTTGCTCAGGCAATGAGGCAGTGATACGGCATACAGGCTGCGAGCAAGCAGAAGTGAGACCATTTCACTAGCAATTCAACCCTTAAATTTGCGTAACATTCTCATCTTTGCAATTTTTATCCTTTTATTCTTCCCTTTTCACACACACACCTGCAAAGCTGAATGCCTGTTGCGCAGAAAACAAGGAGAGAAGCTATTTTAGCAAACAATTCAATGCTATTAACTGGTTTAACACAAATGCACTTCGGGTTGTTCTCACACTGAACTTTGGTCAATGCCAATGTTTTGAGCACCCAGGTGTAAGTGCGCTGGCAAAGGCAGAATCACCGGCACAAAAGCCACTGCTCAGCTCACAGACAGTTGTCATAGAGACAGATCAGCATCCCGGGGTATTCTCATTTTAAATATGCACAGAAATCCTTTTAAACCTGTCTTCTTGTAGGCATCTGTCCTCGTGATTCATTTATAAACTGCTGAAGCCAAAAAGAGAACCATTTATCAGCAGGTCTCCTCTAGGCAAGCTGGAGCTAAGGAGCTTTTCTGCAAACGATGGTTTTTGTTGAAAGCAAGTTTCTATCTGATTCTCTGGCTAGTGTTTCTAAAAGCTGTGGTTTGGGGAAGTGATCCAGCTTCAAAGTAACCTGGCCAGGAAAAAAAAGGAAAGTTGTGGGTTGTGCTCACTTTGGTTTTTAAACCAGGTCAGATCCCGGCTCCAGTTTATAGTGTGGGTGCACCACGAGCTGTGAGAGGACAGCACAGGGGTGGCATTTCATGGTCCTGGGCAGGAAGGAGTGTGGCGGGGGTAAGACAATGTAAATATCTGAACATATTTTCTCAAAGTCACAGTACCAGGCACCTCTTGCCTTTACAACTAAAAACTGCAGCTCTAAATGAGAAGGAAAAGAAATACATTAATCTCTGTCTGTGTGGACAAAGTTTCATAAGCTCCTTAGCTGCTGAAGGTGCAAAGACTTTAAACCTCTAAAACTCAGTGATCAGCTGCCTTCTGGAGCTAGGAGGCTGGCAGGCAGCACAGGAAACCATATTCTATGGAAAAAGCCCCAGAAGGGGCCTATGCGGACAGCAAGATCCCATGGAGTGACAGATATGCAGCTCTGGTTGCAAAGAAGGTCCACAGACCCAAGGTCCAATGCAGCAGGATTCCCCTACAGACCTCTGCAGAGGCATGAAAGGAACCGGGGTGGGGAAAGAGCGACAGGTATGTAGGTTGCCACGGCCTGGACTGAACTGAGGCAGGAATTCAAAATTCAGCCCCAAAGAGACACATATACTGCCACTGAATCCACAAATCCTAAGCTTTCAAGACCATGTGCTACCTCTGTAATTTGTCTCAAGGTCTTCTGCGTGACCCTGATATGTAATTCCCAAGTCATTAAAAAAAATAAAATGTATTATTTATTTGTTGAGCTACGGAGATTCCTGCTACTAAAATTACTGCTAAAAGATGAAACCATGGGTGAGCAGATGCTGCTCTCACACTAGGTCATACAAATTCAGCAGCAACATTCAAACAGAAAACATTCCGCTCACCATGGCACAGCCAGCCTGACACTGCTGCATCTTACTGGAGCCATCCGATGCCAGCTGCAAGGAGTTCCCCGGTCAGCCAGTATTTCTGCTGTTATAAATACATGCTCATGAATGGCTTCATCTGAGAGATGTTCTTAGTTTTGGGGAATAAATCCTAAATTATATGGATACTATGGGCTAGATCCATATCATTCCAAAGAGGGAACTGCAGCAGACAGGGAGCACCACCCCAAGGCCAGCATAGCCAGTGGCAAAGCAGGATGGGAGATTCTTGCCCCCTTGGTTTTCTTAATAACAACAGGAAGCACAAGAGCATATTACACTGAAAAATGGCAGGGTGGAAGTAAGAAAAAAATCCGTCACTGTTCAATCAGGAGTGACCCCAAGGCAGAAGCTCTCAAGCATAATGCGATATATAGGAAGAGGGCTCACATCCCCTGGAAAAAAAGAAGCACAGAAGTCATCCATGGCCAGCCACCCCCTCCCTTAAGACTGTGGGATGATCATTTCCTTCAGTCACATACTTATTTGTAATCTGATAATTCATTGCCCTTAGCTTCCTGCTGGAGTTTGTCTTCCATTGTTCAGGATTTACATTACTCACAGGAAATCAGTGAGAGGTCCAGTGATTAGAAAGGTGTGTTTTCCATTCGGACCCACCCTTGCTCGCTCACTTGGGGCTGGAAGTCGGACCCAGCGCACAAGTGCATCCGTGGGAACTCAGGGAAGCAGGGGAGCAAAGGCAAAGGGACTCATCTCCTTCTATTAAAAGCTGCAGATTGCTTTGTCCAGCCATACACCGCTGGCCACCTCCACACACCTGTCCCTCACATACTGTTTGTACTCAGGCCTTACCGTAACTGCTTTCATCATGTGCTGGGAGGGTGTAGTTTATGAAAATACAACTATCAAGGCAGTACTTGAACAGAGTAAGTACGGTTAAAGTGTCCCCTGCACTAAAATACACTTCCTTCTTGAAGACCATTACTTCTCGCTGACACTCTTGCCAGCGAGAAAGATTCTGCACAGGACAAAGTGCCACTTGTGAGATATAACTCACTTTATCACGTTGATTAGGAACTAGGCTGAGCAGGCATCAGCCCTCTCTGATGCCCTTAGCAGTGGCTTTTAACCTGGGTCTCACAAATGATGCTCCAATATGTTCTCTTTAACAGCTCCTCTGTAACAGCAACAGAGCAGAACAAAACACCGCTAATCTTTTATGGGGTATCACCAGAACAGGATGCTTCCCTAGCCAAATCTTCCCATTGAAAATGTCACAGCTGTTTTAAAACATATTTTCCCTGAGGTTAGTTTGATAACAGGTACTCGGGCACACATGGTGACTGCTCAGCACTACACTGTAGTGACTTGTGGAACGCAGCTGGTGACCTTTCTGGACCACAGCTCCCAGGCACTGTGGACTGCTGTTCCAGCCCAAACCTCTCCAAGGCTTCCCAGTTAGCTCATCAAGTGCAAAGGCTGGATTTTTTATGTTTCTCTAGCATTCAGAGCGTGCTTGGGAACAAAAGCCCAGCTTATTAGCCATTGTGTGATAAACCTCAGAAGGAAGCCTCTGTTCTGAAAGAGGTTCAACAAAACTCTGCATGACTTCAAAGTGGGAGTCTGATTTCCAAAAATTATTTGAATATAATTCTAAGAATTATTTCCTTTGAGCAAGGAGGGACCTTGAGCAAATGCCCTTGCTCCAGGGTCACTTATATGTGTCTAGCCAGTCCTCCAAGTCCTCCTACAACAGATGTAGGCAAGATGGCCTCGGGCACCACCATGCCTACAACAGTAAGTTTACCCTAAAGTATAACCCCGATCTCCTCTACTGGAATTCAAGATACAAATGTGTCATCTTGTCCGTCTTAGACATGGGTAAAAGCACATTGCCCTCCTCTTCACAGCAGCTTCGCCAGACTAAGCCACGTGCTCTACTGGGGAAGGTCACTGATTACAGACACTCCTTGATCTCGTTGCTCTGTAATGATTTCTCTAAAACTAGACTTTCCTGCAACTGGAGACCACGCTACAATGCTGAGTAAAATGTAAGGGTTACAACATACCTCTTGCATACAATAGCCCTGTTTACATATTTCAGTACGCTAGCTTTTTTCTCAGCAATACCCTTACGCTGACTCATGCCCATTTTGCACAACGGAACAATAGAGCTTCCTTATGTTAGGAAACCATTTTGTCTCCTGCTCAGGAAAGCCACTGGGTTCTACAAATTACTGGAACCTCCTACCCAAAAAAACTGTCCGAAGCCATCTCAGAGCAGCTGAACCTCAGATGCAAAAGTATTTTTGCTGTGATAATCTAAAATATCTGGATCTACTTGTAAAATAGAAGTGACACACACCACAGCTGATATAAGATTATTTAAATCACCCCAGACAGAAAACCCCCTTGCTAGTATTTCTTTCTCTGAAACACACCCAATACTTCTAAGTACTAGCTTAGATAACATTTAGTCATCTTCCCTGCACAAAGAATTGCTACGAAAGCTGTGGAAAACATGAGTATTGCAAGCAGAGAAACAAATATGAGGATGAGCCTTTCACAGTGCAACGTGCACTAAGGGTATCTGAACTGCCTGACAACGAATGACACCGTCATGATTTGTTTCACTGTATGAGTTACCCAGTCCATCAGGCTTTAGGATTTTGAAAAATGCTGAAAGATGAACCACTCCTTGAAAATCGGGGACTTTTTCTTTCGATCCTACTTTACTTAGTGCTTTTGGTACTTAAGTTGATGCTGCTCTTGAGATGCTGGCACACAAACCTGCCTTTCTATTCCAGCTGTGACTTTTCCCTGAAGTGTTTTTAGACTGATCAGGAAATTCTTAGGGAGTACAATGTGAAATTGCTTCAGTGGAGCAGAAGCCCCTTTCAGGGGCTGGACTACACTCACCTGGTCTAAGCGCAGAGCACCATCAATGAAGCGCTGTTTGCGGAGGTGCTGGGCAATTTGATGAAGGTTCAGTACAGCTTGCTGGATCTCGGCTATCGAGTGTTGAGGGGAGACAGGGGGTAGTTCTTCAGGTGAGAACACCTTCCCAGGGCTTTCAATCATACGCTGCGCATGGTCGTAGCTTAGCTTCACACAGGAGCAGATGACTGTCCGCCCAAACCACTCATCAAGGATCTGCAAAATTGGAAAGTCATCTGAGGACTTACTCTTCCACTGTACAGAAGTTTGGGAAGTTGTACAAACACTGGAAGGAACACCACCAGACCTCATCACTGACTCTGATCTTCAAGTGAAGATCTCCTCATACCGAGACTGCCAGGCCTTTTGCCCATATACATTCTTTAGTGTCTGGTAACATGTATATGCACATTGTATTGTGCATATACATAGGGAACTGCTTGGATTTCCCTGTTCTACCTGGTTTCCCTCTTTCATAGAGCTCAAAGAACTACAGCCTGCTCGGAGTTGAAATCAGGCAGTTGACTCAAAGGTTACTAGGTGCAGGAGTGGCAACAGGCAACACACACGAAAGAAAGGATCTCCTATCCAAACCACAGCAGATTGTATTCCATCTCTTTAATTAAAGTGTGGCTAGCAGGCCATGAGGGGTTGGCTTTAAAATACTGCTTTCAGGACTACTGCAGGAACCCCAGTGTCTCACTAGCACTCGTGATGTGTCTGAGTAGGACTTTGGTGGGTCTGGAGAAGAGATGGCCCCTCACTGACCCCTTGTTTCTCTGATCATGCCTATGGTCCTAGGCCCAAACTCAAGCCAGGAACATTTCTGAGCTTCCAAAATATTTTGGAATCTAGAGGAAAATAATCTATAAATCACCTATAAAACTATTTTATTTTAAACCAGAAGCCACCCCCAGATGCAAAGCATCCACTTTCCACTCCTGCAACAGCTCTAACTTGTGTAAACTGGACAGTAATGACCCCGAGAGATCTGTTATTAATGTACTCAATAAACACCTTCTCACCAAGATTGCCTGGATGCACTGAAGACATGTCACATAGGTAAGGAATGGAGTTTGAGTGCATCCTGACCCATGCAGTCCAGTAATCCCTCTGTGTAGTGAGCAGAACTACCAGATCCAGCCTTGCTGCAGCAGGCTAACTTCACTCTACCCACCATCCAAGTATTTCCTGGAAATGCCCTCTGTCTCTGCCTCCAGCAGCCATCCAAGCAGACTTTGGGTAACCATAGCCTTGTGTCCCTCGTTTGGAAACCCCACCAGAGGAACAGGCTAGCTCTTCTTCTGCAGGCAAAGCCGCACAAGGCTGGCCGGCCCACATACCAGTGGCTGACAGATGGGCAAAGCAGTGTGGAGAAGCTCCATTTGGGGGTTGTGAGCTGGGACTTGAAGATTACAACAAGCAGCCCACAAGACGGGTCTGCAAGGTCTCCCCCACCACAGCAAACCTGGCGCACCCAGACTCCAGACAGACTACCAGCATCTGAGACGTTTCTAGGGTTATGTTAAGGCTTCCCCCAGCTTTGGCTGCTTTTAAGAAAAAGCTGTAGTCCCCAGCACACCATGTGATGGCAGCCAGTGTGGCTCAGCTGAAACCCTCCCATTAGCACAGTCCCTGGTGGTACGGGTCTCTTGTCAGGGTGTGACATAGCTGTGCAGGAGGCTGAGGACTTTCTCCCTGCAAGGCAGTGTCCGTATGACGTTCTGGCTCATGACAACAGAGTTTTGAGCCTTGAAAGACACATTGTTTGTATAGGTTGTTTGAGACTGAAGCAGTTTTTCTTCCTCACTGGTAGAAGGAACCAGCAGAGCTGTGCTTAAGACGTCAGCAGGCAACTTAAAAAGAGAGTTGCATCGTTTGTTTTCAAATATCTTTCTGTTGACTGCATCTGAACAAGAACGTGCTACGCTGTTCCTACAAACGCCCAGCTCTGCTTCTGAAGAACAGCACAGATGCAACAATATGGTTAACGCCTCTGCCTCTGGAAAGTCATTTTAGATACATCATGTCACACTATCCCACTGGAGTCCACCAAGCTATGTGGAGCTGCTTAGGCAACATTTTGTTACACTCTATGAAAACTAGAAGAAAAAAACTCCAGAACCCAAAAGCAGTAAAACCAAGAAAGCGCCTGTCCCCGAGAAAGATGATTGGCGTCATTTTTCTAAAAGAAACAAGAATTTAAAATCCCAACAGTTTATCAATATTCATAATCCAGTGAGGAATCTGCATGGCTTTTCCTTGGTAGATGCATTAGCTCTATACCTATTTGCTTTGGAACAGTAACAATGGGAGCACAGAGCATCTCTCACCTCTAGTAGGGCTCTTGCGCTCTGCTTTGCAAGCTCGAGGTTACAATACTGCCAGGCACGCGGGGTGCAATCGAGTGCCCTTTGGCCTCACGTGTGCCTCACCAAGGAATGTCCTGTCCTCGATGTTGGTGTTCTCAAGGCGGTCCACCACCAGCTGAGGTTCAAAGGCTGTGCTGGGGCCTTTGACTCGCCTCCCTTTCACCCAGCAGAGCCTGGGAGAGCATGTGATCCTGCTTACACTGAGATTAGGCCATAGTAACACCTAGAAATACAGGAGACACATTCTGTCCCAATTCAAGACATAAGCTCTTAGAAGAATGCCCTGCTGGGCAAGAGCCCTACAACCACTTTTCCTCTTGGAAGGAGTAAATTCTTCTCTGGCTTTCACTTGATATTCAAATCAAGTGACCTCAATTAAGACTGCAGTCCTGAAAAGCCTCCTGGGAGAAACCAGTTTGCTGAGCTGGCCCCAGGCAGCCTGCTTTCCAAGGGGCACACCACTGCTCCTCCACAGAGCAGCTTCCCAAGCAGGCAGAAGGCAGATGCTGCAGCTCCTCTATTTTCTCACTGGTCAGACAGGGCTGGCCTGAACACTGAAAAGCAAATAATGTATATATTGCAGGGGACAAGAGATAAGATTTAATTAAAGGCTTATTTTAATTAAGACTTGACTATTAGCCATTCAAAGACCACTCAGAGTCAATAAAAGTCTCGCCAAGTAGCTACTATTAGAAAGCCTCATGAGTAGTCATGCTGTCGCTATAGGAAGTGGAACGCTTTTCAAATAAACAAATAAAACCCACCTCAGTGCTAGGGCAGGGACTTGCTGGAGAAATACAGGTATAGGACTGCAAATATATTTTGCTAAAGCACAAAACAAGATGCAGTAATCTTTAGAGCAGCATGGACAATAATAAGGAAGTAAAGTTAATCTTTGTGAAAAGTTACCTAATTGGCACAAGAAATACCCTCCACAGAGTTGCGCATGAGTACGACACTGGTTAAAAAAACAATTCGGAGTAGAAATAGTGTACTTCACATATATTGGAGAGTCCTCTGACAGCGGCAGTCTTTAGCCCTCCTTGATTAGCAAGGTGACCCTGTGATTACCAGAGGAGATTGTCAGGGTTACAAAAGAGTGTGGGAGAGGAATGAAGACCTGGGGAGAGCTAGCAGGCAGCTGAAGGCAGCTTGCTGCACTGATAGCCTCCAGAACTGCTCCCTGGAAATAACAAATGCAGAGGATGGAGCTGTGCCTTTGCTGAAGAGCTATCACACTTTATTTGGATCCATGTGATTTGCAGCTCTGAAGAAGAATGAAATTGTTTACCAGAGAGACCAGAGAGGCCACTGAGGGATACTGCCCACATCCACTGCATTGCACAACTGCCTATGAGCACAAGGCAGGGTTGGAGTCAGGGGGAACTCCTTTTCCCACCCAAAGCATTAGCTTTGGGTTGCTGCTGGAGATAAGACATTAAATGGATGGGTGACCTGGTAAGGAGCAAGAAATTCTCTGTTCCTGAGATTCACACAAATATTCTCCGTTCCCCACCATGTTGTGAGATTATTCCATTTGGAAGTTCCACGGTATCTCATCAGTAAGAGAAGATACAGGGACAGTTCTACATCCTCCAGTACTGTTCACCGACAAGTCCTTTGCTATCCACCCGAGTGTTATAGGGATGGCATTTTTATCACTCTGTTAGCAAGAGAAAGGGCCGGCTAACCAAGGGAGGACTGGTTAGCAGGATGACTGCCTGCTGCTTGAGGTACCTTGCCTTCTGGAGTCACCTTCCACATCACAGAGAACGTCAGTCTATCTTGCATGGGATTGAGACTGCATAATTCCTCACAGAGCAGCTTGGGAAGCATTGGAATCACCTGGAAGAGAACAGAAGAGAGCCTTGATGAGATATGGGCTTTTAGTAGATACCTGTCTGTGACCAAGCTTCCTTAACCAGTTGGTAAAAGACAGGCTTAACTACATAAAAGGAGAAAATGTATTAAACCTTCCGGATCACATTCTCTTTGGCAGCAGTGGCTACATCATAGCTCTGAGATGCATCACCCACGCCAGAGCTACATCACACAGCAAACAGTGTGCTGGCACGGACTGAAAAAGTAAACCAAATCCTCTGAAATGAGAAGTCAGACACAGCTAAGGCCACCAATACTCACATCAACCCCATCCCTCAGCGAGACCAGAGGGAGCTGCCAGTCTCCAACCTGAGAATCATTCCCAGTGCTCCCTTCCAAGGAAGGCAGTAAGCATCCTGGTGCATCCTGCATCCTCAGCTATGCAAACACTTCACCCTGCAGCTTTTAAGGTCACAAAGTTTGCTCTGTTTTCCACTTCTTTCCCCTGTCATTTCAGCACTGGGAAGAATGAGGAAGACTCAGGACATCAGGAAACTTGAAGAAACATGGTCCTGGCAGCCAGGAGCTGAAGAGCTTGGATTTGGGAACTGTTTCTTGCTTTGATACTGAACACTGTGTAACTAGGTAAGTAATGCAAGTCTGCTCCCTGCAAAGCACAAATGAAACTCTCCCGTGCATCACAGGAGTGGTGCATGGCTTTAATTACGATTGAGCCATGCTTTGCAGCACAGACAGGAACATGTAGACGTTGGTGAGATAAACAAAAGCACCTGTTTTATGACTATTGAACATGGTGTTTGCAAACAGAGGGACAATATTTTACTATACTTAACTCTGTTTGGACAAAATGTCAGCCAACAGAGATTTCTGGCAGGGATTTTTTTAACTGTGTCCTAATTCCCTACAACTAATCAATATTTCTGCTGCTGAACATTGAATTAACAAACCACAAATTACTCACTTGACTACAGCAACAAAGCAAAAGCTTTGGAGCATATTCACAGTAGAGCAAACCTGAGCAGCTCCAAGTGTTTCTACCATCCCTGAGCTATTACTCAGGGGAAGGCTGCAGTAAAGCCAATATTTAGCAGCTGTTTCATGAAGCAAACCTAATTATTAGAGTTTCACATACTTATTTCCCTTCTCCTTATTTACATTTGTGAAGAGGCCGTCTTAGAAGAACCATGTTGTTTATTTTGAGTAGCAATGTGGGCTGGTGCTTCCCAGAAGAACATAGAGAAATGCTCTACTTGGTTGCCATAAAATATTTTAGCTATCTAATTTAGTTTTCATTTTGATTGCTCTGTCTACCACCCTGTAAATATAGCACAGCAGGAAGCCAACTGGCATGCAACTCCCAGCTCTTCCAAACTCCGTGACACCTATTTGGTGATTTCAGAGATAACTTTATCTACCCAGACTCCAGGGGAACAACTGTTACTTACAACGGTAAGAAAAGAAGTCTCAGGTATCCATTTTCTCCTCAAGTGCATACACTTCATATTTACCTTTCACTTTGAAGGAAAGACTCTTAAAATATTTAATCACATTTGTGGCTTGGCACCAGACAATGGCTATAAATCCATTCTAATTGCAGCGCATATTAATGCCAAAAGGTTAACTGTACGGTCTGTGATTGTCAAGGAGTCACTTACAACATGAATCAGCAGCACTGGTTCAGCTGGAAGGTCACAAGGGCACAGATTATGATAAGCCGTTTCCCGCAACACAAAGGCCGTCAACTCTGTTATTCCAGTTGTGAACAGTATGTTAACAATACTGGTACATTCATAACTCACAGAATCAGTACGTGAGCTCTGCCATGCTGCCAGGAAGGACCCACACCACAAGGTTATAAATTTAGCAAAAGCGGTGCCAACCCATACCAGAAAGCGAGACAAAATAGCTTTATAGACTATCGGAAATCCCTGCCTGCCTAAGATCACCCATGACCACCGTGAGACCCTGAAGTTCATGTCACAGTGAACAAAGTGCTAGTAATTTAATAAAAGCTCCCATGCCCTTTTCCACCCAAATTAAAAGCTGCAGTTACTAGGTTTTCTGTCTCTCCCCTGCTCTGTGATTGATTATCTGGCGATGCACTGTACTTATTGAATATTTCTGTGCTTTAACACATCCTCTTTCCCTTCACACCTCCTGCAGCAGTAACAGTCTGCTAGAAAAATGCCTACATGAAACACGAAAGCCCATCCACAAAGAATAGCCCAAACAAAACAACAGGATGCTTGTTTTAAGTGTACTTGAGCAGGATTAATATCCGATTCAAGAGGCTATAATTCTATGGAAGGGCTTTCGGTGATGTGAAACACAAGCAAAGCTTTAACTCAGATCATGATTACAGCACTAAGCACTCACCAAGCAATTAGCTATAACAAACCTACTGTGAAATAGGGAAGCATCAACCCGTGCTACCCTTGTTTTACAGGAGAGAAACTTTAGGCAAAGTAACTTAACCCAAGCCTTGGGGGAAGTCTTGCAGGAGAGCAAGAATTCAGTCAACCTTTTCCTGAGCTCAACAAATACATATATAAGACATTGTGACTTTGCACTGAGGATATTTCAATCTTGCCTACCTGACTGAATTAAAAGAAAACACCTGTGTTCAGCATCATGGCAGTCTTGGTTAACTGCCTCCCTCTGCTTTGACATCGATTCCTTTTCACACTCTACACTGAGAATAAATCAACTGTCACAAAGCACAGAAGTTTAAGTTATAAATACACACTTCCTTTCTCCTTAACATGATATGGTCACAGGCTGAAAGGATTCTTAGTAGTTGCAAGCCCAGCATTTAACATACAAAGATGTCACAACTGCGTCACGCTTGGAGAGTGAGATGTTTCAGGAGTTATCCCAGGGGCTGCCCAGAAGATACTTTTGCAACAGGATTATCTCCATCTCTTTTTGAAGGAGACACAGGATGAGAGGAGATTTCCCTAAGTAAGTCTTTAACCCAGATTTGCAAAATATCAGGGTTGCATAGCATCACCTCAAATAATCCCAAGGTTGCCCAGCATCTTTTAAATGCTTTGCCCTTCCCGTGACTGTCTGCCAAGAGAAACCAGCGTCTGCCAGCTGCCATGTGGAGTGCCACAGCGTGCAGAAATCCAGCTAGCTGACACACTGCCGAGGCTTATCACCTCCAGCGTGGAGTGGTTTCCTTAGCTAATTGCTAAGGAAGTGCCTATGTTGGGGATCACATCACTCAGCTTTATTTTACTGCAGGTAGAAATAAAAGTCACCTGGGCTTATACAGGGATCATAAAGCTGGAACAGGGGGGTGCATAAATGTAGCTGAATCTAGAAATGCAGTTGGAAGGACCCAGCAGGGCTAGAGGAAAAAACTTTCATAATGAAAAAAAGGACCTACAGCCCCCAGGAAATCCTTTCTAATGAATGTATCATAGAAACCAGGGCTGAAGAAAGGCTTGGGTGATGAGAGCTTGTTTGGTTTTCATCCCCCTCTATCAGTCAGACTAATAAAAGACATAATCTCTCCCCACAAGCCTAGCAGGGCGCAAGAGGTACTGGAAAGGGCAGTTCCTTGAGTGAAAGGCTCTGATATCCACAATGCTCACAGCCGTGGGTCTGCATTTCAAATCAAATCACAGGCAGAGGATTTCTCTCTCCCTATTTCCAAGTCCTACATGTGAAATCTCCAGCACTGCCGTACACCGCTTGAGACTCAGTGCTCTGGCATTGCCCACAGCCCCCCTCTGTGCCGTCAGCTCTCCCCGCAGGCAGCCCCACATCCCAGCACACCAAAGCAGTGGGCAGCAAGGGAAAGCCAAAGTAAGAGAAGGCACCACCAGGGCTGGGGGGTTTCCTATGCATCATCATCTCAGTGTTACAAAACACATGGACCTGTGACCAAGGCCAGCCACACTGCTTAGCAGCTGGCTCCTCTGCAAGCGGATTTGGTTTGGACACAGGAAGATCCAACCTCCTGCTTGTGAGAGCCCTTGGTTTTGTTTTGTCTCTTCGGCTAATAAAGTGCTTCCAGAAATCATATGTGAGTTTCCAGCCTCAGACTCATTCCTAGGGAGCTGGGCAGTGGGAGGTAGCAAATGCATGCTGGGATGATAAAACTCATGTTTCCCTTCAAAAATCAGAAACTTCTGCTGCAGCCAGGACCTACTTACTGACCAGGTTCAGAGTGGGTTAGCCAGTGGCTCGCATCAATGGATTTGCTGTAGCAGCTTTTCAAGGAATGGAAGGGGAAGATCAGTCAGTCAAAGGGAAAAGGGAACAAACTCTGGTTAAGAATGACCCCTTATTTTCACAAAGTCACGTGGGCAGTTTTAAACAACCCCATTCTGCTGGCATCTTGCTCCGGCTGCCCATTCACACTTGGTTCGGGCTGGTTACAACCACCACTAACCCCCGAGGTGACGCCTTCTCCCACCACCAGCCCGATGGGGAGGGATTGTATTAACAGAGAGTTTCCATCAGCTGCTCTCCCCAGAGCTGGGAGGAGGACACTGAGGTCCAACAATGGGGTGGGCTCAGCAAGCTGCTTGCTTATACACTAAAAGAGACTCAAAGGAAATAAGCAATTTGTTTATGAGCCAAGATTTCTGCTAAGAGTTGTATCAACACTTCCATGAATTCAGATTTTGAGCCACTCTTTATTACTCGGCCTGAGATTATCAAAATATCAACACCCTGACAACCTGCTGGTGTCAAAAGTGAGTGTCTCAAAGTCCTTGGACTCAATGTGAAGACAGGCTTACAGTTCCGATCTTTGATCTCCAGTATAAAATAGGACCAATAAAATATTATAGGGATTTATGGCTGACCTCTCACTCGAGCTGCTTCACACCTAAAATAACACTATAAGATGTGCCAAAAAAGAGGAAACTGTTTAGGTTTTCTTGCTTCTTAAAACCTGATACACTCTTCTTTCAAAAACTTTTGACTTTTATTAAACAGACCACTAGCAATTACACAATAACTCCCCTTCTGGATATATGGTTCAGGAAAATTAAACATGTGGCTTTATTTAACTTCTCTGGGAGGATTAGCATGGTGCTAACCTCTAGCAGAATCACAGCTGTCTTAGGAAACAGTTCCATCAAAGGAAAGCATATTTTCTACAACAGCCATGCTACCATCTTGTTTCAGACAGCCTGGCTGCTTTCCTTTGCCCATCCCCTCTCTCCTTTTCATCTCTTGCAATTAAAATATCGACCATTTCATCCTCTAACCTAGTTTGCACTCATAAAATATATTTTCTGCAGGGCAGAAGTGTGGGTAAAACACTAATCCTGACTGCTGGGCCATGGTAGTTGGAAGAGCAATTGAAGATAACAGGCAACAGATAACGTATGTTGGCATCGCACATGACTGACTGGTAGTGCTGGGGGGAAAACGCAGTTTGAAAGAAAATTCAATTAGCTTTTGCATTCAACTAGATTTTCATTAAAAATGTCTCCTTTCTATATAAAAATCTTCCTTCTCCCTTTAAAAAAAATAAATCACATGCCTTCAAATCACAGTATTTTGACTTGGAAATACTGCCACAACACTTCCGTGGACTACAACAACCCTGGGAACATCCAGGAAGGAAGGGGAAGAATCACTCCTAATCCTAAGTAGCAAGTAGGATGTCTTTATTTATTACACAAAAGATGCCCTGTCATCCTGGAAAGGGCTGCAGAGACAAGGACTTCAGCCTGACTGAATGGGAGTGTGGGGAGAGGCAGATTAATCTGCTCCTATAGCCTGCCTCAATACTCGTCTGCATGCAGCTGATGCCTCAAGCCGACACAGGACACTACCAGCAGAGCTGCCCAGCTTCCCTACATGCACAGCGCCAGTGGTATCTGATGAGCTAGGAAGTGTTTCTGCACATTCAACTGAAAATGAGACAGCCACAGACAAAACCTGGATGTTTCCTTTCTGATAATGTTAAACTTGAACCCGTTAATTTCTAAAGTGTAGAAGTCAACTTTAAATGTCAGTTTAACATTTGATTCTGTTACACTAAGACATGCACTATTTCAAGTATCTTTTCACTGCATCATGAAAGATAATTTCTCCAGTATTTGGGATACCCCAATAAGAGTGCGAACATTCTGTTGTACCTCAAGATGTGAGATTGCACAGGGTGTTTTATACCCTGCTCTGCCATGCCTCCACTTCTGGGAGGGATTAGCTAGTACTATTGCACTGAAGAGAAAGACAAAACTCTCCACCACCACCACATCTGCAAATATCAAGCTCCCAACAGCAAAGCAGGTGAGCCAGCACGGGTCTGTTAGGCTCAGCACAGTACAAATGTAGCCATGCAGCTCTGGGTCCTGAACCAGCCCCAGGTCAGCAGAGTCCCAGTCACACGGAGCTGCTCTTGAGCTGGCAAGCCCTGGCACACCTGGGTCTCTGCCCACAGACACAGGGTCACAAACTGCTGCTTCACCCCTTGCTCTCTCTGTAAGCTCCGAGGTAGTCAGCAGCTATGTTATCTCTTGTGCTTGCCTCAATTTATTCATTTTTGTAGGTTTGCTGCAATAATAGCTAGGTTTGGCTGTGTGGGAGTCTGAAAACGAACCTTTAAAATGACTTTATGGTAAACGGAAGACACAGCTGTCAGATGAAAAAAGGAAAAGTTGTCCTCACCTTTTGCACTAGATAGACACTAGTTGCTCTTTCACTCGCTACTTCATCCAGTGCCGTTTCTTCCAGTACGAAGTAGCTTACGTCTGCGATGTGAACACCCACTTCAAAGTTCCCTGAAATTGAACAAGGAAGTCAGTAGGCTGCAGGTAGAAGCTAACTGGCGACATATTTAACTCTAACCCCTCTCCCCACTCTCCCAGTGCTACTGTAACCTTTTTGCTTTAAACCTAGATCTCACAAAAACGATGCTTCTTTCCATCTCTTCCATTGAGATGAAAACCACAGTCTCTCAGGACACTACCAAATTCACAGCCACTGGGGCTACAACATACGAGCGAATACGTACACAAGTGAATGCTCAAGTACAGCAGTAGATATGTGAAAACCCTTAAAAAACATGTGGATAAATCTTTCCAACTAGGAATCTGTAATAGTGAGCCTAGTCCTCATCCTTTTGCTGTCAGGCAACAGTAAGCAAGAAATATGGGACCCCACCTCACAAGCACACAGGCAATGCAGGACACCATTTCCCAGGTCACACATGCTTTTGGGTTCTCAGAGCTGCACTTGTTTCCAGCTTCACTCCTGTTGAGCCCAAATTGCTGCTGGTGACCTGGGAAGTATTCAATGACTTTGGATCAGGCTATGCAGAAGTGTAGCTTTCCACAAGCAGAATATTCCCACAATTATCCTGCCTTCCCTTTATATTAGGCTTTTTATCCTTTAATTAAGAGTCCCCTCTAGAAGTATCTTAATTCAAAAGTTAGGCTAGAGAGGAGCACTACTGAGGTTTATCATGAGGTTTTGGCAACAATTTGGATTTGGAAGTAGCAATCATCCTCAGCTTCGGAAGTAATTAGTATCTTGGTCCAAGAAATTCTGGTTTGCTAATCCTCAAAGCAGCCTGCTGACCTTTGTTTTCTCTGGAAGGGCTAGGCTAGATTTGAGGTGCTTATTTGTAGAATAGTTCTAAGTGCAGTGGATTCCTAATTATAACATTTGGTTCTTCAGAGGAACTCACTAACTTCTTGGTATCCATAAATATTTTTTCTTGTCTTAATTTTTTAAAAAAGGCAACGTAATAAGATACCATGCTGCTGACAATCCAGTTTCTCTGTATGCCTTGCAAAGAATATTATCAAAGCCCTCCTCTGGAGTGTCACATTTTTGAAAGATAATGGTTCACAGCTGCCGTCAATATGCATCTGCCCATGTGCCCTTCTGATGGGTACCAGTGCTAGATTTCAGCAGAGTGGGAATGGAAACATACAGGCAAAGAGGAAGCGTGAGAAGGTTCAAGGTCTCAGGAGAGCCACCGAGCCCACCGTGCCCCCAGCTGGCAGTCCAGGTAAGTGAGCACCAACTTGTCCTGCGCGATTATGTGAATTTTTTTAATTTAATTTTATTAAGCCATGTTTGCACTTTGAGTACATGAAGTAGTATCTCGCTTTTTGAGCTGCTTTTGCACACTCAACAGAGCACAGATGTAAAGGCAGCAGAAATGCACATGGGAGATGGGAGTGCTGGGGCTGAGATTTGTCCACATAACCTACAGTCACCAGAAGGTCCTGCAGAGAGCAAATATGATGGGAGCAGGGAGAGGGGGCAATAATCCCATCGCACACCAAGGGACAAATTCCACCACTCATTAGAAAGCTGGGAGAAAAGACTGCAGATTAAATAGTTCACCTCAGAAAGCTGCCTACAGCTGTGTTGTGATATTATCACATGCCTTGAAAGCTGCCCTACATGGATTAGGCATCCAAGCCTGAAACTACTTAGGCAGTAAGTTTTAGACCAACAGTTCAACCAACAGGTTTAATATTACATGCACTTGAAGCCAACACACTCAAAAGGCAAAAAAATATTGAATACTTTGAAGTCAATATTGTAATGTATTGACCCTGCAGGCAAATATTGACTAAAGGAAAAGGAGAGGGGGTCATTACATCATGCCTTTAATCGCACTTTAATTCAATATGTGCACTGTTACATACATGAACTTTTTGTCCTCTGTAGAAAATTGACAAACCAAGAAAGATCTCATTGCATGAGATAATAAAACATGGAGTCAGCCAACAAAAACACATTGAGTGGACTTAAATTTCATTCAGGTTTCCCACCAGAGCTTCTAAAAGCTAGGGTCAGCATAAGCCCCCTGCTTTTGAACTTCTAATGGAAATTCTATCTAAATATTTTCTTACATACATTGACATAATGCAAACTGGCAGCTCTTTGGTTTGTCTTGCTCAAGTATGAATCACCCTATCTCCCTCACCCCAAAATAATTCAGACCAAGAGAACTTGAAGATACAGCACACTGATCAACCAGGCTGATTTCCCTCAAATCACTGCTTTTGAATGTGTTAGACAAAATACCAACCTAAGCCTGCACAGAAATACCTGCCCACCGCTCTCTCCTGGTTTATTTGCTAAGTAAAATGAAAGAGCTTTATGGATAGAGAAATACTGTTCACTAGGATTCTCTTCCAGATCCACAAACAGTTCTTCTAGTCTCATAAATTTTTATGACAAAGTCACAAAAGGAACATTTCACATTGCAAGTCTTGTGTTATTTCCCAAGGAGAAAAAGAAAATGTGGCCTGAATGAAAGGGAAAGAGAGTTAAACTTGCACTCATTTATTGAAAGAGTCTTGTCAGAGAGAGCAGTGAAAAGGGGGGAGAGGGTAGACACCACATGGACCACACACCACAGGCTGCTACACATGGTTTACTCTACATTCATTTTGACGAAGGAATCTACTTTTACAGCAAATAGAGGCTTCAAATCTTGGCATGTAGCTCTCCGTCACGATAGACTTTATGCCCTAAATTTCTTACAGAAACAAGTACTTTACAAACCACAGACTTGCTTCGCCCCAAATATAAAATTCTCCTACAGTGAAGCTAAATCTGCACAACAACCCCTAAAGCTAGGTATACAATATCAGTTTAAGGATTTTTTTGTTTTTTTAAAAAAAGAATTTACATAAGAATGTAAAGGAGATTAAGCCAGACACTTCATACGCTGACATTAAAGCAAGAGCTGAAGGGAGCATCTATTGCAATGAAAAATGTTGAAGATGCTTGGATGGCTTCTTTCACTCAGGTTCTCTGGGATTTTTTCATTTAAAATCATTTCATCTGAAAGTGGGTGCAAAACCGTCACCCCCTTTGAACTCTACCACTACAAAGCTGCTACCTGGGAGATGTTTAGCAACAGGGAATGCAGTTTAGAATCAAGCAACACATGTTTTATTAACCACCTGTACTCTATTAACTCCTCTCTGCAACTACAGAGACACAGCAACAGAGATGGAGGGGAGACAGGAATATTATTTGAAATTACACTACGGCATTGCAAAACCCGATAATGAGACCCTTTGCAACGAGCAGCTCTCCTCCAAGCTCTGCACATAGAAGCAGGGAAAGGGCTGGGCACGCAGCCATCAAAGCTCCTCTTGGTCCAATGATGTGTGCAAGAGGGACGGGATCTGTTGCCACCTTACTGCAAGCAACACAGTTCTGATGCTCTTGCAGCACTGCACACAGAGAAGACAATTTCCCTTTTTGTTTACCATCACATAGGTTGCCAGAATGGCACAATATAACGCACCTGTGTTTCTCCAGCTTTCTGGAAGCGTGGATTCCCTCTTGAAGCTTACCAAGCGATAGAGCTACAAAAGGCAGGTCTCCCCTAGCATGACACTGCACTACGCACACAGCAGTTTTGGAGAAGGTTTGGCTCCTTGATCTGAGAATCTAGTTTGTTTGAACCCACTCCAAAATCCTGTGTGTGGAACACTGATATGATGCTAAAATCCAAGGAGAATGGTGGCACTGCAGAGAAGAGCAAAGAACAAGCTGTTCCTTTTTAAATTTTTTTCACTGATGATCTCATTCTCTACTACAAAACAGTTCAAAGAACTTTTTTTTCCCTTCTTTATTGTGGAAAATTATAAACAAGAAAGCATTAGCAAGAAAGAGCTGGAAGAGAAGGAAAAGGCCCTTTCAGCTCCATAAAAACTGACAACCTAGCGAGCCATATCAAGCATTTGCCCCAGGAATTAAAAAGGTGAACTGAATGTATTTGAACAGTATGCAAGGGACCAGACTGGCAGCAAATCCCTCTTCTCTGTCTTCAGCAACCCTAATCAGTCCTAGCACAAATGCAGAGACACAGACCAGTCAACTTCACTTCACACCTTAGCGTATGCGAATTTTAGGACCATGCAACTTAAAAATGCAGCTCTTCAAGGATGAAACAGCAGAAGGTAATTCTCTAGCTTGCACACACACTCCCCTTCATTCCCATCTCACCTTCAAGCATCATCATTCTCAGGAGAGAAGACAAGCACTAGCAAGAGCATTAAGTCAACTTAAAATCTAATAGCAAGTTTTTTGTATTAAGCACCATTTCTCACACTGCCTTCAGCCCTCAGGGAGACACAGAAGAGTTCAAAGCAGACTGCAAAGTGTTTTCTCTAACCAGAAAACAGCCAACTACCTACCTGCTGCCAGCAGTTTGGGGTAGTTGGCTGTTCCCTGGCTGGACCAAACTCTTGCAGCAAATAATTACAGCTCTTTGCCATTCCCCTGCCCTGCAGGTACCATGCTGCTGCTCTTATCTCAAAGCAATATTTAGCACCTTACAAAAGGAAGAAAAACTTGCATAGAGACAAATGAGACCTCTAATCTACATGCATGTTTTGTTGCTATTAGCAGCGCTACAGTAGAGCACGGGCATTCATCAAGGCTGAAGTTCTCACATGTGATCATGGGCAAACAGGCAAGGACAGGGTCTACAACGGAGGGTCTCAGTTACAGAAGGGACAGCCAGAGGGGCTGCAGATAGTAATAGGGGTGGATGCAAAACAAATATAAATTGCATTGAGACTTGGGGAAGCTGCTGGAAGTAGCTAGAGGCCATCTTTAACATATGCCTTTAAATGAAAGACCTGATCCAAGCCCAAATATTTCTGTTTCTCTTTGGTATGTGTATGTACATCTACTATAGCTCAAGAGTTACAGAAGGGTCCCTCTTAGGATAGACAGAGGGGGAAAAAAGAGAATGACTGAGTAGGAGAAAAGAGCAAGCAGGAAAGCAAAAAAATGAGCAAGATGGAGAAGAGGAGGAGAAGAGTTTAATACAAAAATAGAAGTGGAACCATGGAAAGAGCAAGTTATATTTCTGCTGTGGAGCCTGAAGACAAAGGTGGGTGGCTTTAATTCTCAGCTGAGGTTACTTTTCCACCACAGGAAGCCAAATTATTGTTCAGAAAATCAGACCGTGTGTTTTACTTTCCTTGTTATTTTAAATTAAGTACTTAAATTTTACTTGTGTGTCCTAGGGCCATTTTGCCTTTTGAAAGTACAGTGCAACTGAGCATAAATCCATTTACTTGTTTACCAGGAAACCAAATTTTTTAAATTATCACATGAAGGTCCTTTAACCAACCAAAATGCAAATAATTACACCTTTTTTTAAGCAAGTAATAGCCTTTTTCTTCTCTAAAGGTCTCTTCCTTGAAATAAGCTCCCAAAAAGACTGTGGCAAAAGGAATCAGAATCCTGTATCTCAAGAGAGGGGGACAAGTCCCCAGGGAGCAGAGCAGCAACGTTTCCATCCAAGCATAAATATGACTTGAGTAAATGTTGCAACAACTTCAAGAGGAAAACCTCTCTGTCCAAGAAAACTAGAAGCACTGCCAACAGGTAACGATCCACAAAATACTAAATACTACCAGGCATTGCCTCCAGGAGATGTTCCCATCCAAGCCACTCTGCCACTGGTTTGAAAGAAAAATGTCCCACAGAAACAGCCCCCTTCACCCACCAGCCACAGAGAGACTTTGAAACCATCAGGAACTGGCCAAGGTTCCAAGATACTTGAACTCTTCTTTGAACTATGCTTAGTCACTTTTTTCTGGGTTTATAGCACCTGCAGAGGGGGCCAAGGTCAGGCCCCCACTTGCACAGGGCAAAGCGAGAGGAGCCAGCACGACTGCACAGCCCTCCAAGCGCCTGCACCAGACTGCCAACAGCAGAAGGGCTGGGTGGGGCTGGGCTTTTGCTTTGCTTCTAAAATCACAATTAAAAGCATTGTTTCCTTTCAACCTTTTAACTCTTTAGCCTTTACAGATCACATTTACATCCTTTTCTCCAGGAGCTGGACTGATGTAAAGACAAGAAAAACTGTGACATTTTTCATTTAACTGCACAAACTCAGGGGCTGCAAGATGGACTGAATCCTCAACGTTAGAAGAACTCAGATTGGCCCCAGTTATCCCAAAGTGAGAAACAGAGGGAGATCACAGGGGAAGGGGAAAAAAATAAAACCATCTTCAAGTGTAACTCTTCCCATAGTGAAGTCTTGGCACTTCCTGGATTTCTGAAAGTATCTGAGAAACCACTGAGAGGAACGGTGATGTTGCAAAGCGATGCTTTCAGCAGTCCAGAGAGAAACAGGAAATATTCAGAGCATTTCATAAAAATAAAGCATGACAGTTTTTTTGTTATTTTCTTTATTCCTTCTTTAAGTGAAAAGGTCAATGTGGGACATCAATGAGTCTAAAATCCAGAACAACTCCTACCTGTTTTGTAGCGACTTTTAAAGCACTATTTTACTCAGGTCTCAAGTACCCCGACCTTTCTGTCTCTGGCATCAACTGAATGTTAGGGAGACAACTACAATTTTGCAATCTAATTTGGAATTGGCTCCAGGTAAGGTACAAAACAAAACTCGTGTTCATGAAGTGCAAGGAAGGACAAGTGAAGATGAAAAGCAGAAAAACATACCAGGAAGGGAACTCCTCCTAAGCAGAATATTTTCCAGAGTTTTCCATGAGCCACCAGAAATTCTTTAAATAGTTTCAGAATTATGAGAAGACTTTATCTATTACTAAATTAAATGCTGGGAGCAAGTCTTCCATGTGAACTGCATAAAGCTTTGTCTGTAGCAGCTAATAAATTCAGCAATGTCTTAAAACCACTTAAGAATTTAAAATCTACCTTTTATACCCCAAAACAAAGCCAGGACACCTCCATAATGTGGCACTTCACACACCATGCATTAAAGGGCCCCGAGTTTTATACGCAAACCAGCAGAAGCCAAATCAGTAAAGCACTGTTTCAAAGGCTTTGGCTAAGGTTAGCATTTAAAGCCCCTGGCAAGGAAGGCACTCCCGCACACTGCCCAGCTCTGGAGGGTATGCTCAGAGATCGTTCTTGGTCAGCAAGAGGCATTCCCAGGCCAAAGGAAAGCAGAAGGGTCGATCCTCCCACAGGAACACAGGGTAGATCTTCATGCTGGTGGTGTTCCTCCAACTTCCAGCTGCCATGAGCTGGAAACATCTAAGGTCATAATCAGAAATCAGGTCTTCAGTCCTCACAGATCATACCACATTACTAAGGCAGAGAAACACAACAAGTGTCCTGTCCTGTGGGTTGCCAGTGAACCCACGGCAGCTCTTCATCACCTCGTGACAGGAGATGCTGTTATCCAGAACGCACCTACTGCCTACACTGTTCCTGAAAACCACCTTCAAACCTGATGTAATAACTCCAGAGAGGAATGAAAAAGCTCTTTTGTGCAAGTGGTACCACTGCACCATTAAGTTGGATACTTACACAAAGAAGGTATTCTCCTCAGGGAAAACCACTAAATAGTCAGAAGGACAGAATTTACACAGCATGTACAAGATAAAACATTTAATTGCAGACTGAAGGACATGGGGAATGATATCCAACAGAATAAGCACACTGCATAAAGATTTGTTCACACTGCTGAGCAAGATACAAGCAGGAAAACACAGATGAAAGCAGGGCAGAAGTATTTTAATAGTAAAGTCAGGCCCAGAGCACAGGAAAAATGGGGACAGACAGTATAATGATGGAAAATGAAAATAATGTGCCATTTCTTTGTTATATCAAACGTGTCCAGCACTGGCAGACTGAGACCACACACAGTAGTAGTTCCTTATGCAGTGATGCCCCCATCCCACCTTCTGCCCACACAGGTTTTCTCCCCATTCCTATGCTGGTACCTGTTTACAGTGCAGAGGGTCACAGGTAAACTGGTCTCCTCTGTGCCCACAAAAGATCCTAGCAGACTTTGTGAGATGCCAAAATAGCAAGTTCCACTTAGAGGTTTTGTAAATTGTATTGATTTCTTTGCAACATTCAAGTGTAATGAGCAAAGTGAAGAGGAGTTACAAACTTCAAATACATCAGATTTATCCACCAAATGCCGGTACTTGCTATATGATCACCTCTGGGAGAACCTCTAGATGACTACTTATGACTTAGACCCAACATGAATCTTTGCTACTCAGAGTCTATCCCAAGCACTTGCCAGATGGATCTTCAACCCTTCACCAAGACAAGATGTCAAGCTGGACACCGAGGCAATAACTGTACTGGTGTGAACTCAGACCCCCGGCTCAGAAAGCGCTCTTTGCTGGTAGGGAGACATTACCAAGGCAGACTGCCCTTAGCTCTCTCAAGCAGTCTCTTACTAGCAAGGTTTCCAGTCAACATGATGGATGTAAAAGGCCAAATTCTGGTATTCACATCATGAATTGTTTTTTATCACTATTCCAAGACCCATTCAAGAGGCTAACTATCAGGAAACCAGCAGTCTCTGAATGCAAAGAGATGGGAAGTGCCACCCAGCAGCTTTCAAGATGAATTACAATCATTTTGGGTGCAGGATGTCATCCTGTTCCTGAAATGAAGGTTTAAGAGTGGGGAGGGATCAGCCTCTCTCTGCTGCTAGGTCAGTCCCTTTTGTGATATCTCTACTGTACACAGCAATCCCAGCTGAGTCAGCATTCCCAGGCACCGAAAGACACCTTGGGATTTAGTGGTAGGCCAAACACACTCAAGGTACTTCCAATGAACAGCCTTGGCATTTCAACTTTGAGAACAGAAAGCAGCTGCTGAGATTTCACTTTTAGCCATCCAACTTTTTTGTTTATTTTTTGAAAGATTTCCAAAATATTTCCATCTGCACCTGGTTTTACTCTTTGTGTGTAACTAGCATAATAGTCAACAATCAAGAAATACTCTAGTGAACTGCACTGTTAAGATGTTTTTCCCATTCAGCTGGGTTCTGAAACCCCTGCATTGCAATAAATTAAAAGTTAAAACAATAGCCCACTAATGCTGAAGGATCCTGCCATTTAAGGAAGTTGATAATAAAGAATAAATACAGCAGTAAGTTCTTTGCTACCTGCATGCAACAGAACGTAAGACTGAAGTTAACCATGTGGGAATGTATTCCCAGCTATTCGTACCCTTTTACAGTTTATCTTCCTCACACATCTTCTGATTCTTATCTGCTAAATTTACTGAAAAATCTGGTTTTCTCTAGCTCTATCTGGTCATCACCTATCATTTGCGGTACTTGTCTAAAGACTCTCCTGGCCCCTGAGGTCCTGTTTAGAGAACAGAAATCTTAAGTGAAATGCTTTTAGATTTGTTTGTACAGGAATTTCTGGATCCTCTTCCCATAATCCAGCTCCTTAAAGGCATTTGGGTTTTTTCTTCAATATACAATCAGACACTATTGTTTTTAAGCCTGTATCCTGGAACATCAGTGAGATCCATTGGGATGTGAAATCCCATGTCTGTCTTTGGGGAATTGTCCCAGGTCCTGAATTTATGTACTGAAACGACTCAAAGGCAACTTCACCCAGAGCATCTCTCCTCGCTGCAGGAATGTAAACTCACTTTTATGAGGAATTCTACTGGTATTTGCACATTTTTTTGCATGTTCTGCAGCCACGGTCTTCGTTAGATTAGTCCTTCATAGACAAGCCACCTTTCATTTTGTTTTAATCCTGTGTCTTTTTCCCCTACAGATTTCTTTTTGTACTATAAATAAAATAAATAAAAAAAGCTTTTGGGATAAGGTTGGAACCTTTATAAAATGTCTATACTTGATACAAAAGTCTGGTGCAATAAATATGAATTACCAATAACAAATCCTGCCCATTTTTGCTTAACCAAGCTTTTAACCCATCTTCTCACAAGTAGCTTTCAAATACATGCAAAGAATGTTTTAACAAAATATGTTCCAGCAATCAATGCTCCAACTAAATCCAAACTTCCTTAATCTCCACCCCAATACCTTATCATGCAGTTTAATGCACTTGTCTGGGGATTGGGCTCAGTCTATTTCCCTTTCAACCACCACCAGTTCAGAGCAAGCTCCCTATTTCCACTCAAGCTGAGGGGAGCCCTATTTTGTCAAGCTGTCTCACTGGTCTCAAGAGAAGTGTTCAGTGGAGGAAAGGTGATGCAATCTGGCCCTCTGATTCCATTCAACCTTGCACTTGGAAATTGGAAGTGATGTGTGTTTCCGCACACAACCCCATGTTACTCTAAAGGAAAAGGTAAAATATACTGTACGTGCTGCAGTTCCCCAGCGTTACACAGGAGCACACTGTGGGACACAGCAGGGATCTGGATTTGGCACAGACCTGAGTGTATTTTGTGTATTTCAAAGATTTGCAAAGAACTTGCAACCACAAGCCCTTGATAGAAAGGATATGTACCTGTTTCTAATCACTGTAATATGCCTTTTTCACTTTCCTAGTGACACAACAAAAACCCACCAAACTAATCAGCAGGTAACAGGAGAGGTGAGCTAATTATGTCCAATACCAAAGGAAAAACTGATCAAATGTTATGCACAATCCCACTCCTTGTAGGACTACTTCATTTTTCTCATATTTGACGCCTGCAATAAATTTAAGTAAATTGCAGTTTATGGTCATTTTACCTTTGACTTATATATCAGTGTGGAGTTTCTGTCATTTTCTCTCTGACTCTGGCCTCTGTTCATCTCAAACATCTTACAACGAAGGAAACATAGTAATTTCATAATGTAACTTTTGATTCAACACTAGTCCATTCTTCAGTGTTTATCTTAAGCAAGTCAGCCCAGCATGGCTCCAGTTACACACTCTTACCATACTCCGTGCTGCGGGAATCAGATTAGCTGAAAGGTCCTGTACCTTGTGTTGCTGCAGCAAATTTCACCCTACAGTCCTTAAGCAGCCAGAGGGACAAAGGTGAATAGAAGAAGGAATATTTTTGTCTTAAAAAGCAAAACATAAGTGCATACAACTTTGCAAAATTAAACCCACCCAAGTGTTTACAACCTACATCAGGAAAGAACAAGGACAGAAGGAGAGGAAGACCAGACAGTTACCTGAGATGGCAGAGAACATCTGGGGGCTACCAGGGCTCTACAGGTGTTTTTCAAGCACAGGTTCTGGAGCTCATGCACTAGGGAATGTCTACTAAGATGTCCACAAAGTCTAAGAAAAGAAGCCCCAGTGTCAATAGGCCGACAGTACACAAGAGTTAATTTTACCAATATTTGGCAAAATCTTGGTTGGCTTTACCAAAATGTGTAAAATGAGCTCCTTGAACAGAGACACAGTCCTCACTCTGCAGTTCTGTTTCTGAAAATTTCAGCCCACGGTGGACTGGCTGGTGTCTGCTAAGGAGAAAGGTCATGCTGCACTTTTCCCAGATCTGGGTCAATAAAAGAAGCTCTCTTTGCTTATACCCCATTTTCATGACACATACAGAAACACAATGTGTTTGAGATTTTTATCCCATTCCCTTTAGGTATATTTGATTTAAATTCATCAACAGGTTGAACAGATTTAAAGGGAAGGGAGAAAACTGGGAACAGCACACTGCAGAGGTCTCATTTGCTTAGGTCATCAGGTGAACACTGGCAAGATTCAATGAATGTATTTATATACAATCTCACTCCAAAATGCAACCGATGTCACTAAGGACATAAAAACCAGGGCAAACATCCTGTTAGAATGTATTTCTATTCTGCAGTACAACAATTCCTCCTAGAGTAAGATTTAAATTACTTAAACTTGAGTTACTTTGTGAAAGATTTTAGGGATACAGAAATGGAAGAACAACGGTGAAAACAATGTTAGTTATCAATATACACACAAGGAGATGTACAGAAGCTCTGTCAGTATGGCCCAAAGTACTGCTTTGAAATCAGCATCAAAGGACCTGCACATGAGTAAGAGAACCCCTCAGAAATGCACCCACCCCAATCATTTCTGCTGCATCCCTTCCCATCACAGCCTGACATTTCACTAGATGCAATTGTCCGCCTTTAAATCTGTCAAATTTAATTTCTGTTCCTACCAGTAAGCAGCCTTCAAACACAACTGCACCAATTGTGTACCTTACCAGAAATAAAAACACCACTTGCAGATAATTCCCAGAAGAGGTTTGACAAGTGTGGGAAACTTGCCTGGTGCCACTGGGACATGCAGGTCGCCTGGCATGCTCTTACATGATGAGATCAGAATAAATCTTTAAACATGTGCACCCTGGGTGAAAACATTCAGGTACGGTTATTTTCTGCGAAAGTCTGCAACATCCGTACAAACAGCTCTGTTGTAGGCTCCTGGCTGCAAAATTTGCTAGAAGACGTGCAGAAAGGATCACAAAAGAACATTGACTGAAATGAACTTGCTTAAAACCTCAACCTACCCCAAAACAGCTCTACAAAGGCTGTAGAAACTAGGTGCAGTCCAGACCCATCTTTTACTCCGAGATTACGCTGAGTCATCTAAATGGAGTACAGTTTGTTCATATTTCTGAAGCCGTTACATAAATAACCCTATTTTCCTTCTTTATTTGAGCTGATCTCTTTTAAAATATACACTCACAAATGTGAACAGCAAGCTTACCTCCCTACTGCTATCATTAAACAATAACGAGGAGCACGATCGCTAATCAAAAGCAGACTCCAATATAAAAACCTCTCAAAACCAGACTGGCCCACTTAAGACTTATATCCCTGAAAGTTTCCAACTCCTGCAATATGCTACTGCAAGCTCCATTAAAAATACAGCTATTCCTACAACTATCCCATGCTTCCTTTGCTAGTGATACTCTGCTACCAGCTAATTCTTCATGATAGATTTGTGGACTACTACTGCAAAAAATTCCTCTCCATCTTTTACTGAGGATGTAGCATGGGAGAGTCCTCCACCCAGTGACTAGAACTGATAAGGGTTGTACTGAGAAGTTTTAAAACTAAGCAAAGGTGCAAAAACAGTCCCTTATCTCTCTGCTTGTTGCCTAAGATCCTTCAAGGCAAAGAAACTGTCAGAGTCTTGAATAAATTAGCAATGAATGCTTGAGGACAAAGACAATTTCATTCTTCAAAATCTTCTGAAATGCACTGATTTAGTTGCCTGATAGAAGTAGTGCAGGCAACACGTGGTTTCGTTTTTCTTGTAGTTATTACGGGTGCTATATACCAACAGAGAGACATTTTCTGAATTGGGTTCTGCATTCTATTGATTTTTTGGAGATCTCCTGACATCATGAGGATGCCAGATATGTGGTTTGCTCATGTTGGCTTTTTTGGTGGTGGTGTTTTGGTTTTTAAAGTGTTTTACATATGGGCAAAAAAAGATGGAAAAAATAATAATTTCTTCTAACCACATTTACATTTGGAATAAAAGCTATGTTAACTCTTTAAACACAACTTTGCCCTCATGAGTGATGCAGCCTTGCCAGCCCTGGATAAGCTCTTAACCTCTAAAACAACTCTTTGTCATAATAACTGCAGCTAGCATAGCAACTTTTAAAGCCAAAAATCCTGAGGGTACCTCCAAAACGTATCAAGAGGCTCTATTAAGCACAAGACTGAGGTCTCGTAGGGGCTCTCCTTAACACTGAAGCATTGGGAATGGCTGTAGCTTTGAAAGCAAGTCAACACAAATAAGTGAACCCAAAGGACTCCCAGCACTGGTTTTGGACCTTTCTAAATCCACACGTTCCTGAAAAAAATTAGTCAAAGCACAGGTATCTGAAAAAAAATCACATATGCTGACGGATTTATACCCCTGCTTTTGCCAGCCACATTTCATGGGCCTGTAACAGTATTCTACATAGTGCTATGGTAGTCAGCAGAGCACAGGCTGAAAAATCACTGAGTAAGGCTATCAGCTCACAGTGGGCCAACAAAGTAATGAATCCACAGAGATTCAATCTGCATGCAAGAAAACGTCCCAAGACCTTGTGATACAAGGTGGTCTGGATGTCTCTGCCAACTGCAGAAGACAGGTCTGAAGGCTGAAGTCCCCAGTGCTGGAAGCTGAAGAGTCTCCCCAGCCAGCCAGAGCTCAGTCCTGTCCAGGAACAGGTTGACAGAACTATCTCCATCAGAGCATTCCCCATCAGGATGCAAAATAACCACTGCAATGAAGTACGTATGTCAGGTATATAAATACACACATTTCTGTTGCTTTCTCCTGCTAGGAACAGAGACGATGAGATGCTCATACCCTGGTTGAGGATCTAGCACCTTGTCTCTTGGGCAACAAGCTCTGTAGCTGTATCTCTGAGGTGACGCCTTAGAAAAGGGCACAGGATATATCTTATATTGTCAGCTGCATGTGAAACAGATATCCCTCACAGGAGGCTTACAAAATAATGTTTGGATTGTGTTCTTCGGATCAGGAAGTATTTGAAACATTTAACCTTTGGAATTTAGCATTACAATAGTGAACCACAGCTGGCAGAGGAAAAGGTTCATGAAATACTGGATCAAGTTTGTGCTTCAGCAGCATATTGGGAGGATAATGGACAAGAGTCCATCAGTATAGGTTCTTAGTTGCTTTTATTACTCATCTTCACTTGAAAGATTCTGCAAGCATCTCCTTGCAGACATCAGGAGCCTTAAAAATGGAGATGATTCCAGCTACCAGACCGGACATCTCTGCTTCAGAGATACTGCATGTCTTAAATAAAATACTGCGGCACAGAGACAATGCTGAAATATCCTTCCTCTGCTCACCTGGGGACCCACGCTGAGCTGGCTGGCTAGCCACCATACCTGCTCCAAGGGTGCAGAGGGGCTTCCTGCAGTCTTTTTATGCCACTTGTTCCCACTCAGCCCCTCAACTCCCTCCCTAACTGATTGTCAAAGACCATCAGGAGCTGGTTTCCATCTGTACTTCCTTCTGAGCCACAAGGTCTCCTCAAAATAAACACTCAGATTTCAAAATAAAAGAAAGGGTATTTCCATGGTTGTTCTTTTCACACCGATTTAAAACCCAGTCCCTGGGATATTCACCAGCATCAAAACTGGCTTTTCCAGGGGGTGGCTCTCCTTGGCCTAAGGCTGAGGCAGTGCTGTGATGGAGCGTGGGCACCACTCTCACCGCAGATCAGAGGCTGAAAGGAGAGACAGAGCACACAATACCCAGGACAGGCACAGGCAAGATCACTCTTAAGGAAGGCTCCAGCTCAGAGCATCTTCTCATTGAGAGGAGTCCAGGGTGGAACAAACCTGTTGGAGGATGCACAGCTCCAGCCAAAAGGCGATCTGGGACACAAAGGGCTGCTGCGAGCAGGCTCCCACTTCACAGTTTAAGAAAAATGAGGCACGGGTGTGAACAAGGGGTTTCAGGCTGGGTCAGCCACTAACAAGTGCATGCGCTCATGTGCCTCTTGGATTTTCTCCTCTGAGGCTCATCTGGAAAAAAAGGGGAGCATGCACAACAATCTTGAGAAGGACGTGAAACTTTCAAAAGCACTAAATCCTCACTGGATTTCCCATCCTACAGATTTTGGATACAAGACAAGCAAATCTTTAGTTTTGCTTTCAGGAAGACAGCCATGCCCTGTCCCATACTCTCTCCTGGTTTCTTCACGTCTCTTCTAAAACACACTGGCAAAGTTTATTTTGGAGAACTCAAAGAGGAGAAAGGTTTCTGCATCTTCCGCTTTTGTTTTAATTGAAAAACTGAGCTTTGCAAACCTTTTCTATGCAGAGTGACCCTGTAGTCTGATCCAAGCCTCTACAGAGAAAAGCAAAAAAGCAACAAAGCAGGGAAGACAGGCAAAGCACGTGAATGAAGTCAACTCAAAGGGCAACTTTAAAAAAAAAAAATTGTTTGGGTTTTTTTTCCCTCACTTGGATTGCATGAAAAAGACTTCTTCCAAAGAGGCTTGAGCAGGGCATGGGGCAGCACTGCAGCCATCCACCTCTGCATCACAAGGGGATTTTTAACAGCCATGCTACACAACTACTGCAATCAAGTAACATCCCAGTAACGCCTAGAACCCTCTTGGCTGGACCTTACAAGTAGAGGATCCCCTCTGCACTGGTACATCTCCCTCCTTATAGCTTGGAGGAAGAGGCCTCATGCAGCATTTTCTGCAGTTGGGGTCAGAGAAACAATGCAGACTTTAAAGAGCAGCCACATCCCTGATCAGCAGATACACCAACAAGTCCCAAGGACGAGTGACAACCCCTGCAATGGCTTTGCAGACTTTCTGGGAAAGAAGAATTCTTGTTCAAACAGATATTTTCCTTGAACATTTTCTCCAAATGGCTTACGGATAAGAGAAAAATGCAGATGTATGCACCACAAACCAGCTCAGCGAATGGTTTCCTGCAGTATCTAAAACCCATGCATATGTGAGCGGTAAAGGCTCAGAAGCCAGAGTTTCAACACCCTAGATCTGAGGGGCTGTGGGATCACAACACTGTCATAAATCTGCAGTAATTCAGATGACAAAGTGGAAACAGAGGGAACAGAGTTCAGCTTAGGATCTCTCAAGAAGACTGTTTAAATTTTCTATGAAACAGAACAGCAGTTTTTCCTTAATCTTGCCTCAAAACTGCTATCATACAGTATAATTAATTTTATTGGCCTCAAATTTTCTTTCATCTCTGATTTTTTTAATCAGTTTTATAGCCCTGTAATACTATTCTGTACCTGGGTCTAAATGACATGACAATTCATTGGCCACACTGCACAGAATGAAATCAACCCAAAAAAAGGGAACGGCATCTTTGATATCATCATATTGTGATGATTAATAAAAGCAAGAAAAACTAAACACATATACAAAAAAACCACCTTTATCTTCTTTATTAGTGGTGGATAAGCTAATCAAATCATGCAATATTTCTAACCAAGCCTGTTACTGGATCTCATCAAACTAAATGAGCAGAACTTGGATGGCAAAGTAAGCTTTAAAGAAGGAAGTTCCTTAAGTCAGACTCATCAAGATTTGGCTGTGATGATTAATAAAAGCAAGAAAAACTAAACACATATACAAAAAAACCACCTTTATCTTCTTTATTAGTGGTGGATAAGCTAATCAAATCATGCAATATTTCTAACCAAGCCTGTTACTGGATCTCATCAAACTAAATGAGCAGAACTTGGATGGCAAAGTAAGCTTTAAAGAAGGAAGTTCCTTAAGTCAGACTCATCAAGATTTGGCTTCTGGAGCTTTACTTTCTGTTCTGTTGGCTTACGGCACAGCAGAAGTACAAATAAGGCAGAACAGAAAGCTTAAAAGGCAATGAGAAGAATAACACAACTTATAAGGCACACTCTGCCCATCTGACAATTACCAGCATCCCATAAACACCAAAAAGCAATTCAGCCAGTGACCTTCAAAAAACTGGACTCCTTTGTCCAGGGACTGCGGATTCAAGGTCAAATTTTCACTAGACTTCAGTCTGAAACAGTGGCATATTAGCTATTCAGCTGGAACTCCCATAATGACAGAAGACAGCTGAGATCTGCTTAAATCAAATTACAGCTCCTGATTATGCAAAACACTATGGTTCTGTATTTCCTGACACCAAAACTACTTCAGAGTGCAGCTTGCAGATACCTGCTCTAAGATTTCTGAAAACAAGCAATTAAAACAAGAAGAGAAAAACTAGTTTATTACTCTACTCATATTTGGTAAAGAATACTTCATGACAAATTATATATATGAACGTGTCAACAGCTGGATATAAACAGAGAAGCATTTTGTAAAATATATCTCATACCATCAGGGAGTTGTTTACAGGACAAAGCATCATCAAGATCTTTGGCAGTTGATGGGTCGATGGTGAAAATGCATTCTTTCCTATTCAAGGAAAAAAAAAAAAAAAAGAGAAGGAAAATTTATCTTCTAGTCATGAAGAAGGTACCAAAACACAGAGACCATCACAGACACCCAGACAACAACAATCGTGTTTTCAGAAGACTGTCTGTTGAAACATCTTCCAATCTAATCTGAATGTCTAAACCTAATCTAGGAGGAAAAAAAAAAAAAAAAAAAAAAAAAAGGTTTTAGACAAGTGAATCTCCTGGGTTGGTTTTGTTTTGTGGGGTTTTTTTTTCATTTTACTTTTTGGTTTAACTGGTTGCTCTTAACAGCTTTCATCTCATTACTGATTTTCCTCCATGCAACCGAAGTAATTTAGCCCATCAAGTTCACTCCAAAGAAACAAGCAGGCAAAAGTCCTGAGGCCTTGCAGCTAGAATAAAAATAGATTGTTCCTAATTGCAAAGCTAAACAGAACATAATTAACCCCCATCCCCATGCATAAGAGCAGATATTACAGCATCTGAAACTCCACGAGCACAGCTAGCACATAGAGGCAGTGAAACATTTACAAGCCAAGCTGAAAGATAACAAAATTGAGTGAGAGTTTTGGTCTCAGTAAAGACGCCCAAGAGGTGCAGTACTTCGTAACATCTACATTGCCTATTACCCACCAGAGAGAAAAGCAGGTTCAATAGGAAACAGTATGAAAGTTATAGAAGGAAAGAGCTCCAAATCAGCTAATTAGGTCTAGCAAATCAACTTGGTGCTTAGGAAAAGCTGAACGCCCTTTCACATACGAGGTACTAGGCGGCACCTGGAAACGCAGCCCTGCCCTGGAAGGCTTACATATGTATGTCCTGTAGCGGTGGATGGCAGGAACACCAGGAACATACCAAAGTGGACCACTGATATGGTCTAAGACCATGCAGATGAGACAAAATTGAGCATCAGACTTGAGAATCATAATGTTTAAGAGCAGAGCCTGGCACCAGCACGATCCAAAACCTGAAGCACTCAACAAATAAAACCTCCTAAACCCCTGCTTCAGGGCCTCCCCCTCACCCTGGGCTGCCCTACAGCAACTTCTTCCCCAGACTCCTGCACTACAGCAGGGCTCACCCAAGCATTGTGTGGAATGCAGGACTGGAGCTGAAGAGCGGTGAAGACACTGAAGGAATAGTTTTCCTGGTCTATTTTGCTTTTATCTTAACCTTTAGAATAAGTGGGGCCCCTCCTTAGTTAAATGATCCCCAAGCACAATGGTATAGGCTGAGGCTGCCAAGGAAGAGATCAGACCGCTTCTTTTCTTCTTTTCTCTTTGCTGCTGAAAACCCCTTATCGTGATGGCAACTCCCTTCTAGAGATGTATAATGAAAACACATATTATTTTTCTTACAGCATAGCCACCAGTATACTCCAAGGGTAGGAGAGGTAGGAGGGGAAAAATTACAGTGAACTTTTAAAGGAGCAAGTGTCACATGGAATTAGCAAGTCTTATTTTTTTTGCATGGGTGCTTGCACAGCGAGAGCCATGTCTCTATCTTCGCAGGCCTACCCACTGCAGTACTTAAATGCTCTAGGTGGTATCTGCTGGTGTTCAGGCAGCTGGCAGCATGTATTTGTATAATTCCAGCAGGCACACTAAATTTCAAAGACATAAAAATCACCAAAGCACTTCACTGCCTTCCGAGACTTTGAAAATCTTTTAGAATGTGCTAGCTTTCAGATTGGATAGCAAAGCTGCCTTAATCCCAAAATGCACATTAGTTTCTGATCCTTCACATGCATCTAAACAAATTAGAGACTGTGACACTGGAAGATAAGAAGTCTTTTCAACTACACCGGGACTTTGATCTGTTGCTGCTTAGCTATCCAGCACCGAGTATCAATGAATTTTTAAAGGCTTGCAAACAACCTTACGACCATAAATATATATTCCTTAAAATTCCACTTAAGGATGGAATTTCGGGGTATCTCCACTCCAAGGTACTACGCAACTTTCTTTGGAGAGCTGTGTGAATGCTGATACACAGAAACCTACTACAAGCAGTATGGGGGCATGCATGTGTGTCAGCCTGCATGTATTGGTATACCAGGTCCCACTAATGCACAGGGTACAAAGGCAACGCCTCCTGGCACTGTGAGTCCCCCCCAGCCACTTCTAGTAAATCTTCCTTTAAGTTACTTAATTTAAAAGAGCAAACAGCATTGAATGGACACCAAGGGCTTGCTTCATCTATAGACAAGTGAGGAAGAAAAAGGTTTAAAGAGCTGCTTCAAAGAGAACGTGGGTTTCTGTGTCAGGGGAATAGATAGCTTATCCCAGATGTCCAGGGCCTGCAACCACAAGCATCTGCCACCCATCGTGAATTGTTGCTCCAGGCAGTTTAAAAATTAGCAGATTGGTTTCAATGAAATGCGTATTTGCAGCCTGCCCTGGAAAGAAGTGAGCATAAAACCATAGGCGCCAAATTCTGAACACATTTATACAAAGGTAGCAACTAACGTGCTGCTTTGCTGAGATGTATTTGGTCAGTCAGATCTACTACAGAGGTCAGCGGTGGCCCCAGTTCAGAAAGCCCAAACCTGTGGGGCCAGTGGGGCAGCCCCAGCCTCCCTGGGCAGTGCTTTGTGCACCGCTGCTGCCCTTTGCGACGTGTGGCTGGCCTCTGAGCAGCCTCTTAGCATGCAAACTGCAGGCACAGACACAGCTCACCGTCTGAGATACTTAAACTCACAGATGCAAAGCTGAAGAGAGGTCCAGACAAATACTAATTTAACATTTCTCACCAGCATTCCTATGTGTAGCACAGCTGGGATGTGTTTTACCACCAGGCTCAGATCCGCTTCTCCTCTAAAACTACTTCAGTGACTTGGACTTGTAGCTTGTCACAGGCAGTTTATTCTGGGCACAGAACGCAAGGTGAGGTAAGACAGTCACTGAGCAAGTAACACAAGGAATGACATTCCCTGGCATAAGGACTCTGCAGAAGTGTTGCAGAGCCAACAGCCAGGTAGTCAACGGGACAAGAGAAGCTGATTTGCAGGGAGAGCTCAACGTTCATAGCAGTGAGATAATCCTGGCACATAGGAGTACACCTCACTGAAGTTTTCTAAGCGAATTCCGCTCACCAGTAACTACGTTATTAGGTGTGATGAATTATATTTCTGGTTTTCAGTTTCTATTACTGGAGAAGTTTCAGACTGCTATAGGAGCCGAGGCTGGCATGTGGGAAAGAAAACAATCCACCGTGCGATGGGACTGAAGCGCCGAGCCCGAGGGCAGCACCCCACACACGTGCCCTCCAGGGCAAGGTCTCTGAGGAAGGCATGTTCTCAGCTATCTCCTGGTTTTCCTCCAGCCCTACCGGTACCACCTTTTATCGCCAGCACAGCCCGCCCGCTGCTCTGCAGGCCGTCCCCTCCCTTGGCACCTACACCAGCCACTCCTGTACAAACCCCAGAGAGGACCCCAAAGGCAGCTAACCAAAACCATACAAGTGAAGAAATAACATTGCTCCCAAAAACCATACGAGTGAAGAAATAACATTGCTCCCAGCTATGTAGCAAGTCCAGCCTGCGATGAGGAAGGAGCTGTTCAAATTCCTCCCCTGACCATACTGCCCGACTGTACAATACCCCAAAGGCTGTGGCACAAAGGATCCCAGACAGATCAGACCACATTTCTGACCATAACCAATAACAAAATCAACCTGCAGCGGGTTGTATGACTAAATCTCAAGGCGACAGTACTTTTTTATGCACCTGCTAACAAAGACGTTGGTTAAGCATAAGCAAATAGCCCAGCCACATGCATGCACATCTGCATTGACCACAGGTAAATAAAAATTGGCAGCTGTCTGCAGCTTCTGGAGGGCCGCCAAGGTGACTCTGTGGGTTAAGGAGCTTGATCATCCCCCTCTCCCCCTTCTTTAAAAGTCCAAAAGAAGCCATCTCTCATTGTCATTACACCTAATAAAAACCTGGTTTACTCATATCAAACTGTCAAAACATACTTTGTAAAAGTAACAAGATGTTCCAAGTCCACTCATTCCAACATACACACAACTTGGTTGGTTAAAAGAAAACAGTTTAGGAGATAGACACACAGAGTTAAGAGATTTTCTCGTCTTCATGCTAGAAAGGACTACAGATAATCATGTGCCTTTAAGAACCCCCCAGCAATGATCAAAAACCAACATTTCAGTGTGGAAACTTCCACTTTTTACAGGAGCCTCTTTCTCCAAAACATGTTTAATGCAGGTTTGCAGAGGTGGACTTGCTCTGGCATGGGGTTTCTGTCAATGGAAGAATAAAATATCTTCTCCCTTTTCCTCATGGCCAGAGGTTTCATGCACCACTGCAAGGCAATGCTTTGCAAGTGTTTTGGAGGATCAGGGGAACAGCTCGCACTGAGCATGGTGGACTTGCAAGCATCAGGAAAGCACGTGCCACAGACTGCCCAGACCCTGGCAGTCCCAGGCAGTGCCTGAAAGCACTGACCCAGCCACTTCTAGCTTCGAGGCTGTGACAAGAGCGCAGCTTGCACCCTGGCTCCCTCTGCCATCTTATAAATCAACCACCTGGGGAAAAAAAAATTGCAGAACAGAGCACTTTGTTTATTAGACAGTAACTACAGCATCAACATATACAGGATGGTATATTAATCCTAATTTAAGGAAAGCTAATTAAGTGTAGTTTCTCTTTGCACAGCTTAAAAAAAGACTAATTAAAGAGGACAAGCGTATCTGCAGAGCAGTTAGTCTTTTTACCTTAACAGGACCTAAAATAAATATCTAGTGCAGTGCTAGAGGTAAGATAAGTCTGTTGGTGAGCTGGAATTACCGTCACGGTAATTAAAACATTCACAGATCACAAGACAGCAAGAGCAGTTTGTTTTTCTTTGTGCAAATACGTACATCTACGTAAAGGTATTTGCAAGACTCAGCAGAGAACATACTGCACAGTTGGTGCTGCGAGGTTGGGTACAATATACCCATTTTTGCTAGCTAAACTGTTCAGAATTCAACATATCAGTTAGCTTAGCCATAAAACGTAAACACATACGACACAAGGAGATTACAAGTCCCAGTGGTCAGGGCTCCATCTTCACTCAAGTGGAAGGCTACTTGGATCAAGATGAAGCATTGTGTTTGTAAGCCACAGGCTCAGGCTGTATTAGAGGCAGGGTTTCTGGCATGGCCAGTTGTTGGGCAAAGTTTGGGTGTTACCAGTGTGATTTTCTGTAAAAGCAGCTTGCTGCTGCTAATGGAGAAAAGCACCACTTTGTACACAGGAGACAGAGCAGCACTCTGCAGCCATGCAGATCCTGCTAACACAGCTGGATGACCTTCTCAGCCAGCAGCATGCAGATGAGTCAATTTGCCAGTGGAGACATGGAGCTCAGATTTTCATCACTCTAACAAATGCCAACAACCGTGAAAGAACAGTTGAGAGAACTGTATGTACCCACTAGAGCATCAGAAAACCGTCGACAAAGCAAGATGTCCTTATCCGCTGAAGTGACCGTTCATGGGAGGCAGAGTCCTAAAGAAGCATGAACCAGCTATTCAGGAACCAGGGAAGGCAGAGGATGAAGGAAGGACATCCTAGGTACACAAGCACAAGTCAGCTAGGCAGCCTGTGTCCATGCTCCCACATGCCACAGATCACCATCCCCCTGGCCCTGGCTGCAGCCACCACCAACTCAAGTTACTCACTGAAACCCCAGCTTTGCTATTTGCCTGAACTTGGACTGCTCAGGGCTGAGGTCATGGGCAGAATTTAGACTGCCAGATCTCATGAGAGAGACAGAGAGAGAGCTGGGCACCTCTGCAAGCAAACCAGAGCACCTAAGGAAAGGGCTGAGGAGGGAACCACCAAAGGTCTCACAACAGGAAACCCAGACACAGGGGCTTAAATCAAGTAAGAATAGAACCAAACATAGAACCGAGCATTGACCATTTTCAGTTGGAAGGGACCAACAACGATCTAGTCCCACTGCCAGACCAACTCAGGGCTGACCAAGTTAAAGCACGCTGTTAAGGGCATTGTCCAAATACCTCTTAAACACTTACAGGCTTGGGACATCGACCACCTCTCTAGAAAGCCTGTTCCAGTGTTTGACCACCCTCTCGGCAAAGAAATGCTTCCTAATGTCCAGTCCAAACTTCCCCTGGTGCAGTTTTGAACCATTCCCATGCATCCTATCAGTGGATACCAGGGAGAAGGGATCAGCACCTCCCTCTCCACTTTCCCTTCTCAGGAAGCTGACAGAATTATGGTGCCTGAACTTGACTACCTCATTCACCTCCCCATCCTGACTCTCTCCCAAGGGCAACTTCCAGACTGAGGCAGTCTCCTGCAATGTTTACTGGTCATTCACAAAAACCAACACATCCAAAACAACTACAAAAGAGAACAATGAACACACCAGAAACCACAGCACCCACTAGCCTGGTAAAGGTAGCCAAAACGTGCTGCCTGTGAATTCCCAGCACACAAACACTGCACAGCTGATGACTCAAGCAGCTGAGTGGCTACCCACATGCTGACCATCTTGCCCTGCCCCAGGCTCAGTGCTCACAGTCCCTCCTGAAGCACCCAGCTAAATCTTCTGCAGAAGCATTAGCCTATTCCCAAAGACTAGACTACTGCAGCTGGAGGTGAGACAGTAACGACCAACAGTTTGTTTATTAAAGTTTAGGCAGTGCAAGCCTTCTTTAAACTTGAGTATGTCAGTGCTAAGACATTTACAGTACAAGTGACTGCATGTCTAGACACTTGCAATGCATTTACATTCTTCTAGGGACTCCTTCAATTGTCCTGTTCTCTCCACTTTGTGAGTACATACAACAGCCTGGTAGGAGTAAAAGCTCAGCCTCCTGGTTTACCCTTATTAACTCCAGCTCAAATCTGGCACTTTAAAACTAAGCACATTTCAGCTCTTCAGGTCATTTCTAAGACCCTGCTGAGCTCCATCTTGCAAAAATTAAACAGACATCATTTCTCAGAGCTGGAAACAGTCAGTTTAATTTGGGAGCAGGCATCCTAGAGCTGTCAACTCACTCCAGTGAACACTACTAACATTTTTTCACACAACAGTCCAATTGTTATGGCAACCACAAAAATCAATCTTCTTCTTCAATCACAAGTAAACCCAGAACAACCATGGTGTCTGCGCAGGTTTGTTATGAAGTGCCAATAAGCATGGGACCACTCCCACTGATGTGCATCACTCAAATGGGGATGAAGTGCTCGTTCTCCGAGAGAAATTTCAGAGAACAATCAGTTCCCGAACATTTCAGAAACTTCAACATCCCACTCCTAAAGACATCTATTACATGTAGCGTCTACCACATTTGTCACACTTGACATTGGCAGATTTTATTTAAAACCCCAGAGTGGCTGCTTCCAAGACAGATTCTTAAAAGGAATATATTTTAAAAATATACCTGCAACAGAAGTACCCTGACAAATTCCTGATGGAATTCTGAATGCCCTGTAACACAATGACAGAGATACCTGACACATCACAAAACTCTTTTTGCATGGTGCATAAATTTCAAAACGAACCAAAATTGTAAAATAACTGGAAGCAAAACCTGCCCCCTCCAAACACGAATTGTTATAAGCTCTACAAAAATCCAGCACAGCATAAAATGCGTTGAAAGCCCAACTTCCTATATCAAGCAAGTACTGACCTTTTTAATTTTTCTGTGTTTATATTCTAGCTAACGTACTGTTCTGGTTCAGAAAACAGACCTTGGTCCAAGAGAGCGGCTGACAATGACTCCTGATGTATTACACACTTGCAATAATAAACATTTACATTTTCACCAAGGACTGCTCACTGGATTGCCGAACCAGAATCAATTATTCCTTCCACATATTCATAGCCTCCAAGTATGGGGGAAGGTGGAAAAAAAGAGCACTGCAGTCCTGTAACAGACCTAAATGGCTTGAAAAGCCAACGTATACATAAACGAGATCAGAGTCTCTAAGAGAGCAAGTACGAGCAGTATTTCCTACAGGTTATGCTGTAATTGTACCACAAATATAATGAGGTCTCTGCACCACCACTAACCCACGCAAGAAGGTGGAGTGTAATTGAAAGTGTACTTGCATTATATAAACTACTTCAATCATAGATGCACAGAGCTAGAATTGGAAGAGACATTAGGTCATCCAGCCCCCATAGGTCAGAGCCGGACTGCTCATGACAATACATTTTTGCAAGGACTTTCTCCAATATAGTATTACCACCTTTAGTGATGGAGTTTCCAATACTTTCTTTAGCAGTCTAAGCTACAGTCTATTTTAGGTTGGACAGGAAAGTTTTCCTCTTTATTTTACCTTACATGTCCTCATAACATCCCTTTCTATCCTTCCACCACCTTAAGTGATTCTCATTTTTTCATTTTGGTCCACATATCTTAACTATCAACTACTGTATCTTTCACAAACTTCTAGTTTCAGTGTTGGCAAATACACATTGAACAGTTAATCCTTCCTTGTAAATCAATCCCTCATCTCCCAGAATATTTTTGGTAGTCTTCTCTGGAGTGCCCCACTTCTAATCCATGCTGTGATACCTCCAGTACAACTCTGCCTCACACACCTTGCCTGTGTGCCATCTATATTTATGGGTTTTTTTCCTTTTTAGAGGGGGAGGATCTGAGAATAACCTGGGAACCAGGATCCAGGGCAGATGGACAGATCAAAGCATGCTTCAGACAACACTTCATCGGAACAGAACCAAGAGATAAATGTCGTTCCTTGTAACGACCAGCCTGTCCTAGTGATCAGTGATCAGCCTTGAAATACCACAGCAGGGATATACTGCCTCACCTGCTGAATAAGTTCTGGGTTTCTTCATCTACAGCATCAGAGAGATTACCTGGGTTGACACCATGACTTGGACCCTTCATCTTCTATTTGACCTGTCATGAGAGAAGGACAGCTGCAAAGCACCATGATGTCAAGGGAAGTGGCAGTATTTGGCACACCTGAACTGGGCCACTTCACATACATAAACATGAGAGGATAGGGCACTTTCTTCTGCTCATCAAAACCCCACCTTGTGATCACTCCCAAATTGATTTAAGATTTAATCCTCCTCTCCCTCTGCTACTCTCTCCACTTCTCTTCATAAAATAGGCAGCCAGACAGGAACAAGACTGTATGTATAACAAACTAGTCACAAAAGTTATTAAGGTTTTCCACAACTAAATGGATTCTTAACTAAGCAAGTTTAGTTTTGATGGCCTACAAGAATGCAATAATCTTGTCCAACTACACACCACCAATTCTGCTTGAAGCTGCACTTCCAATGACCACATGCACCTTCCTGTAAGGAAAAACACCAGTGAAGTTGCCAGTGTGTCTATGTACACCAGCTGCTGGCGACAACAGCACCTGAGAGCAAAGACCATGCGATTTTGTACAGAACAGTGTTACCACAACTGCTGTAGCTATAGTGTAGTAGAAAATGTTATGAAAATAGAGAGGAGGAACAGAAGAAGCCAACCAGCAGCAAGGAGCTGAATCACATCACTCTGACAGAAGCACTTTTTTTAAGTAAGTTTTATTTACTCAACCAATGGGTGAGGATAGAGCTAACGTGAACTCTCCTCACCGATCCAAGAAGGATACCATTCCCCAGACTGCCTGGACAGAAGAAATACCCAGAGCAGGTACAGCCATCATCACCAACTTCTGGAATCAGTCCTGTTAGAGAGGGACTAGATCTGATATCCTTAGACAGCACTGAGTAATCCTTTGTATGCCTTGTATATCCCTATGGAGAACATTAGATTAGTCACAGAACAGCTCAGTGAGAGGGCAGAGATCATAATCTGGCCCTGTTTGTGTCTCCACTCCATGCCAAGATAACAGTCAGGTCTGTAGCAATGTTGCTTATACATTTGCTAAACAAGTCATTTCTCAGTTTCCATCAGAAACCAGAGCATTTTTACATATCCTATTATAGCTGAGTAAGTCTTGCTCTACTTAACACTAGCTTTTTTGTAGTGGAAAATCTCCAAGAAACAAGCTGTTTAATAATGTTTTATCTGACTTGCACTCATTTCTAAGTAAAGTTGTCCACCTGCCTTGAAAAGACATCTGTTTCAGAGGCTGACTGCTTTCCTCCAACACCCCTTGCACAGCGCTCAGGGCTGCCATTTTTACCATCACCTCTAATTTTACCAGCCAATAATCTCCTCGGGCAACAACAGTAAAGAGCATGCTGTCAAACCTTTACTATAAGCACTGCTAATCCCTGTTACCAGCTGTAACACTCCTCAAGAAAGAAATAGTGGGCAGAACCTCAGTGCAGGTGCTGTCCTGCTGCCAGGGCTTTCCAGCTACAAACAGTGCAACAGAGCCTTATTCCACAGTGGTGGACACAGGCACAGCAGAGCCCCTCCACTCTTTCTTCCTTATGAACCACAGGAAAGACGCTACACTTCTGAATAGGCAGCCAAAATCACAGTTTAGCCATCAATAACTTGGATAGGTTTAGGTCAGTTGCAATTGAGGTCACATGTTGAAACACCAAGATGCAAATTTTAACTGAAAGCTTCATTGCATTAGAGCTTTTTGCCTGCAAAACCAAAGTTCACTGACTCTGCCCTGCAAGGGAAACAAGTGAGTGTTAACTGCTAGTGCCAATGCAGTGGATCCTTGCTGTCCCCTGGTCTGGTGCCCTCCAAGCCTTTTAGCCTTGTGGAATGGACAGTTACACTGCCGTTCAGAGGGATCTCAGCAGAGAAATGGGCTGATGGAAATCTCACGAAGCTCAAAGGGAAAAGCCAAGTCCTGCACATGGGGAGGAATAACCCCATGCGCCGGTACAGGCTGGAAAGCAGCTTGGTAGAAAAGGACCTGGGGTCCTGATAGACAAGTTGAACGTGAACCAGTAACATGCCATTGCAGCAAAGGCAGCCAACAGCCTCCTGGGCTGCACTGGGAAGAGCACTGTCAGCAGGTCAAGAGATGCAGTCCTTCGATCCTTCCCCTCCACTTGACACTGGTGAGACCATGGCTGGAGTGCTGCATCCAGTTCTGGGCTCCCCAGTACCAGGGAACACAACATACTGATGCAAGCTTGCCGAAGGGCCTCAATGAGGATTAGGGAATTGGTGTATCCAGCCTACGAGGAGAGGCTGAGAGAGCTGGGACTTTTCAGCTTTGAGAAGAGAAGGCTCAGACAGAGAGATCTTAGCAATGTGAAAATATACCTGATGGTAGGGAGTAAAGACGACAGAGACAGACTCTTCTCAGTGGTATTGAGCAACAGGACAACAGGCCATGGGCACAAAACAGATGAGATGCCATTTAAAGACAAAAAAAGCCCACATTTTTACTGTAAGGGCGTTTGAACCCCAAAACACGTTCCTCAGAGGGATTGTGGAATCTCTGCCTCTGGAGATACCCAAACCCCAAATGAACACAGCCCTGAGCAGCCTGCTGCAGCTGACCCTGCTTTGAGCAGGGGGGCTGGCTGCAGCAGGTATCTCCAGACGTGCCTTCCAACCTCAACCATTTGGTGATTCTCAGGAGTTCAGAGCTGCTCAGTTGAAGTCAGTCAGTTTCTGCTCCTCAGACCACATCCATCTTGTAGATATTTCAGAGTTTATTGCCACAGCACCCTTTCTCTGCTCAGTATTTTTAGCTCATTGTTTTGTATTTTGCCAGCTGAGAAACTGCAGTTTGTAATTTTACCTTCAGCTTCATATTTCTTCTTAAAAGTGAATACAATGTCCTGTTTATAATAATAAAATCACTAGTTGGCAGGATGACATCAAATGGAAAAAGAGAAAGCAACTGGAAAATTTAGAGCAAGCAATTTTGAGTGCCAAGTTTCACATTTGTAATAGTCCAGCGGAGGTCAACAGGCTCACTTATTATTAGACAAATGGTAAAGAAATAGATATCCTCAAGTTCTTCCATGTTAGACTATATAAACCATCTCTACTTGAACAGGTTCTAGTGCTTTCCAAAAGAGTGATGTTATAATTTTCCACAGTAACACCAACAATGGGAGACAAGCAAAAGGCAGAACTGCTTTGCAAAGAACAGCCTTTTTTCTCTCTCCAATATTTAGGTTTTTGTTTCCCACTATGATCGGACTTTCCTGGCTTTAGTTTCTGTCCCAGTTAAGCAGTAAAGGAAACAAAAAGATATGAATGAAATTAGAAACATTTGGAATGAGTCTTAGAAATAGGTTTTGGTTTCTTAAGATTCCTGGCTATACCTCCTCAAATGGCTGCCTCCTCCAGCCCCCGTCTCCTGCACCCACCTCTGAAATTTGCATTTCCTCCTCTGCCCTGACCCCTCTTCTGTTCAGGGGCTATATTTTGCCCCACACCATTGAAACACTAAGTGAAAAGCAAAGCAAACAGGGAAATGAAAATTACATGTTGAAACACTGCAAAAGACCGGAAAACGATTGAAACTTTGCACCCATCAAAATTTGTCTCTATGACACTAAGCCTCCAATGTTTCTCTAAAAGCAGAAACCAAACACTTCTCAAACTTCCAATGAAAAAATACCAATTCCAGTCAACCTGAACAATAAAATGCGAACTCAGGTCCTATCTGTATTATCACATTTAAAGTCTCTGGAAGGGAAATTTCCTCAACCATGCTATTCTGATACTTCATGCTCTCTATAAAATACAACTGCAGTACACAATGCCAACACCTAACACTTGCCTAGTGCTTTTCATTAGAAGTTTTTGGTGCTCCTTGCAAACCAGTAAGCAGGGAATGCCTGTGAAATACTTGCCTAATTTTACAGATAAGCCCATGCAGGTAAAAAGCAGATGTCCATGGCAAAACTGTACACTAGTGGCAGAGCAAAGAGTTACATCAGCTAAAAGGTTTTAAAGCTGTCCACAAGGTTTGGATCAATTCTGCCTTAAGTAATATTAACATATTATGTAAACCTTTCTTTGTGAGCCATTACTGGAGAAATGAGAGAAAAAAAAGATCTCTTGGAAGCAATTCTGCACAGGCTATGTAGGTGAGATCACAGTTGCTATCCAAACAGACTATGCATGGCAAGAACAGGCTTCCTGTAAAACTGAAAGACTTGCAGGAAGATCAAGGAGCATATTTACAAGATGGCATGGACAAAATATCCTTCCCTCCTCTTGCCCAGCCTCAGCAGCTTGGTGAAACACATTGTCTCACTTTCATCTAAAACCACACTCACAAATGCCTCCGGTGCAGAACCTCTACCTCCGTGCTCTATACGCTGACTCACGAACAGACCCGACCACACTCAGGACACTGGTTGGCAGAACACAGAAGTTACCTTTTGAGGAGGAAAGGGTCATTTTCCATGATGAAAGGAAACAAGGAAAAGGTATCTCAGGAAGAGGAAACACCTAAAAACTCTAGACTTTGCTCAGGTCTTGGATCCAAATCCCAAAAGCTTAATGCATGATACTAGAAAATATACAGCACTGTGTTAGAACTGGAGAAGATTTACTAGAGATGAAAGTATTTTAAGCCAGCCTCTGATATGTGTTCACTCAGGTGAGCAATGTATAAACTGAATTAAAGTGAGGTATTTAGAAGTGTTAACATGGCTGTTTCAGGAGAAAAGATGAGTCTATTTCCCTGTAATTTATCTTATATTGTACTCTTAAGACTACTGTACAGTAATCTGGGGAGCCTGACAGATCCACATGCAGCAAAGATGGGCACTCACAGAGGCAGGTGCTGTTGAACACCGTGAGCTCCCCTGGAAAACAAGGCACAACTCCTGTGTGCACCCAGACCAGATATCCAGGTTCAGGCGTCTTCCTCGGGATGCCGCCCTGGGCCAGGGGCTACGGCTATCTGTACAACTGCTGCTGACCACAACACACTTCCTGCTGACAATATGAAAGCTAGTATTTAATATCAAGTTAAAGCTGAGCTAACCTGGGACTTGCCAAGAACAGTCTCTCAAGGTCTCATGGGTGAGACCAGAAGAGATGGTGGCCAGGTCTCCAACTACAGGACTCTACTCAGCTATGACTCACAATACATTTACTAATAAAGACTCATCTTTCTCTGGGTAGACAAACCTCTCACTGTGAGGAAACAAAAGAGAAAACTCATCTGTATTTTACTTTCCATAACTGGAAGTCCCAGGTTATCTCCATATGTGTTTGACCATAGACTAGCTAGTCAGCAGTGTGGCAGTTGACATTAAAAGGATTAGTAAATTAAGCTCAAATAATTGTCTTAAAAACTTTGACTGTTAAATGTTTATATTTGAGAGGATCAAAAGGAAATCTACTTTGTAGTGTGCACTATGGTCAGGAAGGGGCAGAGAGGGATTTAAATAGCTTAACTGCAAAACTGTTATCACCTTGATAAGCCCCAGTGTAATAATTCAACAATAAAAGCAAGAAATGCACTTGGAATTTGTTTCCAAAACTGATTGTCTGACTGGAGACAAATCAAGCTCTTTATTTGCTTGAAAGAACTTGGTCAGAAGAAACAGAGAATGCTACTGAAATGTAGTTAAGAATATAAAAATAAGCACTTTCCAGTGACTTGAACTGCAGCATTCAGTATGTTTCTTTGAAGCTACTTGAAGCCCAGTCTGGATCTGGTATCGGAGTGTTACCACTAGTCAATCAAGAGTGATTCTCCCCTAAATTATTCCACTGTATGGCAAAGGAAATCCAGTAAAGCTGAAGCAGTAAGGGGGCTGCAGGCTACAGTGCAGGATTAGGTCCAAAGTAACTTCTGGAGCCTGGGTACAGATACAAATGGCTGCAGTTTATCAGCTTAACCACTAAAATTACTAATGTCCATGCCAATAACACAGATAAACTAAGACAGAGAGGAGCTTGCTACATATATGCAGGTGCTTGTACCAGTGCAGTGTCTTGAGGGTTCAGGCTCATGGGGCTGTTTCACCTCAGCAATATGCAAGAAAGCAACAAATCTGCCAACTGAGACAGGATGCTTTAGCATTAAGCAAGGCTGGGAGTAGAACACACCGTATGATTTTAATAATGCATTTATTGTTTTGCTTTCTTGCAGCTTTCTTTATTGTAAAGTGAGGTCCTAAACAAATTACTCTTCTCTTGCCTTTCAATCTTTCCTAGTAAAGACATCTCTGAAATCTGATACTTTGAAGCTTAGTAAATCCACCAGTTTTGGGTAGCCCAGCAATGTCAGAGCACCACCCAACAGACTGTGGAGTTCCTGAAAGCTGGCAGAAGCATCACTAAGTTGCAGGGATGGCTAATGTGAGATAGGTGGACATCACAGAGTTGCCAGGCTGCAGGGAGGGACTGCATTTGCCAGCTGCTAACCTGATCAAGAGAAGCCAAACTCCACTTGACACCAGCACTTCAAAACAGAAAAATGTTGAGACTAGACAGGAAAACACAGGACAGTCTCTACCTGCACTTAAGTTTCAAAGTAACAATGTCCAAGACCGTTTGATCTGCCAGGCATTCAGAAAATCTCTGCTATAAAACGACCACTAAAATACGTAATACATTCCAGACGAAAACATAAAGCTTTCAGATTAGGTGCCAAACACCAAGTTTTCAGTTTTCAATAGTTCTTTTGAGAAAAAGCCTCTTTGCCTCACTCACTCTCAAAATAACTGATCTTCTGGGTTTGCAGGTACTTTCAAAAGCAGTTTCTTTCCACGCTAGCACAGGTAATACAGTACATGTAATGAAGTCAGTGCCTTTTTAAAGTGTGATGAAAGCAAAACAAAATAGCACAAGCCTGCATCAACTTAAGGAGTGTCAGACCACGCTCTTTGTCATTACCTCAAATCTCTTCTTTTGGCCAGCTCTCCCGGTGAAATAGCCCAAGGCAGGTTCTGGGGAAGACATTCCAGGGCTTCAGGGGGAAAGTCAGAGAAATCCACACCATACTCCGTCAGGATCCCTTCTGTTTCTGGCTCAATCTCCCCGGCCTGCCCAAGACTTTTGGCCAATTGCCTGTAGAAAGAAAGAACGGCGTGCTTTTTTAAAGTGTGTAACTAGTACTATCATATTGTTACTGTCCCCACAGAGAGGATTCTTTCACCCATTGACTTCTCCCTGAGTTTTGGCAGAGGACTTCAGACCACACTGTGGCTTATGTCTACTGGAGATGCGAAACACTAGCCAGACAGTACCCTAGGCTGTTTCATGCATCTCAGTTTAAGGAGACGTTTTATATTATTAGGTTTTTGCAGAGGTAAGAAAGTGTCAAATTTTAGAAAAAAATATATTCAACAGGGATAAGAAAAGCAGTGCCCTCCACACAGGCAGCTCTAGCTTTACATATAGCTGGTTCCCTTGAGATCCTCCTTCCTCTCCGCACCACTGAAAAAAGTGACTCACCCCTACTATCTGAAATGGAGGGCAGATTCCCACCAGATTCCAGACAGCTCCCAGGGAGCTCAGCACACTGCTCTCCATCCCCAAGGATATGCATCTCTGCCTGGGCAAACTTGTAAGAACAGAGGTGTGAAGAACCCTTTCTGCCTTCCTTGCAGGAGTCACAGACACAGACAGGCCCACAGATCATCTTTCCAACCAATTTCCAGGTTCTTTCTAGGACACAAACATTCCCAGTAGTTTGTTCCTCCTCTCCTAGCTAAGCAGAAGCCTCTGAACCAGGAGCTAACTGGAGAGGAGCCAACGATCTAGAGGCAAGCCACAGACAGGCAGAACTGTCCCCGCATGCTAACAGTCTTCGATGAAGTATTCTGCACATGTGCGGATAAGGCTGCTGCTCTATTATGCTTAGAGAAAGTTTCCATCTGCTCCAGTGCAAACCCCAGTACACGTTTGTCTGAGCTCTGGTGTCTGAAAAGCATTCAGCTCTGGACATGGTGTGCAAATCGGGACTCCAAAGAAGTGGGATATTTATTCCCTCCCCAGCTGGTTACAAATACCGCATGAGAACCTATGTCCCATGGTGGCTCCCCTTTGTCCCCCTTCTCACCCCCAGATTGCTCTACAGTACACAGAGGTAAATTATTTTTTATTTTTTAATATACTGCCATTAGGGCGAATGGCACATTACAGCCAATAGAGATAATGCTCCTGGCCCAAGAAAATTACAACTGAAATTAAGGCAAATCCATCAAAATATGACACAAAAGAGAGGGGTAATAACACAGTGCAAAAACAGGCACTCTAATAAGTGTTTTTCCACTGCATAAAATACACAATCATTATATTGATCCTTCTGCTTTAATTCCAGTGAGTGAGAACGGGCACTAATTACTTTCCTAAATTGGGGCCAAAACAGTGCAGTTGTCATTTGGACCAGCAAGATGCTCTCAGAGCTTCAAATGTGTCATAAACCCACAAAACAAACCCCAACCATGCAGCACAAGCAAGCCCATCTTCTTTATGGAAGCAAAGCTATCTCTCTTCACAACGGGAAGGGCTGTGTAATAAACCTGTCACATTGTGTAATATGCTGGAAAGGATTGTGCGCTTCGTGGCGTGGTAAATTGTAGAGTTCACATTGCCTAGCTTTAAAATAAAAATGAAAACAAGGATAAAAGATATTTCCCTCCATTGTTTCAATTTTATGTACAAACTGTATGGCAGAAATACGTGTGCGTTTGGCATCGAGGCTGAGCTCTCTGTTCCTGCAGCTGGGTCCCAGTCTGATCCTTATTTTAATGTAAATAAATGAGGCATCGGTTTTATCTCCCTCTCTCTCAGCAGTAACAGTAAAGCAGAGAAATCACCACTTCATTTCCAACGTCTAGTGCGGAGCTGGGAGATTAAGCAAGAATGAGCCCACAGGTCCGCAGGCCCACCAGCACCACCAAGGATGGATTGGAGAGAAGACAAGGAAAAAAAAAAAAAAAAGAGGAAAAGAGAGGACATGTCACCCTACCAAACAGAAATGGCAAGGGCTTGAGTCTTAGGTGCCCCTTCTCTTGGAAGGGCAGGGTTGGGAAGTGCACCAGGAGGGCGGCTGGACATCTGCACGACAAGTCATGGAAAGCACCTCTGAATGCCAGAGTGCTTTCCAGCTCAGTCTTGAAACCCATGTTCTCTTGATCCGTTTACTGAAATTAGATTATGAGCCATAAGGGGTTTACCCAGAGGTTTGATATAGGACTAATATTTTTTTAATAGTAATTAACATTTGATTTACAGTGTTCCAGGGAACATTTCCCAAGTACCTTGAAATAAAAAGTGTACAACTGACTTTAATTGGGGCCATGTTACAGTCACGCAGACGCGATGACTTGCATCAGAGCAAAATCTGACAGGACAGCATGTGATCAAAGGTAACGCATATAGGATCACCAATGGCCCCGGAGTAACAGCCAGGCTGTAAAAGCACTCACAGGGCTCCGCAGCCACTGAGGGTAGCAAGAATAGTTCAAGAGGCTTATAAACAACTACAGGCACAGGGCCCAGCGGCAGTCATACGTTCACTCCCAGGGAGTCACAGTATCCGCGACATCCCAGGCTTGCATGTATCTCAGGGGTTTTTTTAAAATGTTAAAAGTAAAAAAAATAATTATAATGCTTACAGACGTAAACACTTCTTTTCTGTGACGCTGATGGGGGAGAATTACCTTGAATTCTTTGAATACCCTTAGCCTGTTGTCAGGCACGGTGGCAGCGTGCACTGAGAGGAACATGCCGTGGTAGGGGCACCGGGCAGGACACAGCTCAGGGTATTCCTCCAAATCAGCCATAGCTGCAAGCACACCAAACTGCTCCGAGTGCCCACTCACCAGAGCTTTTGCTCCCATGAGTGTGCACCCAGGGAAGAGCCACACTCCTGCTGCCATCTTCTCCTTCATGGTGACCCTGATTGCATCTATTCGGCCACCCAGTTCTATAAACATCTAAGCTCTCTCCACTCCCCAGACTCAGCTTAAACAGGCCAGCATGTTCAAAGGTTACACGATAAGAGCTCTCCAAAAAGACAAAGCATAATTACATAAGGCTTGCTTCCTTTGGAAAGCCAGGCAGGCTCCCAAATGGGAGTGAATAAATTCCATGGGGACTTAACAACCTTACTCAGTCTCTCCTGGAGCAGACTTGTCCACAGCCATCCTACATGGAGGGTTTCTTTCAGCAACAGAACATCCTACACATCAATAAGCCACCATTCCTAGAGGAAACTTGTACAAGAGCAGGAGAGGGCACAGCAGGAAAGGCTGTCAGGCTGCTCCCACTGCACTGGGGCTGGAGCTCACAGGCAGAGCTGCACAGGTTTGATAAAGCCCAAAGGTCCCAGTGGAGATGGCAAGATGAATTCGAAACTTAGAATAAAATGCCAGAAAAGAAAGGAATTTAAGCCATTTGGATGGCTTTGGAAAGAGCATCAAGCGAAAGAACATCCTGCAACATTTCATTTTATTGCAAATGCCATGACAAATCTTTTCACCCTGACAGACCAATATCTAAGGCCCTGAGCTAGAATAGCCACAAGCCCCATGTGACACAGACGGATCAGTGATTTAACATTTTACTATTACTTTTTTTCTTTTTAATAGTCTCATCCATCATCATATGTGGGGGCAAAAAGATTCCACCTTAAACGTCTCCAAAAGCGCAGAGATGTCTGGACTAATACTCTGAACAGCCCTGGACTCCAACACTGAGCAAAGGTCCCCAGAAAATAACTGTACATGGCAGTACTTGTAATATTTATCTGGAAAAGGAGACTATTTTAGAGCTATTTTGTTGTGCCTGCTACCTGAAGTAGGTGCAGTTAAATGGCATTTCACTGCCAGGGTAACATCACCTCACATGCAGGAGGGAGCACAGCAACACACACTCAGGGCATCACCAGCAGGACATGGAGCCATTAGTTCCTGCTCCTTCCCAGCACAAGCTGGGTGACAGGGTGGCCTTCAGAGGGGACAGTGTCTCACTGGTCACCACCAGGTGGCAATCACGACACAGAAACGCACCCCCCCTCCCCAAGGGGACCTCCAGGAACTGTCAGGTAGCTCCTGTGCAGGTGACCACCCTGGGTGGCCAGTGCAAGCGGCAAACTCATGGCCAGGGCATCCCACTGCTCCAGGCACACGTGGTCGCTGTGAAGACCAGACTGTACCATTAACTGTGCTTGGAAACCCAGCACTGAACTTCCCAAGGGAAAAGGAAAGCTAAGGAAGGTGCATGGCCAGCCTGGGGGAGTTCAGGTGCAGGATGCTGTGTACCTGGAAACACCCAAGGCATCCAGGGGAAATGACTGCCCACTATGGAGCAAGTTTCCCTTGTCGTTCTTCCAGCAGACTTAGATGGTGCAGAGTGATGACCTACAGGCTCTTTAGTCCAGACACCTTCAAAATCATGGTGGTGCTGCCAAAGGGGTATCATGAAGTCTGTGGGCAGAAGTAATGGGTGCACAAGACAGTTCAAAAAACCAAGCATGCAATGAATGAGCTGCAGACCACCTGCCCTTCTCTCCTTCAGGTGGTGGGCCATGACTGGCAATACAGCTTATAAACCAGCCTAAAAGCAAACGGGAGTTTTGGGGGCCTTTAAGAGGTTTCCTTGTCTTTCAGTGTTTAAACAAGCATGTATTTATAGTAAAAAACAAAATGGGTCACTGGGGTTTTATGGTCCCATCTCCACAAGGCACTAACTGAAGCACAACAGAGTCCCAGAGGAAATGGCTATGTATGGAGACAATCATGGATGTTTTCTTTCCTGACAACACCCTTTACATCTTGGAAACTACCAAAACAGCCAGATGAGAGAATATACAATGCTGTCAGAAGCACAGATTAAAGACACAGATATTAGCCAATGAAAAAAAAAAAAGACATTAGCCCATCTTCCTAATTTCTCCATTTCTGCTGAAAATGGGGTTGTTCATGACAACAAGCCAAGCAGTACAATCACCCTCCGGTCTTTTCTCTGTTGGAATCAAAGACTACAAAGAAAATCTCTGCCAATAAGAAAGTTAGTCACAGTGAAGTTCACAGCACAGCCAGCCCCTAGTTAAGTGGGGCTCAGAGGGAGGCCACTTCAGTTCATGCCCTGCAGTTTAGCTAGGAGATAGAGTGACTTAACAGCTCATGTGGCTCTCGAGGAGTACATGTGAAACTTGCTACTACTGGGCACACAAAGCAGCTACAACTGATAACAAAGCTAAACTCAGGGAAACGGGGACCTCAGTTTAGTTTCTTTTAGCTCTAGGGCTGATAGATCTGTGCCAACATACCTACTCTCAACAACATTTAAAAAAAGTTTTATGTAAGTTTTAGGCTTTACCAGGAGTTTGAGCTGAGGACTCCAAAAACCACAGTGCATGCTGACACAGTATGTGAGCTCTGCTACCCCATCAGAACAGCCTTGCAAGGGGAAAAGAAAAATTGGGCTTTATGCCCAACTCCTATTACCAAACATGCTCCAGATTACATCCAGATCCCCATCACCTGTAAAATTTGACCACAACATTACCACAGGTCAGAGTTACCTACTCTGGGTCACCAACTAAACCAGGACTACTCAGTTTTTCCCAAGATAACTGAAAGGATTTATCAATGTCCACCATTTCTTACTGAGACCCATTCAACAGGAAACAGCATGGTCACTCCAGGTGGGAGCTTGGCACACTGCAGCTGTTCCCAAGAAAAGACTGAAAATGCTGAAAACTACAGGGTCTTCCTTGTGAAGGAACTTGTAGTCTGGATCCAGCCCAGTACAGGTCATTTGTGTAGCCCTGGCTTAAAATCTCCTCCTTCACGGCAGCGCCTGCAATTCGAACTCCAGAAACACAGAGTGCAACACCCTTCTCATCTACTTCAGAAATCAATGAATCTTCTCTTGATTCTAGTAGCCTTCCTCGAAGCAATGCAAATTAAACCCACAAAAATCTGTGACTTCTTTCTACTTCTTATCTGTAAATGCTTAAAAACCAAAGATGAGCCTCACAGCTACTGATCTTCCTCTGGCAGAGGTGAAATGCCTACACATTGGGTACTACTCCTACACAAAGGAAGGAAAGATTGAAAGGCTGCCAGCACCCACAGTGCTTGTGCTGGTCAGGCTAAGTACCTGTGTGTGTTCCCTCCAGACTGCAAGCTCTTCTGAGCAAAGACCATACGCTCATTAATACTGTGATGTGCCAGCACACTGAAGCAAGCACCAGAAGAAACTAACATTATGTAGCCATGAGATTAACTGGTGACAAGCTGTCCTTAACCTCATCACAGTTTATCCACCAAATACCAGAGGGATACAAGACAAGCATCTTGTTAACAGATTCCTGTCTCTACTGCATGTATCAAATTAAGTGAAATGAAGAATTCCAACTAGAAATCTCAGCCATCTCCACTTCCAATGGTAGCCACATACCCTGTTGCAAAGTTGCTGTCTTCTTTCCAGTCCACTATGCGACAGATGAAGAGCATGTTTGAATAGTCCTCAGGCCTCGTCACAAAGTCTGGAGGGCAATCAGCCAAGGACACATAAACCCTGGGCACTCTGTGGTCCACAGGTGAGAACATGGCACACCTCTTGTAGAGTTCACTGTTCTTGTCTGCCAGAAGCTTGATGAAGCCTGTAGCTGCTCGGGAATGCTTCTTTTCCAAAATATAGACCACCTGGAAGAGGCAAAGGTTTGCACAGTTAATGCCTTCAGAGAAACCTATATTCTTTAACAGGGATACACAGAGGCTTAGCAGAATTATCTGGAAAAATCACAAGGCCTGTATCATGTTTTCCCTGTGTGTGTGTGTGTGCATTTTTTAACTGAGTACCTATTTACAATGTATTTTCCTTGCCATCTTGCTCATGGCTATAGAAGAGGAAAGTGCCTTCCAAGTGCTAGCTCTCTACAGCAATTTTCTTGATTACAGAACAAAACCAGACAAGAAGCAGATGCTTCCAAATGCAGGGAATTAGCCACAACATACAAGCAACTCCTGTAATATCTTTCATTTGTATCCTCGGCCTGTGATTTCGGCATTTAGCACAGAACAAGCCAGTCCAAAAACAGTGCCGCTGGCAGATCCAATGCTAACCACAGGAAAGGATGTGCTGTGGGGAATTTGGCAGTTGCCTCCTCCTCTCTGTGCCTTCTGAAGTTAGGGGGTATTTTACCTTTATACAAGACAGCTTTGAAAAGAGTAATAAATTACAGTATCACTAAATAATTGTTCCAGAGGGGTGTTCATCCAGGCTATATTTTTGTAGCCCATAATAAATCACCGGGTAACAGAAATATTATAGCTGACTTCCTAAGCTTATACAGAAGAGTCCTTCCAGAAGGTTTCAGGAGCTGCACCTCTGTGCAATTCTGAGCACTAGAACTGTCATGCTGGATGAGACCAGAGGGCAGCCCAGCCCACCACGGGGACCAGAATCAGAGGCTGCAAGGGAAAGCACAAGGCATGAAAGTGACCTGATCCAGCAGTCCTCTTCTTGTCTCTTAGCATTCAGAGCCTGACTCAAATCTTGAACCAACAGCACTAGCAGCCTTTCCAAAGTCTCTAAAAATTAATTCTGACAACTTTGGATATCCTGACACTCATATTAGTATCCAATCCTTTTCCTGGATCTTTCTAAGTAATTCTGCACAACAAACAAAGGGAATTTAAACTAGGATAATTGGTAAAAATAACAAGACACTTGATTTTTATCAGATTGGACAATTACTCTTTTTGAAACGGGGAATGAGATTCAAAGATCAACAGACAAAGACTACAGGGCGGCCAGGGCTGGTCTCCTTCAGCCTGCGGGAGTGCACACATGCTCACTTGTCCCTCCATGGAGTTACCTTGGCTGTCCTTTGAAGAAACTTATCTGGGAGGAGTCTGAGATCATTCACCTTAGGTCCATCATCTTGCTTTGTTTTGTGCACACCAGGGATCCCAACAGCCTTTGCTGCATCAAAAAAACACAACAGTTACTGTAGCAATTCCCATGACAAATTCGTGTGGGGCCTTTGCTGTGCACTACAATACAAGGTGCATGTAGTAGACTTATTTAAAAGGAAAAAGATCTCTCAAGTGTTAGAATAGCCAAGCATGAGGCAATTACTTCTCCAGACTACCACAGAGAAAAGATATATGTCCACTTACCATATAGATCTGCTGAAAACCAACAAAAATCAAAATAAATCCCAACTTTACAAGTAGAACCATACCAGCCATAATAAACTAAATGGTGGAAAACACATTCTGTTTATTAAATACTAAGAACTACATGAATTTCCTGGTATTTGTTAGTTGAAGTCATTAACTTCATTAACTGAAGTAGTCCTTCAAGTACATACATTTAATATTTAATTTCCTTTAAAAATACTATGCAGGGTTATAAAATGCATGTTTATCTTTGAAACTGAAACCGTATCTACTAAGCTGACACTCTTTCACTGTGGATCAGGATTATGAAAAGGTTTCATGAAAGTAATCGGTATATATGACAAATAGCTCCCTCCCCCTGGAATCTCTTGACCAGATGCCAATAATCTTTAAATCAACTAATTTCTAGTTTGCAGTTTTCAAATATTCAAATGTCTGAGTTTGGAAGTATCTGCTACAGGTGGCTGGCACACCGAATGCATTCAGCATTTACAAACTTCCAAAGCAATTTTTGCCATGGAGAAGGCTGGGACCAGTCTCTTCTTGAGCCGCTTCCCTGCTGCGGGCCAGTGGTTACTGGTCTGACAGCATTTTTTGGATGGGAACATCCACATACTCGTCTGGAGGGCTCGTGGAAGATGGCTGCCTTTTTCTACTTGTATGGCAATCGCATCCATCTCAAGCACAGGTGCTAAAATCAGGCCTTGAGTGTTCAAAAGAAGTTTTGCTTTCTTAAAGAGAGACCGTGACACCAACCAAGTTTCAAGGGACGTGGCTGTCACTGTTTCCCTTAGAAGACATGAGATAAAGCAGCATTTCGCTGAAGACCATGCTAGAGCAGGGCCGCAGCGCTCGCGAATGCAAGAAAGACGCAAGGAGGGCAGCGGTGATGCACAGACCCTGGCCCCCAGATGACACCCATCTGCCCCGCAGGGACCCTTGATGGAGGCTGCTGGTGACATGACAGATGAAGGGGGCTGGGCTGCGGGAGGGGCGGCTGCAGCTGCCGGCAGTGCCAAGCAGTGCCAGGGCACTGGGGACTGACACTCGGGGGGAGCCGGGGGGGCAGCGGGGGGGCAGCAGCTTGCCCCGAGGGGAACGGCTGTGCACCACCATCACAAGGGCACGTTCACAGATGGTCCTGCTGCTGCAGACGGCCTGGGTTGCCTTCGGGCAACGTCATCCCAGCAGTCGTTTGACAATGACAGCTACCGCTCTAATGACAAACGCTGGTTCTCATATGCCACTAATTATCCCCAGCTTTGCCTTCTGATACAAAGCTCTTCAGACTTCGCCTCTCCCCAGAGACCATCTTTTTCAGAAGAATCTAAGTGACTTTTATTTTATCTTTACCGACTTGCTAGCGAGGCCAAGAGGAGGATGGACAGATATTCAGGGGTTTACATAAAACTCTACTTTCCTAAAAAAAGCAGCAGTAGTAGCAGCAGCAAACCCATTTCTCTTTTACTTCTCCTACTGAAATGGAGTCAGATTTGCCACAGCCAAGGTTACTAAGGGATAAAACCACCCAGAGTTTCATGGTGACAAACAAGTTGGGGGAAAAAACTGCTCAGATAATTATAAACAGTTTAAAAAGTGGGGATATCCAATTTACCTCATTTGCTTACCTCCTCCAAGATCTTTGCTACCTGAAGGTCATACCAGGCAACCGGTTAGTAAAGAATAAAAGCAAGAGGCCATTTTGTTTTCTCATAAATTTTCAAGCCATCAGTTAATAGTCATAAGTTTACCGTGTGCCAACCATAAAGACAGCTAGGACAAAGAACAGGATGATCTGGAACAAAGAAACCCTAGCAAAGCCAGAGGGCAAGGGAGGTTGGTGGCCTTCCAAAGGCCATGCCTTCAGGCACACCTGCCACTAGCCCAGGGCTTTACTGGAGTAAACTTCTCCCCACAGAACAGCACATACTAGTTGGAAGAGAAACTAGATCTAAACATGTTTGGGGAAAAAAGAGCGAGCTGCATTTGCTGCTTTCCCAGCATAGCAGAACAGCAGCAGCAACTCGAGGTCCAGCAGGCAAGAATGAGAACAGCACCAGGAGCCATGTGAGGAACATGCCCTTGTTAGCGCTGCCTTCTTTCCACTTATCCTTCCAACTCCCAGTTCTCCAAGCAGTTGCTTGGATTTTTTCACTGAAACAGCTTTCCCTGAAAAAAAAAGGAGCCAGCAGTGACATCTTGAGAGATATCACACACACATGCAAAAGCACAGAAGTACCAGGACGAAGCTGTCAAAGGGAGCATGGCAAATTGGTGACCAGAGCTCCCTTTGCCTGGGATGAAGAACATGCAGGGCTAGGGCACTGCCCCCTGTCCTGCTGAAGCTGAGCCCCACGTGAACCCAGTACAGATACCAGAAAGCTTCTAAATTCTCACTGTGGCACGTGGTAGAACTTCCCTTTTCCCTTCACAGCCAACATTAAGCAGGTGGCCTTTGGCTGGCTGGAGAATCATCATCTTCTTCAGGGGTGTCTCCAGTTCCAGCATCCCTACCAAAAAATCCTAGGATTATTAGAGACCCAAGCAGACAGAGCCTGGGATTATTAGAGACCCAAGCAGACAGAGCCTGGGATCTACAACTATACCAGCAATAGAAAGAAAGAAAGCAGCAAATCCCAGACATCTACTTAATTCCTACCCATCTTTCCTAATCAACTTCAGTATCTAAAAGGTCATCGCATACATTTGCTAATGGGGAATGCTCCTGAAACAAGGCCCAGGGAAGACGACACACAAGGAACTCTACTCCTGGGGCCAAGAGAAGTGGACTTCTCTATAGCTTGCAGTTGCTGCTTTTGAAGTCAAAATTCTGTCAGTACCAGGGCTACATCTAACACTCGGGAGCCTACCACAGCAAAGCACCAGCAATGAGAGCTCCCTGTGACAAACCCGCTGCTCAGAAAGGACAGCTACCCAGATCCAGTGCCCACCTGACTCAATTCTCAAATTACTGCACAGAAATCTCAGTCTCAACAGCAATAATCAGCCACAAGAGTCTGATACCCAAGTCCCCTAAATACGCTTCTGACAGTCCCTCTCCTTCACCGCACAGCCCCCTTCCCTCCAGTGAAAATGGAATTCGGTGGGTGGGCAGAGGGGAGGTATCAGGGCCCCACTGGAGACTGGTGGTCTAGAAAATCTGAGCTGGGAGACACAAACATCTCCCACAACAGGGCAGAGCCACGGAGGCAATCCCAAAGGAGAGCTAACTTCTGAGAGGAGCAGGATTTTGAGCAGGGGAGGTAGGAAGAAAGTCCTTGCATTATGCCAAACTTAAAATGAATTATTCTGACCCCTTTACTGCAGTGGTTATCCAATGACCATTCAATATTTCCACCCTGGGCAAAGACATGTTTTCTGAGAAAGATTTACTATGTTAGCTTGGGCAATACTTCATAAGCTTATCTTACAGTGAAAACACACTTCAGCAACTAGGATCCAGTGAAACTGCATTATAATCTCAGTGTTTTCCTTTCAGCGATTATCTGACAAACCAAAACTGTAATAGTCTTACTTAAAAAAAATTAGGCACTAGATACAAAAAGCAACTCAAATTAGTTATGTTATTACCAACAAAACAGATCCAGGACACATGGAATTTGCCTCTCTCTGTAAGCGATCAGTTTAGGCAACTTCAATACACACTTAGATTTGCCTGACAGGCATTCCTAGGTCAAACTTTTTTTTTTTTCAAAGCCCCCCAGATTTTCTTTTACAATTAAATTACTGTGAGATTAAAAGGTGGCCAAAGCAGACCAAAAGTCATCAGACTAGAATTCTGATTACTTGTGACAGATCCAAAATTATTTTCACTGGGTTTGCATTGGTCACTGGAAATTTGCAATTCTGTCCAAAAAGAATACAATTAAAGATGCAATATCCAGTTGCAAATGAAAATACATCGCAGTTTCAGATCTCAAAAACAACTCACTGGGAAAAAAAAATCTCCCTCCCTGGATGGAAAGAAACAAGTTTTTTTTTAAAAAAAAAAGTTTAATGTTTGCTACTTTAGCTAGACAAAAAAACCCAAAAATATGCTTGAGAAGTTAGTTGGCTTACTCTACATGGGCATATCTAAGAATCCCATCAGAAGGCAGTAGTGATAGGAAGCTTTAAAAAAAGAAAATACTGCTCTTCAGCTTACTGACACTTACTAACAACACTTAGGTTCTCTGATGTCTGCTTCAGTAAGCAGTTTTCAGCATATTATGTTTTAGTACCAAATATATAAGGGAAGCATAAAACAAACCAATTCATTACAAATATATCAAGGATTGTGTGTCACATTCAAAAAGGATGTGGTTTTGGAAGTTCTGTCTATATCAATGCAAGGGACATGGAAATGAAAACTCCCTTCAACCAAAAAGAGATACGTTCAAATGCATGCACAGATTTGCCCTGGGTTACACTGTTCTGCTACAATCTTCATCTTTAGGAACAATAAGAAGGAAACATGTTGCTGTTTAGAAGACTGTACAAGGGCTCTTCACATTCTGCTGCTGATGTTTATTGGCACATAACAGGTTTTTCCTCCGGAACACAAAACTTAATGGTATGAACCAGCGGTTCGCATCACACTCAGTCCTTCCTTCACTAAATAAACCAAAACATAAGGTTTTGAGGATCAAAGCAAAGGGATCTGGTTTCTTAGAAACACTTGTTCCTCCCTGGATGATTTCAGTTCCTACAAAGTTATGTTGGTACCTAAAGAGGTAGGAACTCTGAGCTTCTCCTCATCTTCGCAGATTTCTCCCCCATGGAGTCCACAGTACAGAGGTCCAAGTGAACCCTCTCTGAAGTCTCATCTTGCAGACCAAAGAGCCCCTCCTCCCTACACAAAGTGCCCTTTTGCCAGGTACCAGGTACTATTCAAAACTGGAATTTATTTTAAACAGGCTTTATAAGAAGGCTCACTTAAGAAAATATCACGCAAGAAGCAGTACTTTGTGAGTATTTGTATCTCCACACACAGAGCTCTCCCCCTGTGATGGAGGGAAGAACAGGCACTTCACTGTGATGAGACTGTTAAGCCAACAGCTTTGGAATTAAATACATGCAGCCTGTTCAACATCAGCCTAACAGCTCCTGTGTGCAATGCAAGAGGGCTCTGCAGGTAAGAAGCAAAGCTGCTCCAAAGCTGTCTCAGGAGCAGCACTCCTGAGTGTCTCGTCACAGACCTGTGCATCTAATGAACAAGATTGACTTCCTTAGAGATGTTTATTTTGAATTTTCATTTAATCAGACTCACCCTGCCACAGCTGTTCATGTCTAAACACCTGAACTCACACACCTGCATGCCCAATGGCACAGTGAAGATGAGGGCCAGGAGATCAGATGGTCCACAAGGAGACTTTTGAAGATGCACAGGCAGGAGCAGACCCTCAGAGAAGTGAAGGAAAGGCATAATAATGGATGCGTACAGCAGAGAGACAATCATCTCAACACAGAGCAAAGGCAATGTGAAGAGGTGAGTATAGCTGGCTTCCTTAAACACACAAAGCAGCCAAGCATATAATTATTTACTTATATTTAGCCACCTCCCTCCACAAGGAAGGATGGAGGAGATGGCAGAATGATGAGATAGGAGCGTCACTTTTCCTTGGAACCCTCAAAGCCTCATCCACAACAAAGATTCAGCATCATTTTGGGAAGCTACCGTCCAGCCCAACAGATCAAATCAGCTGCCTCAGTAGCCACGTAACATTACTACAACCACCACACAGGTACTCGGGGCTCCTGGCCCTCTCATGTCCTTCCGAAGTTGCCAGTCAACAGCAGGGTTGGAAGCTTTATTGCGACAGACTTAACCCTCCAAAAAAAATCAGGTAGTGTTGCAGTCTACATAAATACGGTTTTGTTACATTAATAGCAAGTAAAAATATAATGCTACAGAAACATTTCCATTGAGTATTTTGCCTATCTACTTAACGTTCTTCCTTCCTGCATGTGCATTTGTTCCCAAAGTGTGTGTGTCCAATTTCACTACTGCATGGAAAATATGTTAGCTGAATGAATCCTAATCTGATTCATCCCGGAAACCTTGCTGCTAACAATGACCGTACTCTAATATGTTTATCTTCACACCCACCATTCATTCTCAGTATCATGCCCTCTCACTTACTTGACCTAAACTTGTAACTCAAAGGAGAAACACAGGTGAATTCAGGAACATGTGGTAGTATGCTGAACTTAATCAAATTCCTGTTACCTAATTGTGTAAGCAATTGGGTTGTTTTTGTGGGGTTGGGGTTTGTTTTTTTTTATTTGGCCTTACTTAAGAAGTCTTTGGGGGTCAAGATAACTTACTAGGGAAAAACAGCATAAGAAGCTTTCCCAACATTAACTTCCATTGCAAGCTTCAGCTGTGCAACAGAAGAATAACTGGAGCTTATTCAGCCCACAGCATTTAATCAATGCAACCGTAAAACCCAATTTGTTCAATAACAGTAGAACACTTTTCTTAAGTTGCTATACTGTTTATTCTTCGAGAAATCTATGCTCTCATTTAAGAAAAGTTACAGCAACAACCAAAAGAGCTAGATCCAAAGACCCACAAACATGAACTTAGGATAAACTAATACAGAGCTGTCTCGGGCAGCTGAAAAAGCTCCAGCTTCTCTGCTGGTTTTCCAGGCTTCAGCAGAGTGAAACCGATCTGATTTTTGACAGTTCCACCTCAAGGATTTCTATTAAAAGCCGTGTAACTGAGAAGATTTCCTGGTGAGCGTTCACTCTGCTGTGGCCTAGAAATGTTAAGAGCTATGCAGTAGAGACGAGCCATCTCCAGAAAGCTGCAGGCTAGGAAAGAAGCGTGAAGACTCCTTAAAAGCACTCAGTGAATGGGAGCCTCTGAAGAAGGGGGAAAAGAACAGTTATTCCTTCCAGCAGTCAGTGACACTGGTGGGCTCCAAATTTGTCAGATATTTCATGGCAGCTAAACTGAATGAAGGGGTAACCTGAGCAGAGCACAGGGACAATACGGTGTCCAGATTCTCGTCACCATCATCCTTTCCCTACCAGCCTTGGCCAAGGAGAGGAATAGCAGTATCTCTCTGAACTCTGCCTTATGCCAATATGACACTGCAAACTGCAGAAGGACTCCAGGTGCCAGATGAAGACACAAAAGGCACCTTGTCAAGCTTAAAAGAAGAGAGAGAGATCACAAAAGCAAAGAGGGGGCATGGAAGTGCATGAGGAGGCGCAGAACTGCAAAAAGGGACTGAACTCCAGATTATCAATACAGTTTTCTTCTTTGCTAGAAGGATGCAAAAACCTTTCTACAGCGTCACCTTGGGAAAAGAATGGCTTAATGCACTATCACACAACCATATAGTGAAGTTACCAAATGCCACCATTTCTGTCAAGCCAAGCAATCCCAAAATACTCAGTAACAGCCTCCAGCCAGGACCAGAATGGACACCAAGCAATTTTAGGTTATAATTTCTGACCTTACCAGGGCTACTAGAGACTGACAGTCTCACTTGACTTGAAAAGAGATTGACCAGTGTCCACACAGCCAATGCTGAACTGACAGGGAGACAGGAGCAAGTTCTGCAGCATCTCCAACCCAAATTCTGTTGATTCTACCTGTTAGCCATCAGCTATTTGATTCAGTTTTCCATCACACAATCGGCTGAGTTAGCTGTCAGTTTACTCCGCATGTAAACAAGCTATTTTTATTCAAACTTCATTACATCAAAGCAGTGAGTAAGCCTCAGACATTCACATATTCAAACTCTGATTAGCAGAAGTGTAGGTCTAAGTGGAAATCCTGAACAAACACAACTATCTGATCACTGCCAGGGCAGCTGGTCCACCAGCTTGATGATTTCTGTGAGCCACGCCGTGGGAAGCAGGATATTTTGTGTATCTGGTAAAGTAAGACCTCTCATGAGAAGAGCTGCAAAAAGCTGAGCAAACTAGTTTGACAAGGATAGCTTTTGGCATAGTGACACAGTTTTACAAATTTTTATATTAATATCCTTTTGCTAAAAAAGTCTGAGGCACTTTTATGAGCACAGTTGCCATTCTCAAGAGTGCAACTGCTACTGTTCAATTGCTGATGTTTCCTTATCAGAGAATTTTGATTCCAATATTTAACAAGAGACAGCTCACATTTGTATGAAACTCATGTGACACGCCAGTCTGTATAGGGATACAGCATTGTGAAGTATTGTGTACAGAACATTCTGCACTTTTCCTGGGTTGAGAGGACACAGAGAAGTTTCTATTTTTTATTACATATTGAAATGTAGTATAAGGAAAATCCTTCTACTGTAGCAACAAGTCACAGAAGTAATGTATTCCAGCTCAGCACTAAGTGGCAAGATAAAAGTTACATTACTTCTGTTGCGGTAGTCAATGTGAATGAGGATTAAGGAAAAGAATTACACATCTGGCAAAGGTCATGTCAACAGGCAGATGACTTCTAAGGACAGCAGTGACACAGAGTAAGCTGAGGTCTCAGGGTAAAACAGAGGACTTGCATGACATTTACCACACACTACAGAGAATTAATCTTTTCTGTGTACACAATATTGTTCAGACTAGCACCAGGATGCTATTTCCTTGTCCTCTGCCTGCATTTCAATAGGGCGTAGATACCCCAGAGAGGGTTTGAAGGACACTAGTAAGGGAGCTGAGAAACTTTCTTCAGGGTCCTTATTGTTACTGTCTTTGTAAAGAAAAAGAACAGAATGTTTATTCTCCATGTGGAGATATTTACACCTTGGAAATGGAGCTGAAAAAGCAAGAGGAAAGAGATTTCCAACCTTGCTAAAGAAGACCTGCCTCCAATGACCAAAACTTAACAATAAGACAACTTAACTTTGGAACAAGGCAATATTGCTTTTTGTGTAGAACAGCATGCTGAAGAGGAAAAGTGATGCTAGCTCATCACTTCCTACATCAGACACTTTTCTGAAGATAATCTGTAACCCAACTACTTTGCAAGAAGAGTTCACTTGACCAGGACAGCTGCTCACAAGTGTGTCCTGGCTTTGGCTGCAATGGAGTTTATTTTCTTTTCAGTAGCTGGTGCAGTGCTGTGTTTTGGATTTGGTGTGAGAACAACATTAATAGCACACTGATGGTTTTAGTGGTTTCTTGCTAATTTTTATACTAAGTCAAGGACTTTTCAATTTTTCAGGCCCTGCCTGGGAGAGGGCTGGAGGGGCACAAGAAATTGGGAGAGAGCACAGCCAGGACAGCTGACCCAAACCAGCCAAATGGATACTCCATACCACAGAACATCATGCTCAGCGTATCAACTGGGGGGAGCTGGCCAGGAGGGACCGATCACTGCTTGGGGACAGGCTGGGCATCAGTCAGCTGGTGGTAAGCAGTTGTATTGTGCATCACTTGGTTTGGTTTCTTTTCCCTTTTGTATTGTATTCCTCTCTCCCCCTCTCTCCTTTTAATTACAATCATTATTATTATATTTTAATTATTAAATTGTTCTTATCTCAACCCACAAGTTTTACCTTTTTTCCCCCCTCAATCTCCTCCCCATCCCTCAGGTGGGTGGGGAGTGAGCAAGTGGTACTTAGTTGCTGACTGGGGTTAAACCACAACACAGAGAAACATCAATTACGAACTTTCACTTAAATATCCCTGAACAAAGCAAGAATGATGCATTTTTGTGAGCACAAGAACTTTCAGAAAGTACATGGGCTGAGAATTGGGCTGAATGTGATGGTGTCTTCACTTCTGTAAACCTCTCTCTTGCTTACCCCATCCCTTCTGGGGTCTTATGCAGAGAAGGGCAGGAAGTACAGCTCTGATAACTGCAGCACTTGGTGATGACACATCCAACATCTGAGTCTCAGCCTGCAGCCCCACGCAAACAGTTTCTACCAGTTTGCTTTAAGCCCCACAGAGGCACAGGAAGCCCATCATACAATGACTTCAGGGAAATTCAATCCACTCAAATCTGGGCCGTAATCAGTGTACACAATGCTTCAATGCTTCAGAGCTTCTGATGGCAAGAGCCAATCCCAAATTCTTTGCCCCAGCGTGTAACTAGAGATGGAGGGGGTGACTGTGCTCTGAAGAGTAACAGTGCCACAACAAGGGATGGGACACAAGGCCAGGGTCAAAAAGATATCAAAAAAGCCTGCACTCCCAGTGTTGACCCAGAGTGCTCTTAATTCAAATGACATGTCTACTTTTATTCTTCGTGGTTTTCATTCTGACCATCAGCAGCAGAACAAATGAGCCAGCAACAGAGACAGTGTAATGCTATTCCTCTGTCACAAAGGACAAAAGCCATCTAGCAACTGAGAGGCAGCAATCTGCAGAGCTTGTGTATATGCACAAAGATTTGAGCACCATATCAACGTGACTGGGGGTTTTTGCCCCAAAATGAGTAAAATTTACTTTTGATTCTATTAAAGTAGCTATGGATATTTTTCACCCTCAGAAATCTGGTGGGGTTTTTGCTTAGTTTGGATTTTGTTTAGGTCATATATATGGATCTGTTTATACATACACACACATGTATGCATATACATACTTAAAGTGCACATGAGAATACGATAGACTGTTTCTTGATTTTATTTTATTAAATATGATAGCATCTTTGTTCAGCCCGAAACCTTCAGACTTCCCTATGCTAGGGAAATAAAGAAGAAAGCCCAGTACAAGTGTTCACTTATGAGTTGCACTGGCCAAAAATTATTTCTCCTGCTCCTTTCTGTGCATAAGGCCATGCAATGAGTCTGTGTCATAAATCCTACAAAGCAATGCTCTCAGGGAAAGTAAGGAAAGCACTGGTTTTGGTGGGTCAGCAGGAAATCTCCCCATGGGATCTCATCTCCCATCCACCTCTCTCTGTTTTGCTGCAGTAGTCATTTCAGGCAAAAGGGATATAACACAAAAGAAAAGGCTCATATGCAGTTTACTTTAAAGAAAAGTTCAATGGGCAGCATCAGGCAAGCAGCCCTCCCAGGGCAGACCCACGTTACAGAGGGTCCATCACTTCCATCACTACAGTTCAACCCTGCAAAGCGCTCTGCCTCCTGATGCCAGTACCACATTTCAGTGGATGGCCTTAGAAGTCAAGAGGGTATTATACTCTAAGGCTAAGTTCTGGCTTGAAGAAGTGTATGTTTGGTCCTTTTAAAAAAGCATTTTGAGCCACACCTGTGAAGGCTGAATTTGGCAGGATCTTTTCTTTTTTAATGACAGTTATCACTGATGCTAGAATAACTATAGCTGTTTTCCAGGCAAGACTTAAAATATGGGTAAGTGATGATATGAGAAATTGCATGAAAGACAGGAAACAAGCCAAAGCAATCATCAACTGCTCAAAAACACCTTCAGAAAAAGCAGCATCGTAAACTTTATATGTATGAAAAAAAAAAAAAAAAAGGCAGGCATTAAAAAGCAGAGCAAGAAGAAACTCGAGAAAAATCCATATGGGTTATATAGCCAGAGAAGCTGAAGCAACTATTAAAAGAGGCGATAGCAAAATACAAACTCAGCAGAAATCTAACTGGCACACTCACACCAGCCACAAGGCTTGTTAAGGATGAACATGGAAAGGCCTTGAAAACAGTTGGCTTAGGCAACTGCAATGGAAAAGTAAGTTGGATTTCAACTGTGTAGACAATAAGCTGATGTAACATTTGCCCTACAAATATTCCCTCAAGATAGAATTAAATGGCAAAAACCACTTGGCACAGATTTTAAGAGATGTCTTGATAACCTCCAATACAGATCACTCCAGAGCATTTCAAGGAACTATGATGCACCAAGAAAAGTAACTTTCATCAAGCCTTTACACTGAAGTACAATCATACAGGTAAAGTAAAATATTGGGTCAAGTCTGTATTTATTTTTAGATGCTGGTATCAAACTAGAATGTATTTCTCTGAATTTTAATTTGGCATTGCTATCAGAAGAAACAAAGATGCATCAAACACAACACATGACTCAGGAGCATTTTAGGAGATTTGAAATTGTCAAATCAAAAGTGGCAGCTCAACAGTATGTAGCTATAACACAGTGTCCAAGACTGCAAAAAAAGACGAGGTTAATAACTGGCTGTGTAAAACAAAAAAAGACAAGTAACTCCCAGTTCAAGCCCTACGCTGGAAAGTAACAGAACAAGATGGAAGTTGGTTCACACACCTTGACAGTAACTCAGAGACAGTGGAGGTACCCAGAAGGAAATAGCATCACAAACTGGTGAGGTGGCAGCTCCATTCATAAGCTGAAACCAATGTTTTGTTTATAAAAACTGCAACACTTCCACTCATGTAGTTTCCAGTTTTATTAATAGACAGGTGTGAAAAACTGAAGTCTACCAACAGTATAGGCAGAGGTCTGTGCATCTTCATAGAATAATAGAAACCTTTAAGCTGGAAAAGACCTTTGAGATCATCAAGCCCAACCATTAACCCAGGACTACCAAAGTCCATCACTAAACCATGTCTCAAAGCACCACATCGAGGCGTTTTTTAAACACCTCCAGGGATGGTGATTCCACCTCCTCCCTGGGCAGCCTGGGCCAATGCTTGACCACCCTTTCAGTGAAGAATTTTCCCAAATATACAATCTAAACCTCCCCTAGTGCAACTTGAGGCCACTTCCTCTTGTCCTATCGCTTGCTACTTGGGAGAAGAGATCAACAACCACCTCACTACAACCTCCTTTCAAGTAGTTGTAGAGAGCGATAAGGTCTCCCCTGAGCCTCCTTTTCCCCAGGCTAAACAATCCCAATTGCCTCAGCCACTCCAAGACTGGTTCTCTAGATCCTTCACCAGCTCTGTTGCCCATCCCTTTGGACACACTCCAGCACCTCAGTGTCCTTCTTGTCGTGAGGGGCCCAAAACTGAACACAGGGTTCAAGGTGCAGCCCCACCAGTGCCCGGTACAGGGGGACGGTCACTGCCCTGGTCCTGCTGGCCACACTGTTTCTGATACAAGCCGGGACGCTGTTGGCCTCCTTGGCCACCTGGGCACACTGCTGGCTCACGTTCAGCCGGCTGTTGACCAGCACCCCCAGGTCCTTTCCCACCAGGCAGCTTCCCAGCCACTCTGCCCCCAGCCCGCAGCGCTGCGTGGGGTTGGTGTGACCCAAGCGCAGGACCTGACACCTCACACAGGTGGCCTTGGCCCATCGATCCAGCCTGTCCAGACCCCTCTGCAGAGCCTTCCTGCCCTCCAGCAGATTGACACTCCACCCAACTTGGTGTGATCTGCAAACTTACTGAGGGTGCACTCATCCAGATAGTGGATACATCCTAAGTTATTGACATCTTTTCTGGACAACTGGGGCATGCAGCAGGAATGCACCAGAATATCTCTCTTGGCAAATTTTTCAGCAGCAGCTGAAGGCATATGTTAAATGTGCCAATTGCCACAATCCTTTCAATACACAGCATTTCAGGAAAGGATTTAGTACTAGAAAAGATATGCGAAGAGCAGCGTAAGCATAGTTTGGGACAGGGGAGCCTATTTTATTTTGCCCTAAGCAACACTTGATGGTTTGGATGGAATTCAGATTCAGAATAAAATAGGTTTGCCTTCAAAACAGATCGCATAATTGGCTTTAGGTTTTAGTGTAATTTTCTTTTTAAATGGACCAAATCTTTAAGTTGCTCGTAAGTCAACTGTTTGAAAACAGCAACCAACCTACATGCCCCCAAGGAAATATATCCTTATCCCCAAACTGAGACACGTAGATTGGGCCAGCCAAGCAGCAATGAAGGAAACTGCTACAGCAGCATCTTGAATTAAACACCAACCAGCAGTCCCCAGACAGCCCTGAGAATTGCAAATCTAAAGGTGTGACTCCTGTTTCACAGATTTACTTTGCATCAATCAAAACTACATAAAACCCAGTCCTTAATATCCATTCAAAACTATGAAGGCAGTTTAGCAGAAAGGGATAGAAGTTTAAGGCATTAAGCTTTTATGCCTGTATTTTATATCTTGCAGCAAAGCAAGGCAACAAAGTAATACTTCAACAGTTTGCTCAAATAAAGGTTTAAATCAGCAATCTGATCTACTCACCCTTTTCACTGGTATCCAGGGAAAGTTTCTTAATGTCATCAGTCAACATATCCTGCAAGTGGTCTTGTCCATGCTCTGCATCATTATCATCAAACTGAGCTTCTATAATGACATCCGGACTTTTAGCATCGCCTTTCGATGTCTCTTGAGGAATGCAAGTCCCCGACATATCCTCAGGGACATCTGATTCATGTGTGGCTTCTGTTTCTTTGTCACTACCATCTGGCTTTATTACCTGAAGGAGCAGGGGATTTAAAAAAAGAGGCAAGCCAAATCACTGGACTGGAGAAAGAAAACATTATCTTTCCTTCTTCATCTACATCCCCAAGGAGCTGACAATGAATTGTGGGTGGCTGGTGGCACACTGCAATTGCTGTGTAATTAGCCACAGATATTGCACAATCAAAAGAGGTACCTCACTAGGATAAAGACAGGAACGGCATGGCTTTTGCAATACCTCAACTGTGACAATAATATATCCAAAGCGTATCTAGAGCATAACCATACAGTTCCTGCCAAACCTCTAATAGGCTCTCCAGAAGTTGGGAGTAAGCACAGAGAGGGAGGAGGATACGCTACAATTTAATGAGTTGCTTAGACCATTGTTCACCAAGATACGCTAATCATCCTGGGAAGTCCCAAAACTCAAGCAGTTCCAGTGAATGCTGGGATCGTGTCAAAGCACATCTCTGGGAGAGCTCCCCAACACACAATTAGGAACAGACTGAGAAAGTACAGACCTGAGAACACTGTGCCCTGCGACCTGCAGAGGAACTGGACTGTAGCAGCTCAGTAAGGCACCAAGCTTTACATTTTTTTAGGCTCTGGTCTTTTTGTTAAAGGCACTCAATTATTGCTGTTACCTACACAAATCTCCTAATTCAATTATTGAGAGGAATGAACTCAATTAAAGTACAAATTACCTAACCATTAACTAACTGACAATTCAGATAAGTAACTCTGACCAGCTGTAGCTACAGCTTTGTCCTCACTTCAATATAGCAGTGGCACAGGGTGGGGAGAAACCGTATCTGTGATCAGACAAAATCATGGAGAACCCATGTCCCAGTAAAGTAGACACCAGACCTGGATGGCATCCCTCACTGCATGTGACAGAAGCAGAAATAACTCCACCTCGGTATATAATGATCAAAACTGCTGATACCATGGATACACATGCTTTTACTAGCATACTCTGTGGGACGAACAGCAAGTTGCAAGCACCTACCTGGCCCTGGAACCTAGAACTAGGTTTTAGTTTCAAAAGTGTTTCAGCTTTGCTTAAGCTGTGGTACTTCAGTAGGAGATTCATACAAGCATGGAGTAAGAAATAACCTACTAAACATTAAAATCACAAAGAAACTGGGTGACCCCACTCCAACATCCTCCCAGCAACTGAGCTCCTCTCCAGCTGGTGCTGGTGTTCACCAGGCAGGTAACTCTCTGGGGATGCTCCTCCAAGGTCCCCAGTCCTCAACATCACTAACCCAGTACATGACAGCAGCAACTCATGCCACTAGCGAGGCCAGTGAAGGGCCCTTTAAAAAATGCCATTAAAAAAACACCAGCTTTCTGGTAACATACTTCATGTGACAGATATAGTCCCTAGAAATAAGCATAAATAGCCTCAGCAGGACCTAGCTGAACATAACCATTCCAAGTATGAAAAACGCAATCCAAAAAGGTCCACAAATTATCATTTAGTAAGTGAAAAGCAAACAGATCAAATCAGACCTGTACAGGGAAGACTCAAAAGTTTACATACACAGAGCTACAGTCATGCATTCAAGCAGTACCCATTTCTTTGTAGTCTTTTCATAATACGTAACAGAAATACAATCAATTTTAAAACAGGGTTGAATTCAAGTCTTTAAAAGAAAAAAAACCCTCAGATGACATGACTTTGAACTCTTGTTACCTTTTGTGACTCTGCTTTCCATCTTTATTTTTGTTTTTTAATATGTATATCATTTGTTACCATAGCAGATTTTGACTCAAACATTAAATTGTGACAAAAAGGGAAAAAGTTTGGCAGAAGGTGGGAAAATGGCTGATTATTAAACCTGGCTACATTTGGTACATAAAATACTGACACACAATGGTCTGGGCAAGAACAGTCTATTAGATTAGAGAGCTGACAAGGCTCCACACACTAGTGACTCTGCCAGTGTGCCTATCCAAAAAGAAAACCAGTGTCAACAGTAATGTTTGGACCCTGCCATGGTCAGATGTGGATGTGTTCAGCTCTTAAATTTCAATTGCACCAGATGTGTGCAAGTGTGCAACTGCAGCAGGAATTCATTTTCTTCAACCCCTTCAGGCTTTGTCTGAGTTCCTTTCTCTCCAAGTCATCCTTTGCAGAGTGAGAGATATGTTTCAGGTACTAAATTACAAAGCTTTCTATATGTAACACAGCAAACAACTTCAACTATACCTGAATGATAGGAAGTGCTTCTCTAAAGATGCAGCACTGAAAATCTTATGCTTGAAGAGTTTATGTTGTATTAAAGAAGGTAGCATATATGGATTTCTTTTTAAATGCTATATGCTAAAATTACCATGCTTCCCTCAAACTACAAGGATACACACTGCTGACGCTAGCTAGCATGATGCTCCAGCTGTGACTACCTAAAACCCCAGTCACACATTTCCTTATGGATTTGCAAACGGATTTTTAAGTAAAGTTTTCCAGAGTCCACAAAATCATGACCTCCATGCAGCATAGAGCAGCAAAACGTCCAGATGCTGGCAAGCATGGGCAACAGGATTTGTTTTCTTTTTAAGGCCAAGACAGATCGTTTAGGCTGACCTCATACATAACACAGCAGGGAATTTCACCCAAGATTTCTTACATCACACCAAAAATTTAGGGAAGCTGTACATCACAGGACTGGAAAGCTGCATAAGACTTTACAAAATTGGGAGCTCAGTGGATACAATTACTCCATTTAAGATGATCAGAGTTGCTGGCCAACATGAGCTCATCACAGAGATTCCAAAGAGCAGGATCCTTCTGTATATTTGCAGCAGCAAATCTGACCATGACAGAATAAGCATTTCTTACATGCAGCATGTCAGAAACCAGAAACTGATGATATTGCACTCTCCTATTTCTTATTATGCTATTGAAGCTCGTACATGACATACCGCATACAGCTAGAACATATTGGTATCAGAGACGCAGAATAAATTAAATGCACAATTGGCTAAGTCTATCATATAGTCATATGTGCAGTAGAGAGCATCATTCTCTGCCAATGCAGCTGACACTGCATGGACCAAGGAGGAGGGGATTCCCGCTTGCTATGTATGCAAGAAATGTATGGCCCTACTACCATGCAAACATCCCAGGATGCACGGTTAAAGCCCCTTTAAAGGACCTTAACTTCCTGACCTGGGAAGTCAAATGTCAACCTTATGGTTGTATTATTTTCATATGTTCTTTAATAATAATAAAAAAGTGTTAATAAGCATTTTGATTAAAGTCAATTGCTTTTTGAATGTCTGATCCTTAAGATAGTGGCTGAACAAGTTTTCTTCCAACTTTAAACAAACATCTATTACTGAACAAGCATCAAGTTTCTGCCCCATAGTGATTGGTTTGTAAAGTCACAGATGACTGAACACAAGATCTTTGAATGAAAATCCCATTTCAACCATAAATATAATAAAAAACAGCTAGTGGGCAAGAACATCCTGGCATGGATACATACAATCTGGACAGCAGAGTGACTACGTCGCTGCATCCAGCCCAGTCTTGAAGTAGCCATCAAACGAATGATTGTCCTTACTCGGGAGGAATTTGTTCCAACAGAAAACTTAACTGGGAATCTGTGCATCCGCAAGTACAAGGGTTACCTCCTGAGCTGCAGGAGAAAATGCCTTCTCTGCCAGAATCAATCTTATATCTGCCCTGTTAGGTCCCAGCTTTTCACAGACCTTCAACCTAAGCCTCACATCCACCCACGGACAAAGCCCAAGCCTATTTTCTCAGATCAGGTATGGGGTCTTTGTTGCTGCCTCCTCAATGGCAACAGCTAACAACTCATATATTAGCCTATAATCTCAAACTATTGAACCAGACCAGTGATTTTCCATCATCTTTCAGCTATTAACACCCAGGCTTTTTCTAATAAATGCACCAAACCCTGAAAATGTTTAAGCCTGAAACTAAAGAGTTTTGCTTTTCTTCCTTATTCATCTCTGATCCTTACAAGCAATCCATGAACCCTCATAGGTCTGAAGATGAGACATGGATGACTGCTGGACTAGACACACTTGGACAGATGCATCTTGCACGGCTAAAAGCTTCCCACATAGGGTCACTGTTTTCAACAAACGCTTCTGCAAAGATACCTCCGCTGAAAGCATGGATCATCTTCACTACAGCAGTTCTGGACACAGGTTAAATAAAAATGAAATTCTTCATCTCACTCAAATTGTTGGTAATAAAAAGAGTATTTTCATAAGGATACTGGGAAAGACTGGAGATGATAGAGCACACCGCCACTTCTCTGTTGAGTCAGTCAAAACCCAGCAAAATGCCTCATAATGAGTAATCAAACCCAAAATGTGTAACATCCAAAAGATTTTAGAAATGACAAGCCACTAGTGGTAAAACTTTTCACTGGGGCAGACAGATGATGCACAGAGGCTCCTCATGCTGCTACAGAAAGGTGCAGCAGATTCACCAGCAAGTGGAAGCTGAAGACAGATTGACAGCAGGCAGGCAGCTCACGTTAAACAGGGAGGACTAAACATGGGAACAGCTACAAGGGTAATAATGTCTTCAGCCCAAGCCTACCTTCTGAGGTTTGCAAACCAAGGTAAAATGCCTTTCTTCCAAAACACTTTGGTCAAACACAAGTTCTACTTCAGCTATATTCAAGTTATTACGCTCAATATTAGGTAGGGAGACAAAGTTTAGGTCAGTTGTTGGTCCTCTCTGCAGCTGAGCCTTAGTTAAGCAACAAGCTTGAGAAACAGAAACAGGTTGAAAGCGGTTATGTCAAAAGACAGACAGCTGAAAACAGGGGCTTTGGACCAAATTACCATCTCACTGTTAAAAAGACCGTTGCTACCACAACACTAATACAAACACCACATTTCATACCAATACTGTGAACACCTGCATCTATTAGTCTCCCAGCTTTTGCCATATTAAACAGGCTTCACTTAAAAGCCGATTCTCTAATGTTCACTCATGAGGGAATAGGAATGGAGCCTGGCTAACATGAGGATGCTGTCACAGCTCATACATACATGCTAGAGCCAAGCTACCATAAATATTGCAAGGAAGAGCTTTGCTTTTCTGAAAAGAGCAACCAAACAAAGGCTGGCTCACTCTAGCCCCTTCTTGGATAAGAAAAGGGTGGCACTTCCAATAAGAGAAAAAACACCTGTCCAGTCACCCTTCCTTCTCTTTATAATCCCACCTACACCAAACAGCTCTGGCAAAGACAACAACTCAGCTCTGGCAAAGACAACAAGGGTGACCAGTCTCAGCAGGAGCAGTTATGGCATTACTTTTAAAATAACAATAAGGTTAGATAGGGTATTTTTGTTGTGGTTTGGAGTTGGATTTTTTTTTTAATGGTAATAATCTTTTAGTTCTAAATCTCTGAAACACTTGCTAACAGCCCACAGGATAGCTAATTTATATCAAACAGCACATTACAGTTTACGTTCCGGGCATCACATTGGATGCAATAATCATACAAACGTTCAAACTAGAATCTCTCCCTCTTGATTAGGAAAAGACTACTTGCTCCTCCCCAGTGGGCTCTGCTGTTCCCAGATGTCACACACAGTTTTGTCAAAGCAGTCAATACAAAGCCACCTTGCTTGCAGATTCAAAGGGGAAAACTATCCAAGTACACAAAGGTTCCTTGGAAAGAGCAATTTTTCAGAGCTCTGACTTACTCCCACTGCAGTAGGTGAGAGGTGTGAGAGAAACAAATGATATCTAATGCATGTATTTGAAAACAAAATATAGAGACAGATCTGCAATATGCCCATCAAACCCACTGAGTCCCCAAAGCCACCTACCCTGCCCTCACCAGCATCCTGCATCCTGCCTGCTCAGACTAACCTGCAAAGTGAGCTTTTACTGCAGAGTTAATTCAAGTAATCTGACTGAACATCCAGGTTTAGTCCAGTCTGAGAAGACACAGCAGAGCGCCCTACATCCAGGCTTGTCAGGCAGCTGCACAAGTAACAGAATTAATTGTAGGAAAAAAATCCGTATCTCCAAACAGCCACCTTTTCTCGCTACTTCATCCTGCTTCCACCAATAAACCTTATTCCTGAACCGTTCACTCATCTTCTCTCTGTGCTTCAGGCTGTACCTAAACATCACAGGTTACAGCGTGTCCCCTCCAAGACCAGCTCAAGCCCTTCTCCTACCACTTTGCACAAATAACCAGAACAACAAGTGGAAAAGCAGTAACAAGGAAAATTCTCAAGACTGACCTTTTTGAATCCTAAAGCCAAAACAAGAACTGCTACCTCGCCATGTATCTCCACACTCCCTATCTGGTCTCTGACCTATCATTTGCCTCTAAAAGCTCACGTTGCCCTGGCACGCATCCCACACCTACAGTCTGCTTCCAAACATGTTTTTCAGCACTTCATTACAACCAAGCACGACACTTGGTTGCCTCTGCCCCCTTCTCTCCTCTAGTCCTGCCTTCACCCCCGTCCTGCTACCTCTCTGTGGTCTCCTCAGACCCATCTCTCCCAAGTCTGGCTCTTGCACCGCCGCCTGTAGGATGCACGGTCCTAGGAGCAGGACCATGTTCCCTCAGGTTCATTGCATCCAGCTCTCCTAACAGGATAAATTAAACAGCTCCATCTGTATGCTCCTGCCTTTTTTTGTACCTTCTTACGAACTGCTGAGAAGCAGGAAAACAAAAAGCTGTCAGAAGCAGCTGCTCCCTGCTCAGCAAAGCCATGGCACCGGTGGCATGGATCACGCCACTCCAAAACTCTAAAGAGGAGCCACTCCGCAGCCTGCAGAGGAAACATCTGAGCTCACAGTGGACCCCTTGCCCCAAGCTGCTTTGGAAACAGAGCTGGTAAAGGCTCATAATAGGCCCTGGCAGGCCTGTACAACCTTTCCCAAGGATTACTTGGGAATACCTCTGACAGGTATCGCTCTGGGCTTGGGGGGATTCACACATCAGAGCTGTTCTGTGATATTTAGACATGGTGAGGGTAACTGTGTCAAGGAGACATGGGGAAGGACAGTGTCCCTGAACCCACTTGCAGGGAACACAGTACTATCTCCCCTGTAGACGGGCCAACCTGGTAAGGACTCCCACCAGCATTACAAAGAGCTGTGTATTATTATAGCCCGATCAACAAACTTGTTCCACACTTTCCACTTCTGCTGCCATCCCCCAGAACCTGATTTGGTGCTAAAAAAACAGCCTCTGTTTTCAGAATACCTACTGCTGTTGCACTGACCTTCCCACACACATTCCCCAGAACACAGGAGTTCCTGGAGCAGAAGCAATACAGCAAACGTGTCCCGGCCATGGCTTCCCAACCGCATGCTATTCTTTTATGCAGCTATATGTTATCGCACTTAAAGCAGTGACGAATGCCTAGCCATAGCCCATCATCTGACGGCAAATCTCTCTAGTGAGAGAAGTCTGACCCCAGGGAGGTGCAAAATATCTAGTTCGGCTTCCAGTATTTAACAGCACCCAGGAATCAACTTTCTCCTACACACTCACCAAATCCGATGAGGCACACACATTTCCTCCATCTCCTACAAGCAAACTCTTTTCATAAAAGAGGCCCCTAAAACTGGCAGCCTCCCTGCTGGACCCCAGTGAAATGTTCCTTGTACCTTGGGTCTTTGTATTGCCTGCTCCTCACAAGACCTCCCACTTTGGTGCATCTCATGAGCTGTGCGTTGCACTCCAGGCCACAGCAAACTGGAAACAAGAGTGTAATGCACAGGGCCCAGCTATGAGGTTGCCAGAACATATTGGTTTGAAACATCACAGAAAATATTCGGCTCCATATTTTCAACAGTAGCCAGGAAGAAAATGCATGGAACAATTTTAAGAACTGTTTTTCAAAAGTCATTTAAATCAAATTATGCCACATGCACACTGGCAACAAAACCCTCTCTACTAACTGGAACTGGGTTTCTTTTCTTTGTGTGTGTGTTCTTTTCTTTTTGGTTTAACTTTAAAAAAAAAAAAAACAAAAAAAAAAACTGTCTCCCAGCCATCTTCTTCTGGTAATGTGGACAGGCACTGTAACACTACAGGAATGGGTGCCAGGACAAAACCTACGATGCACAGTCCCTAGAATAAATCACTCAAGAGGGGTGGATTAGAGGATGAGAGCAACATAAGGCTACATCTTCAAAAGGTATGATTCTCTGAAATCATTGTGCATTTTCAGCAAACTACTGCAGAAGGATAACCGGTTTGTATCTGATGTAAAGCAGCAGATAGGCTTTTGGATGATTTGCAACTTCAAGACAATACCATGAAATCAATATATATTTTTAAAGATGTAATTATTACACAGTGCTTGCATGTAATCAGAAAAGAATCTACTTGTGCTGAGTGTGTATCATTTGAAAGCTGCAATGCCAAGCATATCCACACTGCTGGCTTGCACAAACCCAAAGTATTATCCATTACTGCTTCTTTTTTTTTTTCTTAAACAATACAAGTATGTATGAAAAACATATTTCCTGGAAACAATGATACTCTTTGGAGACTTATTCAACATTTCATAAACCAAACAAGCCTGCACCCGCACGTGCCCGTAAGAGGAAAGCAGGTTGACAATGCAAACTAATCAAAATGTACTGGAAGGGCTATCCAAGATATTTGCATACCTATACCTCCCAAGGCTATATAGGTTTGAAGCCTTGTTCAGAACTGTGTGAAAAGTATTTCCCATATGTCTAAGAAAATCTCTTACTGGTGATCAGCACTTGTAACTCTAAATTTAAGGCAGGAAACAAACAAATCAACTGAGAGTTAACACACTGGGGCTCACACCTTAAGCCCCTCACTTCCTTTTTTGTTCCTTTTGATCAGGCTCCAAGTGCCATCTCCCAGGGGTCTCAGCCCTGTGCATGTTTTGACATACTTTCAAAGCCCAGAATGGTACACCTGGGACAAAGCACACACTGTTCAGGAAGTGCACAGGGCCAAGAAAAGCAATAGAAATTTCCACAGTTAACTTGCATTACTGGTTGCCAGTAAGCCTCTTATTATGAAAACCCATAATTGGAAACTGTCATATTACAGAACAATTTATGGAAGTTTTCAGAGTATATATGCCCCAGTGGGAACTTCCTTTGACTGGTGTGTTCCATCAGCCCAGGTCTGCTTATTTATTCACACAGTGTGAGAAGAGCATCAGGAACCTCAACAAGTCATTGCTGAAGCACCACTGACTCCCACTCTAGGAGTGCTTCAGATGGTTCTTAGCTCCCTAAGTCTTACCAGTCATCCATCTTCATGGCTGCATTCAGTCAACAGATGGGCTGCCCTATCTTTATGTCATTTTATTTTCTGCAGGAACATTCTTGCACTTACATTGTGATCAACTGTTCCTCTGAGGACACGGAAAGAAAAATGCAGCTGCTCTGGGCTGAGTGCATCCCACTACGTCTGCCTCAATCCCATCAAAGGAGCTCAACAAAATCAGATCCTGCTCCTACAGTCTTTACTCTGTCACACCAGGGAAACTGGCATGGACATTAATTCCTAAATCAGATTTCAATTATATCAAAATATGGCTCCAACCAAGAAAACAGCCTCCCCCAATGCCAGCACGATACTATTAAAGTAAACCACCCAAAAATAGCCAGTGCTTCCTTTGCAGACAGCCATGTTTTAGTGTGAAGATAAAGGGATTTCATAACAGGTGCTGGAGGTGCATCCCAGGAAATTTGGAGACTTTAAGCAACAGAAGACTGGAAGTCCACTAACACTACATTTTCCATACAGGAGCCAGCAGGTACCATCTGCCAGAGCAGCATCTCCCTACGAGCAGCTCCATCCTCTAGGAAATGGGTTGAGACATCAACTGACCATCAGGTTAACTGTATTTTGGCATGCTGCGCTGCTGCCAGTTCCAGTCCTACACACCAAGACCACTGTGAATTCAGTACCTTGCCCATCGCCCTGGGACAGGCCCTGAAAAGCCTCTGTGCTCCAGGGAAGCTGTGGCAGAATAGCGACAGCCACAGCTAAAGAGGACCACCCACAGACGAAAGGAATTTGAGGAGATAATCCCTGCAAGCATGGTAGTGGGGGAAAAGAAAATCAGATGATTCACTGGGAATAAAAGATAACAGCTTCCTCTACTGTTGACAGCTTTCTGTGTCCCTTAAAGGCATTTCTGAAGAGAAGACAAACTGTGAGCCAAACTTACTCCATCAGACTAGTTATCAGCAAATTCTGACCCTGGACAAAATCTCACTACAACATACAGCACAAAGTGCCTGTGGAGGAGAAGAGGGAGATGACAGCAGCACATTTTGCTCAAAGGTTCCTGCAAATAAAAAAGGTTCTGGCTGGGTTATCAAACTGGGAACATTCCCAACCTGTGACCTAAACCTGTTACATATCCATTTATTTGGGCTTCCTGACTTAGAGACTCAAATGCACAGAGAAGTCCTTGAATGCCTAGTTAGAAAGTGCAGGTGCCTTCATATTAAACCACTGTTGCAGCCAGGAAATCCCAGACTTCCATATCAATCTCATACTCTCAGCAGGTTCTTTATGAAGTGCATAAGGGAAGTGATCCTGTTCAAGGAAAATAATCCTGCTCTCAAGCGCCCAAGACTTTTGGTAAATCATTCAAACCATCTCAACTAGTTTGCACTACGACGCTGTGCTAGGCAGATTTGCATATTCTGTCCTGAAGATATTACAGCTGAATTTTACACGGCTAGAAAGGCAGAGTCCAAGTGTGAAAACAAGGCTGAAAATAGCAAAGCAGCTGCATGGATATGCAGTAGAACCGCAAACAAATACCTGAACAGTTTTCATAAATTAAGTATCTCTAATTACTCTGCTTCATGGGTATCAAAGCAAGGGCATGCCAAAGAAGAACAGCTGGGGAGGCAGGTGTCCCAGGAGAAAGTGAGGGAGATATGTCTTTGCTCAGAAAATGGGGATGCTGTTTGGTTGTTTAGACTCAGATGTGAGGACTAATGCTTCCAAATATTTGACCTACATTCAAAGCATTACTTTGAGGCTTATCAGAAACACAAACACACCAGTTAGCCCTCTATGAACAGAGGGAGGCCTTCTCTCTTCTTCCCACCCAGGAACTAACACTTAACCACACAGACCATGTTCAGGGTTTCACAGCCACAGGTATGACTTTCACAGCAGGTACTTGCATAACAGAAGGGCAGCATCAGTTTATTTACAGCTGCTCGTTGAAATTAGGACAAGAGAGAAACAAATGTCCCACTGTTTCAAAAACTAAGCACCTTTTTTTTTTTTTTGGTCATTGGGGGATTCTTACTTCTACACAAAGCTAACAGGCTTATCACTGATCACAGCAATTATTGGATTCCTATTTAAAGATCACCTGAGACATCATTCAGTTGTATCACACCTGGGAAAGTCATTAGAACAGCAAAACAGAAACAAACTCATGAATGACTCCACAATTACAACCACAGCATAGCTACCTCTTCATAAGTTTCAGGCACTTATTAATAAGAATTTTTGACAATTTTGTTATCCATGCCTATCCAAAATTATTTCATACATTGGGCAAAAGATTTAAAACCAAAATTTCATTTAGAACCAAATTATCTGATTCTGAAATGTTCAGGTAATTGTCTATTACAGTAACATAAACCTGAAGTTTTTACTAAAACTTCTTCACTGAACTCACCTCTGTTCACAAAAGTGTTCTCCGTAACTACCTTTCCGCTATGACTTTTTGCTGTTACATAGCTTCATTTATACACATACAGCAGCAGCAGCACTAAAGAACTAATCTCCTTCTGTGCTGGAAGGCAAGGAAATGCCCATTGAATGTACAGGTTCTACACACAGCCATCTCTGACAAAATGCATCCTTCCCAGTGTTACTTATTTTCTAGTTGTGCTCAGCTGCCCCAGTCAGAACCAGGGACACATCATACTGGGTGCTGCACATTGTTAATGCTCAACAGAACTCTTAGGAAGTTTTTACTGAAGAGAAAACACATTAACAGAAGGGAAGAGATGAGAACAAGGTTATACACATATTGCCTTTGAAAGGAGCCCAGCTTAACGGAAGTTAAACCACACTAGGGGCCCAAGCTGTACTAAGGATGCTTCTTGAAACGGGTGAGTGATGCTCAGCATTTTGCTGAGGACTTATACTGCTGCAGTGTTTTCTCTTTCTCATGAAAACAATTAGTATCAAAAGGTTTCCTCTTGAGACGGTGCAGGGAAAGAACTGCTGGCATTTGCGTCATATGGATCTGCTCACATTACTTAGTGACAAATCTTATTACAAAGCAAGCACCTCAAGCGAAATGTCTATAGCTCAGTTTGCTTGTATTTACCTTTAGCAACACAGTATGCTTCATTAAACTTTGAAGAACTGTTTATTAAAAGAGTAAAATGCATCAGCATCCTCCACCAGGCTTCTCAGCTTATTTTCATGACGTCAATATTCAGGTTTATTTAACCCAATGAAAATATACATTCATTAAACATGATCTCAGATCATCCCCTGCAGCACTGAAAGACGCAGTGAATAGGAATGGCATACTTGTTTTACCATTACCATAATTAAGGTGTATCCCATCTTCGCAACCAGCAATTTGAAGAGCCTCTCTCTGCAGTGACCACTGGGAAAGACTGGCCACTGCAAACTTGGCTGCTTATTGATGCCAGATACCCTCTGGTCTGTTTTTCCTGCCTGGCAATGAATGCTGTTCTACCAAAAGCTTTTCCAAAGAATGAATCAAAAGTTAAACTCAATCGTTAAAACTCAATTTAAAATGTAATGCAGGGCAAGGGACTAATACTGAGGGGTTTCTCTTCTGCTACTTCTTTACAAGATGAGTAACACTAACAAGAGATTACAGTGTATACTTGTCTGTAACCTCAGCTTACAAAGCAGTTCAGGTTTTCATTCCCTCCCTCAAAATTCATTAAAAAGCCTTATTTGAGCTGAGATTTTGTATACAATTTTTCTGCCAAGAACAAATTTTTACAATAGAGTTTTAAGCTCCTGTAAAAAAATCCAGAAATTTATAATGGAAATACTGACAGAGCCCATAATCACAAGTACAGAAACATTACTGTGATAAGTAGTTCATCCCATCCAAAAATAAAATAAAAGTTGGTGTCTCAACCCAATTCCACATTCATTCTGTAACAATGGCCAGCTATGAGATCAGTAAAAACAGGTGCAAACCAAAAATACTGGGGATTTAAACACTGATGATGGCAGCATAAAGCCATCACCTTTGGTCATTAAACTCTGATTGTGCAACATTTTTCTTTAGAAAGTCTTGCATTACTTTATAACTCATTTCTCCTGGGCAAACTCTTCTCCTAGTGGTCACCACAGGCTAACCTGGCAAATCTTTGATTCGTGCTTCCAAATTCTAATAGCTTAGCCATTCCCAGAAATTATTAATATACTTATTTATATTCAGTTTTGTCACTTTTATCTTGGTTCAGTCTGATAAAGCCCACCACTATATATGTGCAGCTCAGTTACATGAAAGCCAGCTATTCCCTGCTGAGAGACTAAAGCTCTGCCCTACAACTTCCCATGAGTTCTTGCCTCTGCCTCCGGATAAACTTTCTGTTCCAGTATGAAATGGATGGCTGCACACTGTAACAAACTGAATCACTCAGGCTACGCAAAAGCAGTGATGAGCTACCTGCAACACTGCTGGAAGAGTTATACCTCAAACAGAAAGAATCAGTGTCTGCCTGTAGCAATATATTCTTAATATTCCAAACACGCTTCCAATTCTCTTAAATATGCAGTAAACACCATAATGCAAAGTAGAAATACAAGAAAAATTATGTGTTTGGTTGTGTTAAAGAGTTACAAAGCCATGGTGCTAATGAGCCCCGCGGGGAAGCATCACATCGTCAAGCATTAACTCCATTCAACACTCTTGCAAACTGAATCTGAGAACAGCAAAATTCAGAAGCACAGCTCAAAAACATGTGACTGAACTAGCCTTGACACCTGCTTATGTCATTAATAAGATATTTCATCTCTGAAGAACACTGGGTCTCCGAAAGTGCCTTAACAGGTGCTGAAATGTGTTAGTCATCCTACAAGAACTCTCGCTTCAACACTAGAAATTACAGAACAAGGAAATCACATCAAACCTTTACAAGGTGGCCAGCTCAGACACCGAGTCTGGACTGTGCTACCTCCAAACATTCATTACTAAAAATTACAGACTGCTACTCCTTTTTACCAGAAAGGAAGGGAGTATCTCTCCCTTGCAGTACATTGTATACAATTATTGGACTCTGAGACAGGCAGCTTCACTGAGCTTTCAATACACTCATTAAACAAGCCCAATAAATTTAAAGCTGCTTCATACAGATCTGCTGAACTCAAAGCAATCTTCACTTGTTCAATCTTCCCCTCTGGGTAAAAGCAAGTATGGGATGACATTTAACAATTTTCCCTACTTGGAAGAAGTTATTTCAAGAATAACTACAAAGGTAAATTGTAATACAGTAAATGTGTTAATGATAAATTGTTTAAGCAAGTTGACAGAAGAAAAGAGGCAAATTTGCACACAGTAAAAAGGCAGGCTATTCCAGAAAATTGAGAAGAAAGTAAATTTGTGTTCATTACAATTATTTATGTATCTTTTCATCAAGCTGTTTCCATAACAACTTTCTGTCATGTAACTGAAGAGGTCTTGAGAAGTATATTCTTGAAACTCCACAAGAGACAGGACAATCTCAGCTCCACTTCATGACAGGAAAGTTTGGAAAGCAGCCTCTGGAAACAGCACCACCACTCTGCAACTCACCAACTGAGTTTATGTTTGTCTTGTAAAAAAAACGAAAAAGTTAGCCCCTTTCACATACACACACTTTTAAGATAACAGGGTTTTCTTCACAGCATCAAGTTAGGCACTGAAGTACTTTGTTATGATAGTTTTATCACACTTAATCCAAATGCTCTGGATTATTAATCAACTCTTCTGACAGGTCTCCAATAATGAAACACACCATGCAGTTAACAATGACTCACCATTCATCCTAAGCTGATAAAACAGAAGACAGGCAAGTTCTCAGACCCTACCCAGGCAGCCCACAGCTTTAGGAAACCCTTTCCATTTGCTTTCTCACCAGAAAAAACAGTGTATTTGTTGGCCTTGACATCCACCTGTTGATGACAGCTACCACATCAAAAACTATTAGTACACAAAACATCTACATTGTCCCAAGAGCTACTGAGGACATGTGAAAACCAAGTTAACTCCCTCTCAAGTAAAACATTTTTGTTTTCTTTTCCTTTTTGCTTAATACCTCTCTAAATTCTCTGCCTTGCTTTGAAATGTCTGTTCACCCTTAAAGCTGCTGTTTTACCATGTACCATGCTACAACTATGCCATAACACCATTATCAGAAGCAGCAAGCACTTCACCCCACAGTTTGTTCTTGTGCTGCTGAGGATCCAAATTCAAATCCCACTTCTTCATTTGGGACCATAAAGTCACCTCTTCCACCTCCATAGTTTGACTATGCTGGGCGCTGGCACCAGGGGATGGAGGACACAGAGAGGAAGTAAACGAAGGAGATAACATGAAGGGTAGAGGTCAGCTATGTGAAGTGCTGAAGCACGCACACACTCCCCCACACCTCAGCCTACCTGTTCTTGCCCACAAACTACTGAATAAAGTACTTTATAACCCTAGACCCCAGTTATATATGCAGCACTGGGGGAAGTCGAATGATACCAGGAGGTTGCACAGGAGGCACCAGGAATAATTGCAGTTCTTGCTTAAGCAGTTATAATAAGCTGGGGAATACTTGCTCCAAACCCTGCGACACCCCCCTGCACACAGGCACTGCTCAGTGGCATCAGCAGCTCCAGGGGCACTCTGCTGGGGCAGCACCCCTCAGAAACCCTGGCCCCCCTTCACTGCCCTTTTCTGAAGTTAAAGCTTTTGCTGCATGTTGCAGATGATTAAATGGCTTTTACAGTCCCTGATCCAAAACAAATTAAAAGGGATACAAGTCCAAAAACATCCGGTGATAAGCATTTGTTCTGAGTGAAACAATTAAACGGAAGGATTTGTCTCGTTAAACATACAAAAGGTTATCGATAACCTACCAGTTCACATCATGTCTTCCAGCACTAGGGAGGGACCGGTTCCCACTCTGTAACAACACACCTGTGCTGCCAGCCATGAGCAGACACGGCCACTCACCGCCACCAAAGGCATCCTTCCTCCAAGGAGCATACTCAAACCAACTGAGAAAGGCTTCTGAAGAACAACGGCTATCTGCAATGCAAACTTGACTTCAAACCAAGTACATGATCAGACCTGCTTTCCTTGTAAAATCTTAATGGGGCTCCACCATAATAAAACCAAGCAAGTTATTAAATTCTTAATTAACAATTTTCTTTCTAATTTGACCACGTTGTAAAGTTGTTTTAAAACCTCCCAGAAGTTGTTTCACTGCATTATGCACAGTCCTACAAGTACAATTACTAGCCAAGCTCTACAACATGAATGGTTTTCATGATTTCTTAACAGAATATTGCTTTCTTTCCCCAGCACAGTCCATACACCCCTGGTTTATCAAAACCTTAGTCTAGGCTAGTTAAAAACAAAACCAGTACTTAAAAAGCTGGATGAAAACGAGTTTTGCTTCTCACACCATTAAACTGCATGCCTCTTATTTTATCCTCTCATTGTGACTTTATAAGCTGCTCCCACCAAATTCCACTTCAAATGACACTGAAGAAAACTATGAATAGGTAATTGAAAGATGCAACTTAAACCTTTAACAGCTGCAAAACTGCTAACAATATAAAACAATGAGCCAGAATCAGCAAGCTCTAAAAAGTACTGAGATCTGATCTAAAAGAATAACAGAAAGTTGCTATGGTGCTCTGCAATTAGGGGTCAAGGTAAATTAATACACAAATTTGTCTCACTATACAAGCTATACTCACTCATATGAATATTTCACAGCAAGTCATACAAAATATATGGATATTGCAACTGAGGCACAGTGAAACAAGCATGCTATAGCCCCCAAATACAAGTAGTCGTCTGTCTTATTTTTGTTTAATGATAAAACACAGAAATTCTAGTAGTATGTTACTCCAGTGTATGAGCTCAAAACCTTGCAAAGCTACAGTTCAAGTAACTACACATTACTTGGGAACTTAAATTGCTCTTGTTCCTTTCAAACAGTCAAAAATTGTCACACAAATACCAATGTACTCTTGACCTCCACAGGGAGTGGCTCATTCCTGTCTAACGTGCCAGCAGCAGCTTGAGGTGAAGTTTCTCCATTGCTGGCCTAACACACTCATCTGTCATATCAAAACCGTCACATGCACTTATACGATTTACAAGATTCTAAAGATATTCACTTCTAATGAATATTAGCTTTTCCAAAGCAACACCCAAATGTTTAAACACATCCTGAAGACTCTGGGTGTTTCCTGGGTTTTTTCCCTCCCTTTGTAGCTAAGTGGAAGCAAACGTGTCTAGTTTTCATCCTGGAGTCATCAGCTGCAAAGCTTCAGCCTAAGAGAAAATTCTTCAGGTAAGTCCTTCCACATGCTGTTGTACCATGAAATGAAACCATTTCAACACACAGCATTTTACTTTAATTTGAGAAGAACCACTGAAAAGACTTCCCAAATTTTGTTCATAAAACATCAACTTCAAAAGAAACCGCTAAAGTGAGTTTTCTGCCCATAACAAGTTTTATCGTAGACCTGTGCTCAATGCTCTAAGCTTGTAACACTGGAAGGTTGACTAACCTCGACTTTAAATACATTTACACAAGCATAAATATCCTCTAACATGTAATGTATTAAAGGCATGATTTAAACCTTCTACAGTGAAAATTCTTAAAAAAATCATCTGTCATCACTTTCATTTATCAAAGACACATGAACTGGGATTCTCTGTTCTCAGCTCATTTATTCTGTGTTTACTTCTGCGCTGTGACAATATCAGGAAGACTATGTTGGAAACATCTGACTGGTTCGGGGTAGAATTTTTTTCACAACCATGTATCAAAGATGAGGGGAAACAATATTTTTACTGTGAAGAAAAGGTTGTGTATATCTGGTAAAGAAATAAAGCAAGCTTTCCTTGGTATATCTTGGGAAAGAACACAGGTTTTGTTGAGCCCACGTTATTTTTCATTTCAGAGCCAAGAGGATGCAACACAGTCAGGAAGGTATTTATTCCAATGCTGTTCTCCCTAACTCTGAAAAATAAAGACTTGAAAAATTATAACAGGTAGCATCAACTAATAAAACAGCACCTGTGGCAAATTTAAAATTCAATGTTGATGTTTCATCACTTTTTTTATGTTATAATCCTATAATGTACAGTACCTCCAGCCACAGACTCAGCTGGAAAAACACTTTACGCTAAAAATGGTCAATGCAATTTAAACAAAGAGCATTTCCTTGGTTTTCTTGCTAGCCAGGGCACAGAAACCATGCTATACACCTCCTTACATCTGCAAAGGGCAAACCATTTTCTTTAATAGACACAAGGGCATAGAGCTACTTCCAAGAGGCAAGTATTTGCTCTCACCCTGGTCCCTCACCTCGCCCAAGTGTCATGGATCAGCCTATGCAACCAGCTACTTTTATCTGAGAAGCTAAGGCCAAGGCAAGGTCCAAGGCATGGCATTTGGGCCACGAGGAGGGGTAGGAGGGAGCACACCCAGCCTGCTGAGCAGCAGAGGTGTTGAGGCAAATCTGTGAAGACAAAAGGATCCGGATGTGAAATATCCCAAGAAAGAGTATTTGACAAATACTTAACGCTTTCTAAAGTAATCGATCCTTAGCTGGTGAAACCACAGTGTTTAATCAGAGAGGGTGATATGCCGGTGTTGGGAGCTCTGTTGCCTAATACCACTAAAATCCCTGCACAAAGAGTTATGTATATTTTGTTGTCTATCATTTTGTACAACACCCTTCCCTCAGGCACTGGTCCTCAGAACGCATTATACATTGTTAGAGGAGATTAGTTTAACTGCAGATTATTTTTTTTATTTTTTTCTTTCTTTCACAAAGCACTTAGAGATCAGTGCTTGGGAACGGAAGCTCTGAAGCACAGTCTAACAGTTTATTTACGATCATAGCAACTAATTGCTCAAAGACAAGCCTCAAGCCCCAGGACCACCCCCATGTCACCGAAGTTTGCTGCAATGATGTGCCACTCATCCCCCAGAAACCAGGGCTGTTAACTGGCTTAAGTGGCTTTGCTGGCGCAAGAGGGTGGACAGCTGAGTAACTGACCACTGAATAATGCTGACTCCTTCAGTGACAAAAAGACAATGGCCAAAAAAAAATAATAATAATTTTGACATGTAGTAGTGGTTTTGTTAGCAAAATGTCTGCCCAAGGTTTCGGTCAGCTCATAGGAAATTACTGTATAGATGGAGACACTGCCCTGACAAGGGCAGAACTTCCCCTCCCAGTCTTTCCTTTACTTGACAGTGACAGCTGCCACCACACCTAGTCCTTGGGCTCCGTTATATCTTAGCCACTGATAGGAGTCACCCCATGGGAAAGTAGGATGGTGGGACTAAAATGATGTCAGGTACCATGAAGAATATTTTCCTTTTTTGCTTTACAAACTTTTGAACCTTACAGGAGGGGAGCCATCCGCTTTATGCTTTTTTTTTTTTTTATGCCTTTCTTTTTTTTCCCCCTGCAAACGAATTTTAACAATGCATATCCTGCCAGGAAACGTTACCATGCATTAGTGATAAAGCGTTACATAAAAAGGTAAATTAAGTTTCCAAGACGCGAATCTGAGCTGATAAACATATTACATCCACAGTTCAACAACTGTGCAGAGAAGAAAAAAGAATGAACAGTTAGAGAAAGCTTCAGGAATATGAGGGGGAAAACAGGAAGAGCAGATAAAGTAATGCCATGCTGTCAAAACACTGCTCGGTCTATGCATAAAGCATAGCTACCAAACTAAATCAGATTAAACTAATGGTCACACATTAACCTTGGATATGTCTACATGGTACAGTACAGACCAAACAATTGAGCTCAAGTACCCGATGGCTTGCCGACACAGCACTCTCCCATGGCATTAGACCCCTGCTCAGCTAGATAAATAGCCAGATGAGCCATTTATTCTCCCCTGGGGTGGCAGTGGTGATGACACTGTGCAGCTCTTCAGCACAGAAGGCAGCAACAGTGCTCCTGGCCAGGTGCAGTCACCAGAAAGGGCCACTGGTGTGTTCCCTCTAATACGGAGATACTGAAAGAAATTAGCAGGGAGGCCATACGCTGCCGCTCTAACACCAGCAAGCCAACTATACACTTAAAGGACAACTGCGGGAGAATGGCTGAATGGAAAGGCATTCACAAAGCTCCAAGCTTTGCCAAGAGCATGAGCCTAAAGGTCATGGGACAGGATTTGGGTTAGAAAGAGACTGTGCTGGGCAGCGAGCTGTTCCCAAGGCAATCGGGCTGTGCAGGGTATGGGTCCTGCAGCAGCATCAGACACAGCTGGGCTCTGCCAAGATTGGTTGTGGATGGGATCCCTTGGAGAGGATGCTTATCGCTGCACAAGCTCTCATCCTTGCGCTGAAAGGAGAAGAGCTGCAAGTCCAAACCTAAGCCAGACCATCACAGCAGCTGTACTGACTACAAGGGGCTACAGCTGCAGACCTGATCTGCACAGAAAATAACAAACATTCAGGCAATCTGACACACAAAGGGGTGATAAAACCCTGGATGAAATTCACTTTACTGGGGGGGACAGGGGGGCAGAAATCAAGTAGGGCATAGAGATGAGTTACCTGGCTACTGCACTTAAGTACTGCACCAGGACCCAGCTGCCTCCCCATGCCCAACAGTCATCAGGCGAAGAAAGAGAAGCTGCTGAGATGACCTTCCCACTTCACACAGCTCCTCTGACTTCCCCCTGACAGCACCAACCCGGCAAACACGATGCCAAGAGGGATTTAAAGAGACCACAGGAAAAGACATGCCAATTTCTGTAGAGCTTAGACAAAACTAGCCAATGTTAATTCCAGCAAACAAGCGAAAAGCACGGAGAACAAGAACAGAAGGATGTCCTGGAAGCTAACTAATTAGCAGAAGCATTACAGTGAGGACTTCCAAGCACCAACAAGAACTAAGCAGGTTATACACCTTTATGCAGGATCTTTTTCAGACAGAATAGAGAACAATGTCTGGGGAATTCTTTGCCAGTCGCTTTTTGCAACCAAAATACACAAGTGCTAATTAAATCATGCCAAGTCTTCATTTTCACACTTCCAAAACTGCTCAATGAAAAGTATGTGTTTTGGCACTGCTCTCTGTTTTAAAGTAATTTAGACAAAGCTAAAAACAAAGAAATGCTTCAACCCCAGGAGGTGATATAGCTGAAGATGGATGAATCGTTAGCATACTGGAAACCTAAAAAAACTTGTAAGAGACACAGACAGACCTACTTTCATGGAACAGTTATTGCCTGACATGACAGAACACAGAAAACAAAAATAAACCAATAGAAACAGTGAGAAAGCAAGGAAATACCCTTTTGGCAGAGTTGATGGATCAGCCCTCTGTCCTGCAGTATTCTCCTAGAACAGTTACCAATCCTTTTTAAAAAGCCTCCAGGTAGTTAAAGCAGGGACAAAAACTGGAAAGTGCAGACAGAATCTGGGACCTTCAAAAACCCACACCAGTTGCCTTATCAGTAAGCACATGCTGAGAAATAATGTCAAGTACACAACTACTGAAGCAATGAAGTATTTGTGGGAAAAGATAATCAGGAGGAATTTTAATTTATCTTTCAGTGTTCTGAGTGGCACCTCTTAAATAAGAAACCTGACTGAAAAACCATCACTTGCAATTCTTCAAGATGTTGCAGAAAGAGATGCTGCCACAGTTACAGGTTCCAGGGCATTGATTTTGTGTGATCATCGGGTGAAGGATAATATCAAGTAGCAAGCAAGACTCCCTATGTCAGCAGTGCTAAGAAAACTGCTATTGATGCATATAAGTCACTGGCCACCCTCCACTGCGCGACTGCACCAAGAACAGATTCCAGACACTCCTAGCTCTTGTGATGTGCCTAGCAGTTGGGATGTTGGCTTCAGAAGTTTGAGAAGGAAATCCCCTGATAGCAAATAATGTTACAATGACAGGTGGGAGTGGGAGGACAGGAAATCTCCTCAACACTTTGCCTTATCTGGAAGAAAACACAAGAACAGTGTTTAGGAGAAGGTGCAACCATCCTGGCCCTTTGAAGCTAGCGGCATGCTGATTCAAAACCAAACTATTAGACTTCAGGTGCCTTTATCTTAGCTAGTTACAAATTATCTTGTGCCAACAACAAATTCAAGGCATCTCATCCCTGATGACAAATATCTTCCTTATCTCCAAGAACCACCTGGTTATAAATGGGGTCCCACCTCCTGCTCCAAAGAACCTGTTGTAGAAAAAACCCTGTCACTCCTCCAGCTGCTGCAATTCTTCATTTACATAAATCACCTCTATTTTAGACTCCTTTTCCCTCTGATTTATGGCTTTAAGAAAAATAAACATGAGTTAAGGAAATACAAGAGTTAATGAGCCAGCCTTAGTAGCTTTGACCACATGTAAATACTGCAGCCAATTGTTTTTTCTCAGCCAGCTTATGACAAGAACAAACATGCAAATAGACATGTAGCATTTTTCTTCAGAACTTAGGATACAATCCAAATCCACCTCACCTAGGGACTTTAAAGATTAACAGCTTTTCAGTGTCATAGAAGCTCTTCCTTTCTCCAGTTATCAGGCTAAATTAGGGCTACAATCTCCTTAAACAAACAGAGCTTAACGTTCACTGCACAATTTTTAGGCCAGATGGAACTTTTATCATCAGCACACTTCATTTAAACTTATTCCTGATTATGTGGATCTGAAATAAACCCAGACTATTGAAAAACTGGACAGTCTTTCAAGAAAGCGTTTGTAAAAAGTTAAGTGAGTTTAATGTGCGTGACATTCCAAAAACCAATCCCATCACAACAACAGGTATCCTGACTCTCTCTTTTAAGGTGTGGGCTCCAAATACTCATGTGATATCACCAAATAAGTCTCCAAACTGGCAAAAACCAAACAGTTCTAAGAAATACTAATTCCACGGGAACGAAGAACTAAGAAAAATCCAAAATGATAGTGGTTATATAAGAGATTGGATTAAGAATAATCTACTGTGATGTCTGCATATTTACAGAAGACGTGGAAGAATAAAATAATCACTTGAAGAAAAGTTAGTTGTTAAAGGAAACAATTTGCTGTACTAGACTATGTTCATGTGACCAAGGGAAAAAAAATGCGCAGGAACAGAGATCAGGTATTAAATGTTGGCTTGACTCCTATTCTAAAGTAAGATCAGATGCCCCCGCGAGCGCTTCCTTCCATTCAAGACGAAGCTCTTCTAGCAACACACACTGAAATTTAGTGGTATCTCACACAGCCTGAAGTCACCCCCATCACAAGGGGCTTATCTGCCATTATTCCACTGTGGATATAACAGCTGACCGTGTGTGAGATGAATGATTATTTAATGCTTGACTGTTCACATAAGGGTAACATTTTTATCTTACTCTGCATCTATGCAGCCAAACCACATCTGCAATTTAATTCTGTCCTGGTAGGACATGATGCAAGCAGTCAATAAAAAGAAGTTTGCCTTCCTACGTAACTAAACAATTTGCCTTTTAATATCACTCTTACCAAGCACAGAAGGAGGAACAATAAAGAGGACATCAGATTGTTCAAAAAGCCTGTACTTTTCTTGAGATTTTATTATTCAGGATCCTGGTTTTAGCTTTCCCATCAGAGAGACAGAGGCAGGTACTGACAGGAAAGGTCCTTCTCAGGATGGTAAGGTTGTTTGCAACATCCAAAAGAGCTGGTATTTCTGCCTCCTTATTTTACACATCTGGGGGAGGCAAGGGCTGAACGCAGCTCTGGGTCACAGCAATCTCACACAACCCAGATCATTATAGTAATTTTATTGTTATATACCATAAAAAGCATGCCAGGTCTTGCTATTAAAAGTCACTGTATTAAGAGGTCAGTTGAGTCACTTCAAGTGATACTTGATTAACAAAATGTGAAAGCAACGTCTGCAAGAAGAGCAAATGTAATGCCACACATGTCTTGGTGAGCAACACTTCCTATCTTCTCAGCTTTTTTGCTATCAATGTACTGCACTGCTATCCCACACCCAGTCGGTCTGGAGCTAAACAAAGTCTGGAAAGAGTCATGCCAGCTCACAGCAAAGGTTCATCAGGTCCAGCAGTGTGGAACAGCATGTGGCCATCCAGAGAACAGCATAATCGGAGAGTAAGGAAGTAATGAAGCTTCTCCAGATTCCATCAATTTATAGTTTGGGGATTTGCCAAGATGGGGAGGAGTACGCATGCACACATATGCGACCATCAACTTACAGCCCTCACTGTAAAGCCTACAACAAAATGAATTAAAAAAAAACACCTACCCCTCTTCCCTACAACATCCATCAACCTTTCAGATTTGCTATGGCTCTGCTTTTCTGGACATCTTTCTAGCTGGCTTCTCAGGCTTCCTAGTCTACTCCTGAATATCATGAATTACACTTCAACGTTTTTAGCAAGCCAGAACACTTATTTCAATAATGACTTCTCCAGAACTTTTTTTATTATGAATGTAATGTTTCCAAACAACATTCTTGATTGTTAGACTCCAACAGTATTGCTGTGATAACCCTCTAAGAACCCCATCTCCTCCTGAGTTACTGTTATCCTTACGTTAGCTGGGAGATTTTGAGAAGAAACTGACTCTCAGAAGAATTTGGTTGAAATGAATCACTACTCATGAGGGCAAATCCAAAGCTAGCATCGCCTCCGGACAACTAATGGTTCATAGGTTTTCACCAACAGTTGGAGGCAGTGACTTGCCAGCATACATAACTGTGTTCAAACTATACATGGTGATATTTGTGATATCTGCTTGAATCAAATGTTCCTTTTTTTGCATATGTTCATAATTATGCCAACACCAGTCACAGCTGGGAAAAGTGAACTGTAGTTTATGTCTTCTGTACAGAAAGCATTTAAATATTTATCACTGATGTATGGCTCTGGAAGAGGCAGCTCTAAGATCTCCTGCTGCACTGCATTGTACCTGACACCTCAGTGTTGAACAGAACACGTGCTTTCACGAGCTATAAAGAATTACTGTTGCTATCACTTTCAGACACTTCATGACTAAAATGCTGGACCCATCACCCGATTATCCAGCAAAACACACTGTACGTAACTGAACAGGTCTACATCCTTGGCCTTGGAGACTTTCTGATAAGATCAAAATAACTGAAAATAGTGCATAGGAGCACTTTAAACTGAGGAGGAAATGATTCATGAAACAACAACAACAAAAGATATCACAAGAAACTGGCAGGTTAATCAGTCATTATTTTATGTACATGTACAGTATATGTTATTATTATTGCTTTCATATTCCACTGCTGCAAGTAGATGCAGAACTGGAGATCTCTCCTATATACTGTAGCAAACAATAGGGGGTTGGACCCCAAAATTCCTTTCAGGCAGTTTTGAGCAGCAAAAAGTCCTCATCTGGGTACTATTTTCAGAATAAGACTCTAAAATTTCAGCCATAGCATGCAATGCATGAGACAGTTGTCATGAAAAACATTCCATGTTATAAAGTACTACTCTACTCTAAAAGCACCAGAGATTGGGCCAGGAATCCAAGCCCCAAGTGATATCAAATAACTTATTATGCTATTTCTTTCCACCAAAGAAATTACATCTTGCAAGAAAAACCAAAACAGATATCTGAAATCAAACAAATTCTGTCTAGCAATTAAGCAGATGGTAAAAGAGCAAAAAGAGGCTGTGAGGAAAGATCGGTTAGGTTTATCCTTTATACTGATACGCTGCTTCACTCCTTGATGAGCCTGAGAAATATTGCTGTAATCACTGTATCAACATTTTTTTGCCTTCCAGTAATTATGCGACTGTATAAATGAAGCTCCTGAAATTGATGTAAGCACAACTCCATAAAATAGAATAAGAACTCATGGGTGGAAGTTAAAGTAGTAAAAATCAGTCAAGAAATAAAAAAGAAAAATGGTGCTTTATCAGAATAATTGACAAGGACTGAGGTAAATTCTCTGTCGCTGGCTCTTTTATCATGACATTCTTCCAGCAGATAAAGGCACAGATTCAGGGAAGCCCTACAGCTTGAAGTAAGAAGGGGACAATTTAGCTAACTGCAACGATACTCTGACCTCATTTACTAAGAGTAGGTTAAGTACCTGGAAAAACAGTCTAAGTCAAATACCTTACTTCACAAAAGCTAAATATTTGAAAGTTACCATAGCACCTCAATATTCCCAAGATGTAATACAAGAGGACAGGAGAGGAACTTCTGAAATACAGCCTCCAAATGCGGTCACCACAACGCAGGCTGCTCGACCCTAACTGGAAGCTGAAAGCCACCTTCCTGAGGAGCGCAAGATAACAAATTTCAGGGACACAATGTCTTTCCCTCAAGCCAGTGGTGCCACACTGAAGTTACTGGCTCTTGATCAGAACTAATAGTAAGCACAGAAACATGAACTGACAAATCAATCATTGCTGAACAGCAAGCAGCTCTCCCAGAGGATATACAAACAGAGCTTTCAGACCAGACAGAATAAGCACAGGGAAGAACCACAGTAGCTCATCCAAGCATTTGATACGCGCGCTGGGAAGGACATGATGGTGAGAAATTCAAGCCTGATAAATTTCCCACCACTAAGCCAGGAAGTAGAGGGCTGAAAGAAAAAAAAAAATTGCTGTCCTTCTCAAGAAGGTATTACATAAAGTATAACCACACATCTAGAGTATTTCACCATCCCCTTACAGTTCACGATGGCATTTATACCTGTATGTAAGGTTATCGCCATTACAGGTTCAGCAGAAGACAGTATATCCCTGGAGAAACTGCTCTCCAGCCAGTGTTTTTCTCCCACAGGCACCTGACCCACCTTATCTTGTGCAAGGCAATGGTTTACCAGCAAAAAACTCCGCTCAGTTCTCAGTGGAGCACAGACTAATGGGTTGGTAACAGTGAACCATAAAAAGGATCAGCATGCACTTCTCAATCCTAATATGTACGGAGCCTGTAAAGTCTCCTCTGAGAGCATCAGTTATACCACACACCTGATTTACGTTTTTCAAGGAAATAATTGAAGTTGTTCAGCTTGTTCCAAAAGGCCCAACGGGAAGGAGAAAACCCTCAAGACACCTATGTGGCAGCTTTGCAGCAGCATGAGACTAAACAAATGGAAAAACCTAAAATAGATTGCAACAGTTTATCATTAATCAGTATGAATTACTTGGCAGAAGGTACCATCTTTCAGTGCAGCTTAGTGGCACCTTTCCCACAGAACTAATACAAACACAAGTGCATGCTAAGAGATTCAGGGAGCAGGGGAAAAGGGATGTCATCGCTGACTGAGTTGCTGATCGCAAGAAACAAAAAATAGGACTACACAGGGCAGCACCTGTGTGGCTGAAAAACATGACTGGCATGTTCCAGCTATTTAATTTGGCAAGGTTAAACTCACCACGGAAGAATCATAATCATACTACAAAACACTGAAGTCTTCTGAATTGCCTCCTTGCAGTCAGACACCACTTCACCAGTTCTATTTATTCCAGCATTTACCCCAGACAGGGAGAATATTCTGAACCCTTCCTCCTGATTTCATAAAAGAACATTGCTGTTGAAAATAAATATAAGGGGGGGAGGGGGGGGGGGCATTTTATCTTTGTTTAGAGCCAGATGTAAACTGAAAACTGCAGACAAAGCTTCTAGCTTAGGCAACCTCTATCAAGCCTACAAAGAAGCCTTTGTGCTGGCAGGTCCTGGCAAAGGATTTAAGCACCCAAACTATTAGATTTTTCCAACTATATGAAATGGTCTGATAGAAAAGATAGTTTATGTACATGGATTCAATGATCCAAACATACAGTAATCATCACAGCTTTAGTGACCTTTGATTTGAACTGTTTAATAGCTATCACAAATTTTACTTTGACCCTCAAGATTGATTTTTCAGAGGTTACATAGATAGCAGCAGACCTCTTTCCTATATTTGTGTATGGATAAACTGGTAGTATCTTAGACCCCATTTACAATTCCCTTTTGCATAAGGTAGTTTTGTATTTACATGTGTCAATACTTACATCATTTACTCATTTTGTGCATACTTAAAAGGATAAGACAAGTTCTAATATGTTTCAAACCATCATTTCCATTGCTATTAGATTTAAACAGAGAAGGTAGAAGGTTCAACAAATGACCAGCCTGAAGACCTTGCATTTGCAAGCCTGAAAACATGTAACTCCAAACAAAGACAAGCAGAGAAGGTAGCTAGAATGAGTAAAAAGCACCAAGCCAAAGTAGTTTAGACCACTCCCCACCCTGCTGGAATCACCCTCACTATTACTTCTGTCCAAAAGATAATACAATAGTCTTTACATTCTCAAGAAGACTTCAAAAACCACGTTTGGAAAACAATTTGCAGCAGTTCTGTCATGCTTACATGTGTAAGCCATGTTAAAATTGCTAACTGTAGCTTAAATATCCCAGCAACTAGAGAAAAGTAGTAAGAACTTTCCTTGCACAGCAGTGTTAAAAGATAAACCCGCAAACAAGATAAAATTATCCAGATGTTTGAAAGGACTTTGAGTTTGATCAGTGAAAGAAAAAACCCAGAGAGCATGATCTTAGTGAAATTCTCAGACTTTAAATTGAAAAATGGATTGTCCCACACTTGCATTGCTCCAATCATTTCACACATTCTTCACTCATGTAAAGAAGGGTATTACCACAAAATCTGGAGCTGTGACAAGATAAGCTTTCCATGGACTGAGAACTCACAAATCAGAGAGAGTTAATCATTACTAAAGCTTTGTGAACAGCACTTGTCAAATACACAAGCAACTGTAAACACCTACACAGAGCTATCGAATGCCACAGCATGAAGACAGCTAAATAACAGATATCAAAAGTCACCTCTGACAACCATGCTTTGAACCAGCCTTGTCATCTGACTTCTCCATACAGTGATGAAGGCCATTTCATGTAAAAAGTGAGGTTTCAACACTTTAGGTATCACTTCTTCCAAACGTTGTAATGGATAAAGTGGTTTAATCTACAGCAGCATTAACTACAACTTGGTTAATCTGATTTGTAGGAAATTCTCTATTCTCTGTCTCAGGCCCTATGTTTAGTGAAGAAAATAGTAACAAGCTAAAACAGTAATAAGCTCTTTCTATCAAATCACAGAAAAACATACTGAACTGACCTTCCATTGCTCTTTGGGAAGCAGTTTCACTACTACAATGTCTCCATTCAGGGCTCTGTTGCGAGCAACCACTCCATCAATAAAGATATCGCGGGTCCCATCCTAGTCAAAGAGAAAGAAAAATAAATCACAGTTGTTAAGAGGTTTAAAACAATCGTCAAAAAAGACACACACCCTGGTGAGACAAACACCCTGCAGCTGGGCACAGAAATCAAATGGATTCACCAGATGTCCTTCAACACGCAGTATCTTTCAGCAAATAAGCTCCTTTGCAGTATGTGCTAGCACAGTAGTTCCACACTATTTATTTCAGAGCCAAGCCCTCAAGATGTATTGTCTACAAGCTCTACTCAGCTCCTCTGCAGTTAGTCTTGGGAATGGGTAGAGTCTTCTGCAGTCACAGTTCTTCACACATCAAGTTCCCAAACTCAAGCACTCAAACCAATTGTTCAAGACGCATTACAGTCTGCGCAAAGTGCCCCGTGCAGAGCTGCCTGCTGCTCTCCTGGTGAGATGGGTAAGAAGGGACATGGAGCTCCACTATCAGCACGTCAGTCTGTGAAGGTGGCCTGGAGAGTGACTGGAGATGTAGTCTCTTTGTTTTTTAAATTTAGAGTTGACACCATATATTCTGCATTTGGCAGAACTAGTTTTAGAAGAGATTCCAAAAAAGAACTACAGACTACAATTGCACACCAGAGGATCTTTTACTAACAGACATGTCACAACATCTTCTCTCAATACTCTAGGTTAACATCCTTGCACAAGAGCCTCTACTAATTGCACACACTATGATTACCAACCCCAGACATGTCTGGCATTTGGCTAATCTAGATTTAGTTTGGAAGATCTTCTGCATTTGGTGAACAAAGATGAAGTTCCCTGAAGATGCCAACACAAAGGTTTTAGTTTTTAAAGAATTGCCAGTTTTGTCTTTTTTTAGCTAATTATTAACAGTGCTCTTGCTGCTTTCATTTGTTTCCCCATAATTCAGTATATGAAAAATTCCATGTGTCTGTTTACAGTACCATGAACGTGTCAAAAAATGTGAGCGTTTAGTATCAATATGAGCAGTCTATATATTTTTCCTGGAGAGCTATCTTTGCACAGTTTTGAGGTACAAAAAGAAGACAAGTTTCTTTAGATTAGTACCCCATTGTCTTTCCATGAAAAAACCCAGCCTCACAAGAATTAAAATCTTAAATCACAACTTCAGTCACTTCTCAGATACACACCCGAGTCTCATATGCTTGAGTAAATCCAATCAGAACTACCAGTGTGTTCAGTCTCCAAGAAAAAGTCTTTTATAACCTGAAAACACGAAGCCGTAATATCACATAAATATCTTACTCTGCTTAGATACCAAAACAATAGAACGGCAGAACCCCGTCATGATGTGAAACTAAGGCCGTCCTCCAAGAAACCAAATTACTCTTAGAAAGAAAAGCAGCAGCAGCTCAACAGCTGTGTGAAAGCTGCCTCCCATGACAAGATGCAGAAAAATTGCAAAGCCTTTTGGACCTACATAATTCAAATTGGAAACTGTTCTTTTCAAAAAGCCAGATTTTTTACACATGGTCTTATTCCTCATTTCTCTCCACCCTCTCCCTTCTGCCCCAACTCTTTACCTAAATCCACCACATACATAAAAAGAAAAGTTCAAAGTCACTTTTTAAGGAAAATGCCTGTTTGTTTCTTTTATTTTTTTTTTTTGTCTGTATTGCGTAGCTGCTCTGCTCTGCAAGACACAGGCTGGCTTTCACAATAATTTGTCCTATACTTCTTTTCCTCTTCTCCTGTGCCCGAGAAAATGCAAGGCAGACCCTCTCCCCCAGCCCCTGTAAAGGTGCCCTATGTGTCACACACGCCTAGTTAAAGCTGCATCTCCATACTCTGCAAGCCTTTTCTTGAATTACAGCCAGTCATTCTCATCCCAGACAACATACCCATATATATACACACATTTATATATGTGTATGCACACCTATTTTACAGCAGCTAATTTCAAAGCCTGCAATAAAGCTGTAATTAAGAAATTGCCATTAGTTTTGGGGTTTGCCTCCAAAAACAAACGTTTCTGTATCTCAAGCTCCACACTCATGATTGTTGGGCAAACTTACACACTTCCAAGGACACCTGCATATCCCACTTTTTCCTTCAGCATCCCTTACTCTGCACAACCCGCACTCCAGAATACTAATGCAATTAAAACGACATCAAATCACAACAGAACACAATCACTTGCAAAGTCTCATCTGCCCCCAGGGTACTGTATTGGCCACAGTGACTTCAAGAATTCTGCAGCCCCCATATCAGGGAGCACAGCTGGGGCTTTTAGTGCTCCGTGACCTACCAGTTATCACTGGCAGTGCTCTCTATCCCACTCTGACAAGAGGGATATCTGCAGTGATTTCATCTGCTCTGGAAGTGTCTTCCACAAAGCACAGCACAGCCACAGTCCCTCCATCACTCACACTCAGCAGTATCATTCTTCACATGGACAATGCTGTCATTTCAAACCACACTACTGCATGCAGGGAAGACACAAGATGCAAGGCAGAGATTTAAATGCTCATTCTCTGGGTAGCCTTCAAAAGAAAGGCCCTGAGCCCTCCTCTCAACTGTTGATGCAATGAGACAAGCAGACAGAGCATGTCTGCAGCAAGAAACAGCCTGGGACTTCTGGTGTTAGAAAGTGAACAGCTGTTGCATTTGAACTCCATGAAGCCATAGCCAAGTCAGAGCTGAAGGGAAAGGGGTACAGTGCCCTAGTCACCAGCAGGAGAGAAGGGGTGATTTTTCACAGCTGCAGCTTTTGCAGCATCTGGCAATGATGAGAAGCCCTGCAGAACACGAGGGCTGCAAACCCTACATTATGGCAATTAATGTTGTATGAAGAATAAGCTTTCTAAAGCATTTGTCTTACAGTGAGGACTGTCCACACCAGCCAGAGTCATCTTCATGCAGGTGTTGATTCTGCTTGTTATCAGGGGACAAGGCTGGTTGTGGTATTCAGCTCCACAAGGGGCAGAAAAGTAGAGATAGCTGAAATAACCACCTCAGCTAACCCTCCTTAATGTATGTATTCCTGAACTCAGAACAGCGAGCAATCAACGGCACAAGGCAGCTGGATACTGGGGGTGGCTAGGGCTAAAACTTCACATCCAATTAAACTCATGTGAGTCGCCAGATTTCTCATTTAACCTTGCTCTTTGTAATTTCAGAGACAATGTTTAACAGCTTACACTTACCACACCTACAAGGACACCTGTAAAGGAAGGATCACGGTTCCTTTCACTTACACACTTTCACAGTGCTGCTCTACTGATGTACTGGAGAGCTGCTCTGTATGTACATTTTCCTCTAGCTAACCTTAATCTACTTTGTGCAATGCCGACCTTCCTCCACCCCTGTAACACCAGCCTTCTCTGTCAAAGTGGGCTCCAAAACATCATCCCAAATCGACAACATGAACCAACAACAACTTGAATTTCAAGGCTTTCAGTCCAAGCTCCAAAACAATAGCACTGCCAGTAGTAGGGACAACAAAGTCAGTGTTTCACTGTCTCAGGGCAGGCTCTGCCTTCTCTCCCCCACACCAAGAAAACATTTCAATACAAAAATCCCTCTCATTGATGGTAACATTTTGACCAAGTCAGTTCCAGATAAAAAGCCTTGGCTGTGCCAGCTGTGAGGTCACCTTCCCTACTGGAAGTCCCTGAATTTGCAAGAGCCCTTCTTTTCTGTCAAAATAAGGAACGAAGAGAGAAGAGGCACAAGCCAGTCCCATCTGACAGAAGCACATCCCAACCAAGATACAGTTCGCACAAAAGCGGGCACATGAAAAGGAATCACGCATATTATTTCTGGAATTACTTTTCAAATTAGCTCATGCAGCAGATCGAAAATGGAGAGCATATTTGTTTAGGGAAGATTAACTTAAATCAGTGGAAAATCTATAAAACCTCTGCAGCCATAAACCAAGGGTTTCCAGTTACGCTCTCTGGTGGTCCTCAAACCTGACTTCAGCTGGCTTCTGTGGGACCCAACAGTATCCCCAATTTCAGCACAAGAAAGAAGTTCTTTGAGGGATGAAAAAACAGGATTTATTTGGGAATATTTAATTTAAAAGAAAATCTAGATCATGTTCATTTATTCCAACTCATTCACCTCTGAGTGACCTTTCACGCACAGCATAACTCCTATCTTAATGCACCTTTACTTATGAACTTTAAAGCATTATAAAATTACACTTACTGGAGATGGAATGAAGGCTTCATGGTACTTCTTAGGATTTATTCTCAAGGGTCCCTTAAAAAAAAAAAAAAAAAAAGGAGAAAGATTATGCCTGAATCTTACATCAGTTAAATTAGAGAGCTGTGGGTAATATATCTACTGTGAAACATGAGAGATACATCTAAATTTCCATTATACATTTCAAGTCTTGACAACTTAGCATCCGAGCAATTTCAAGGCAAAAGGCAGTTTCATGATAGGCTTAAGCTGATCTACTGCAGTCTGTCATCAAAGAGATGTTGAATCATTAATTGTTGCTGCTACTGGGTGAACCGAGGATCCAAGCCCTCCTGTTCCCTCCACACATTTTCTGCTGAGCATCCACCACCCTCATTAACAAACAGACAATAGAAACAATTTGCTTTGCTCTGTTTTGGAAAAGTAGAATATTGGGTTTGCTTATTTTGGAGGAGGGGAGGAAAGAGGAAAAGCTGGCGTGCTGAGCTTGCATGGCAGCAGGTATCAGCCTTACAAGGTTCTGGCTGCTTAGGCTGTTCCTGCAAACAGGCAGTAGCAGTAACTCTGTGATAAAGAATATTTCCAAAGAAGAATCAAAAGGATTTTCCAAAAACAAACATTTAAAGTCTACAGGATCAAATCTGTTTAAATGTGTTTAAAGTCACATTACCTTAAAAACATTTGAAACTCTTACGGTCTATCTGTTTCTGCTTTGTTATCTGCCAACTCAAAGCTCAGGTCACCTGCAACAATACCCCATCACCCCTCCAAAGTAAACCAGTTTGCTGCTTGCACTCAAGTCCATACAAGAGAAAGGGAGAGCCAACGAAGGACTTGCAGGCTATGCAACAGTGCCGTTCCCAGCCCAGGAAGGTCCTGGGAATTGTGATGCAAGTGACTGCAGTTACAACTGACAGCATTAGATTGTTATGGACATACAAACAGGTATCTGCCATCAGACAGGCTTCTGCTTTGGGCTGAAACTTTAAAACTTTCTCCACTTGTGTATTTGAAATAAAAGTTGGCCAATTTGTTATATGAACAGTTTCCATCTGTTTGCACTTCTGTGTTAAGCAATCATAGGAACCTCTCACAGGAATTGCTTCCTTAAAAATTTACTGCGGCATATAATTTTTTTATGTATTCTGGGAAACACTCAGAGGATAGGAAAATAAAGCTGATTACATGTGAAAGTTTTGCTGCCTTGAAGAAGAATTTGCAGATTTATGAAGGTTTTCCATTGTTTTTATTTGCTTAGGTTTGGAAGTACCAGCACCATATATTCTATATTCTTCAGGCATTATTGGAATACTTTGCTGCAATGTCTTATTTTGTGCCTTATGTAACTAGTATTAACGAGCACACCAACCACATGGCAAGCACGACCCAGGACAAGGGCATGAAAACAAAGACAACCCACTGGGAGCAACCCTGGGGATACTGTATGCTTAGGCAAAGTAAGAGCTAAATCGTTGTCATCAGCCTTTATTAGCACTGGTACCCACTGATGGAAAACTCTCAATGGTCTTTTTTCTCCTCTTATTTCCCAGAGTCAGCCATCAAAAACAATACACTGTTAGTAAAGGAAGCTGTTACAAAGAGAAAGGAAAAAAATGAAAAGGGATGGTTGCTCTGCTTGACAAGTCGTCAAACAATTCCCATACCAGCATCTACCCACCAGCTCAAAGCAGGTGATGGGATATCCTGTGTTACTCTGCAGAATCCCCTTGAATAGTTTGGGACAGCTGTCAATCAGCCAGGTGCAAACATCAGGTTTTGTGTCCATGGCCCAGAAGGCGTCAGAGCAGCTATGTGCACATGGATGCCCAGCTCCAGCAAACACACAGAGGAGCAAAGTGTTACCACGCTTACCGTGCAACAGGTTTCTCTCCATTTTATATGCACTACCGAATTATGATCAGCATTAGAATTCTTACATCAAGTAGCATTAAAATATTTCAGCTCTTTCCTTTAAGCAAGGAACTCCCAAAATTTATCTTAGAAAGCAGATGGGCCCTATTATCTGTGCCTATGAAAATCCTATTTACGATGTTGTACATTTCACGCTGTGATATCATATCTGGAACCAGTCACTCTCTCCATCTGCAACGAACAACTGTTCTCATATGTGCATTAGGGGGTGAGGATCTGGCTGCAGAGTCTCATGATGTCACACTAATGTTGTATTGTTTTACAACAGCCTGCAAGTAATAGCTGCTATATTTATCAGTGTTTTTATGTCAGTAGGGCCTTTGTTTTGAAAGGTAAGAGAAAGGTTTGCAGGAAAGTTTCTAAAACACTTTCTGATGATTCAAGCCAGTTTCACATACATTTGCCAAAAAAGTTCCTAACCTCACTGAGCTCCCCCAGCAAGGTCCAAAAGGGTCATAATTGCTCAAGTTGTTCTGCTAGAACCAGTGCAGGCAGTACTCAGAATAAACTTCAAGCACCTCAAGTCAAGCAGTTCATAGCAGTTACCGTAACACATATGCCTAGATTCATTTGCATGTACAAAACACAAAAAAAGGCCAGGGTTCAAGTACCTGCTTGCTACCAAGGCCACCTTTGAAAAAACCACCCATGCCAATCAGGGAAACCCCAGCCTTCACACCCACAAAAGAACAGCTTTCCAAGGAAAAGCACCCTCTTAACTGCAAAGCAGGCTCTGCACCTCTGTGCCCTGCACACTCTCACTCCACCTGACCCCAGAAGCCCTGCAGGGAGGGTCTGGGAGACGCTGGAGGCGTGGAGGAGACACGAGTTTCTGGCTGGTGCTTCACAGGATGATTATGGTCCTTTGGGTCAATGTTCCTTAATACATAACCTGACTTCATCTGTGTGTATAGCCAACACCATCCGCTTACATAACTACACAGAAGTTATTCAATCTTGTTTGCCTTCAGACCAGACTATATGATCCCAACCAACCTGATTCACTTGGTGTTTGCTCATTGCAGACAGTTTTACAGGCACAGAATTGGGAAGTCTATGCACTCTTAAATGCCTGAGCTCAGATCCCCTTTCTTTTGGAAGGATGCTTCTGCACACGTCACATGATTAAATGAATCCAGAAATCCCACAGGGCACACTTCTCCATGCTACTTATCAAAAACTGAGTTATGTCAGATAAAGTACCAGAAGCCATTAAGACTAATATTGACAGACATCAGCACCCATAAAGATAACACTTTGTTCTTCCTGATCTAGGACTGCTTAATCTTCATGGCACTTGTGTTTTATCTGAGTGAACTCCACGTCTGCCAGTAGTTTCCAGTAGTTTCCGTGGGCTGGGTTTTCAGGCGCATTTAGTTGCGTAGCTGCATTGCCAGGGTCCAGCAACATCCTCAGAGTTCACAGCAGGGTCTTTTCTCTTTAGCAACTCTCTCTCAAGTTCTCACACAAATCTATGCAGATCCAGCCCTTCCAAGACACTCCAGGGGATGGCCTGTGCTCAGAGAGTCATGCTTCTGTCTGGCTAGCACTCAAAGTTTGCTCACAACCATCAGATTCAGAACAATAGGTTTGCTTCGCCTCTTCCACAGGCTCTTGTGGAGCATTTTTGCAGGTTACCATGCCAGACCAATGCCCTGCTTTTGGGGATTAACACAACAGGTATTTGTTCACTGTGTCTCTTGCCAGTGTACAGAACAGCGCCGAGGATTTGTCCATTCACTAAAGTTGCTTTCAGGATCTCACCAATCCTGGTTAAGACTGCAACGATGAACGGTCTTGATGAGATCATAATGACGAGTGAGCTGAAGATAAGAGATATTGAGCTGGGATGCCCATGATAAGGCACTCAGCCCTCAGTGACTAAATCCACCTTCCACAGCCTCAACTGTTTTCCCGAGATGTGGAACTGGATGAAAGGTAAACAGATACAGCCTACAAAAGCACATATGACTCCTCCAGTTACGCAGCACATGACCTGGAGTAGACATTACACATTTACAAGAACTAAGGATTCCTTTGCCAGTAAGCATGTAATCACAGGTCCTCTGGGACTCGGCATTTCAATGGGATTCTCAGGTAGTAGTCATAGGCTGATGTGCCTCATCTGCAGCTGCGCTCGACCTCATACACACGTGCTGCACTTAACACTATCAGGCTGTGTGACCAAAACCACTCCTGAAGGTAAGGCAGAAGCTTTAGTTACTGTCATATGCCACTACAGCCCCGGGGAAAGTCACAGCTTGAGGCTCCCATTTCTTCCCTCACCATTTCCTTCCCATCGTGGATGTCTGTGACAGTCTTCAAAAAGACACTGGCCTAAAGTCTGGGTAGCCCAGGAGACCGCTCTGATCATCAGCGGGGATATGCCCCCCACATAGTCATTTTTCTGAAAGAGCTTATCAGATTGGTCTTCAGGATGAAATCAGGCAATCTTGTGTGTGGAATCCTCATAACACCTCCAGAATTTATGGGATTATATTATCACATAAGAATTACTACACAATTGTAACAAGAAATCATACAAAAAGTGAGGCTGCCATTTGCAAGTTCAATGTATTGATGAAAGTAAGTATCACAACCTCACCAGCATAACAACACTAATTAAATGGCAATGCAACAGTGCGTGTTTGGGTAAACGATGCCTCAGCATCATTTGTCATGCCCCCACTGACTCCCACCTGCCTTTTTCCCCCAGCCAGTCTGATCTCACTGGGACAACCAGGTGTGTCCTGAAGAACATTACACCATGTTGAGGACTGTACTACAACAGTGGTTCTAGGATGCTATTCTCTCCTCCTGCTCCTCAGTGAACCTCAGCCCTGCCTGCCCTTATGCAAAACTCCTTCTGAGATCCAGCTACCCACACAATTAGCAGGTCCACCCCCACATTTTTCTAGATACTCAGAGAACTGCTACCTAACTATGGCTGCAGTTTTGCTGCTCCAAATGGAAGTCCAGTCTTTGATCTTTAGAATCTGTAAAACGAGAACATGCTTATTGCTAGCTATTCAAGGCAAACAACCACACATACACATGCAAATTATTTTCTGTATCTCAATGGGCTCTTCAGCTCCATCTGCTACCTGTGCCTTACTTCAGTAAACCATACACTGTCATCCGTGGCTGGTTCAGCCCTATAACCTCAGGGGAGTGCGAAGACAATGACGCAAGCAAATCAAGGGTGCAGTACCACTGCCTGCCCATTTGATATTAATTTAACCAGCTGCATTGTATTTTATAACAAGTTATTGCAATGCCTCGGTAGGGCAGTGAGACTCCAGGGACCACAGCACCACCTGTACCATCACTGTCCCTTATTTTTGTGGGAGGGAGACCTCTGGGAAGAGTTGATAGATTGCAAAAAGAAGAGTAGGTCAGGAAGTGGAGGCATCTGCACCTCATTGCTGAGGACTAATGAGCATTTCTGTGAGGAATTTCAGCAAGAAGTATCTTGCTAAGGACATTCATTTTTACTTACACCGACAAAGACAGAGGCTGCCAAGCACCTGCTGTGTTTTAAGCATCATTTGTAAAAGTAAGTGTCCCCACAATAATGACTATCATGGCTAGCAGACCATCCAACCAGAACTCTGCAATTCATCATGAGTGTGGATCAGGAATTTTACAGAACATGCAATCAAATCAAAAACCATACTTCAGCTGAATGTAAAAGATTGCATTCCACTTCTAGAACCTTCTGAGAAAAGGAAAAAATTTTCATCTAGCATCTACAAGTGGCACATCAGTTTCCTGTCATGCAACCAACTGATACTGATTTCCAACAACTGCCAACAGACTTATCACAAGAGCATGGATGTTGTATGGTCCAGGCACCTGAATTAGCTCTCCCCTTTTCAGTCCTGCTGAAACATCTTCTTTTGACATGTAGGCTTCAAATATACTCTTCTTCCTCCCTCGAGTGGGTTTATTTAGATTCTTTCTATCACCTGATGTTGGGAAAGCAGCACAGGATCCTCCTGAAAAAAAAAAAATTTATAAGTGTTATCTTGCCCACCAAACATGTCTGTGTACCTTAACAGCAGCTGTACAGAGGCTTTGAATTCAATGCTGAACTTCTGAGACAGTTTGCTTAGAAATCCTGGCACCCGACTTCAGAGCACCAAAAAGCCTGGAATAATCATATTTTACAAATAATTGACAGTCTTTTACAGCTCATTTTAGAGTTAAAAGCATTCATCCCAGCCCATCCTTTAATAGTGCTGAGCACATGCTTCAAGGCCGCTTATTCCTGAAGCATGTACGCGCTCTGCTTTAATACCTCTGGGAGTTCCCAGTTGTCTAGGATTTATTCTGTTGTCTGAATTGTCCATTGTTTCTGTCTGCGATTCAGAGAGTTGCCTCTTCCTATCGAAGTTCTGAGGAGTTCTTGCAGATTCAGAGTTGTTTCTGGTCCTTGCAAACCCTCTCTTTTCTGCACCTGAAATCAAATACAGGTTTGAAATAACAGGGGAGGGAAGAGGAACCCCACTACCAGCTTGCGGTCCTGGTGAAGCTCATGGTCTGCAGTACTTCAGTAGAAATCACAACTGTGAGTCACGCTTTTTATCCAAAAGAAACAATGTCTTCATTAGTTCATTTGTAATCTGTTGGCTCTTTGTGCCTCTTAATCCACCACGAACTTATTTTAGCATAAATAAAACTCTGGAAATTACGATATTAAAGTTGGATACAACCCTTCCAAAATCCTGGGAAATTCATTAGGGCATATAAAATGTGAAATTGTTAAACTGTTTCCAAAGCCTCCACCCCATTAAGCCCCCAAGTAGTGAGAAAATATAACTTCCCTACAACTTAATTAAGTAGTTCAGGAATCAAGGCGGGGGGTGGGGTGGAATCTCAATAACCCACTCTGGAGTAATTAACTTTTGAGCTACCAGAGGCAGCATGGTACACAACACCACCACAAAGAAATGCCAAGGCTCCAAATGTCCAGCCTGCTCAGAATAGGTCATGATCGTATGAAAATATTCTGCAAAGACTCACCCCTTCCTTCCCTGCCATCACCTCAGCCCCTTCCCTAAAGCCAGGAGAGCAAGCAGCAGCTTCCAAAGCATATGCCAACGCTGTTCCACGGATCAGCACATTGGAATGCAACCCAGCACTGTGCAGCTGCCCTCTTGGCCCTCCACCTGGATACTGAACATGTCATCACAGCTTCGCCTTCCAGCCCCTCCTGGCTACCCTCCCTGGGTCCAAGCTTGTACCTGCAAGTCAGAAAATGTGCAATGCCAACTTATTTGCTATGGGGCTATCCAAGTTACAAGGCAAATTTTTTACATATGGTATCCTTCACAAACGAAATCACAGATTGCTTCATAGAATTGAACTGAAGCAGCGAGAAAAAAGTTTAAAAAAGCTGTACTTAAGCAGAGATCTTTAAAAATATGGTACAATGAGAGAAAACTGCTATTTTACCCAGTCACAGACAAAAAGCAACTTCCATATACAGTAACAGGCAAATCAGCTGGAGGAGGGAGGGATGATCCTAATTCAGGAGATAAGACACCAAGACAGGCAGCGGGACAACTCAAGGTTCTGGCTCAGACCAGTCCAGGAAAAGATTAAACATCACAGCAGTGCCTCCAAACAGGACACTGAAATGAAGAAGGGGCCTCTGAGTTCAGCGATAAGGGCAATGTAGTTTGGCCTCTTTCTACACAAGCAAGCTTTTAGTACTGTGCATATGCTTTCAGGAAGGAGACTGTCCAAGGGAGGCTGCAGCTGTAACACAGCAAGAGCGCAGCCACATATTTAGGTTTCAACTGACAAGAACGAGGCGATACTACCTGTATGGACCACACGATAAGACAGAACTAAAATTAACTGATTTGCAAATGCCCTAAGGGTCAAGAAATCAAGTTCAAAAACAGATACTGAAAATAAAATCATGGACTAGAACGATCTGAGCAGAACAGCTTTTGAATTGGCAACAAGGTCTGCTCCAGACAGAGCTTTCAGAGACATCTTGGTGAAGGAATCAGACTTAAACCGCAACAGGCAGGATCTTAGGAACTCTGTTAAAAAAGCAAGGCACTAGGCTGATTACCCAGAAAGGTCACGCAATCTGCTTCATTGGAGGTTCTTAAAACTAGGTGAGACACACATCTGCCAGAGTTGGTCTAAAAAGAGTAGTTTTTTCCTTGAGGTAGTGAAATGGATTACACGAGCTCATAAGGTCCTCTAAAGTCCTTGTTTCTATGACAGCAAGTCACAGAAAATACTGTGAATTAAAGAACTTGGGATAAAAAGAGGCTAAATCTTAACATATAATTAAGAGAGCAGAAAACTAAAATGCAGGAGGAAAAAGAAAAAAACACCTAGTGAGTTGGGAAGTGAGCTGAGCCAGAATTAGGCACTGCAGAGCAAAGTTGCCCCAGCACTTGCCACGGCCATCAGTTCCAAAAGTATGGGGCCGCTACCGCCAAAAAAAAAAAATGCACAGCAACAAAGGGTGCAGAAGCATGCTTCCATCCTGAAACAGCAGACATGCAGAGACTCACTTGCACTTGTCCAATACTTAAAGACTTTGGCTTGTACTCTGGTGGGATTTTTCATCCACTCAGACTCAAACACAAACTCAAAGAACGAATTTACTCTGCTTCGACATAGCTGGCTTGCAAGTCAGTTTACACACAGCCCCTTTAGATATTCAACCCTGTTGGCTGTGACATTGATGGCTAAACAAAACCACCTGTTACAAAGCCACAGACAACTGTCACAATTAGCATTCAACTGGAACACATCAAATTCTGCATGACACTAATTTCTTGTATTTCTCCTTTAAAAAGAAAGAGCTAACTACAGGTTGCCATCTGTTTCAACTAGATTCAATATATGCTTCTGTAATGCACCTGCCCCTTAAAACTGGAAGTTGGAAATAGTCCTTATGATGGGCTTTCTTGCTGCCCAGCATTAATATTCTGATGGATAAACAGACATCATTCCACACAGCAAACTGTAACTTGACTACTCTATAGATAACATAGGATATACTGAGACTATCCTTTCTGAAATAACTATCACGAACTTAGTTAAACTATTCCAGCACCAGGTGTGTCAGAAGTCTTACTTTTTCCATGGTGTTAAGTCACGTGAATTGTAAGATAACAAAATCTCTTAGGGTAAGATGTCACACAAAGTAGTAACATATTCTAGGCATTAAAATAATCCATGACTAAATAAACTAAGTAGTAAATACATATAATAAAATGAAAAATAACCTCAGCAGAAGGGAGACTAAGTGCAGTGACTGAAATGAAGTTGGTTGATACACCCTATCATGAGGTTTGAAGCAACCACAATGCACCAAACACATCTGCACATGCAGAACCACTCAAGCTTGAACACAGAGCAATTCTAACGCAAGATACACGAGTATTCGCAACACACAGCAAATGTAACATATTTGGGTATGTTTATCTGGCTGCACAGATGATGTAGAGCTGCTCTCCATGGATGCAGCCACCACTTGCCTGGGAGTTCTAGATGTTCTGCCATTCCCAATGGGAAATGATACAGGAGTAACAATTTGAGGAAAGGTGGTTGACTGTTCATTACTTGAAGTCCTCTGAAGGGAGACTTGGGCTGAAACACCCAACACCTGTATCGGCCAAGAAGGCTCCCTACAAAGGTGACAGAGGGACACCTGAAGAGGACCAGCAATTCCATACACAGAGCAGAGAACCTCTTCAAACTAGCCAAGGGGAAGCACTTGGGGGAAGTAGAAACACACAATTCCCACCTCCACGGGTAGAGGCAGGAAAAGTGGATGGCATCTGTGGGCTTTCAGAACAGTCCACAATCAGTGACTCACTTTTATTCTCAACATGGGCACCAGGAAAAGGAGTCGAAAGGATGGAACTGGAGGCTGGCTCCACAGCAGGAGTCCAGTCCAGCATTTGGTGTGCAGGCAGCAGTGGCTGGTTGAGCTCCGCTGGAAGGACAACACTGGAGCTTGTTCTAGAATCCAAACCATCACATCTCATCTCCGTCGCAACAACAATGACATCATGCAATGGCACATTTTGGTCTTTAAACTTAAGTACCTATTAATCTTCTCTTATTTTGGAAAAAAAAGAATGCAGACAGGCAGCTTCCCAGAATAATTGATCTAGCTTACAGTAAGAGAGTAGGGTAGATGTTTTAAATCAGCTTATTTTGACATAATTTATACAAAATCACTCTATAGTTTACGTTTTGAGAAGTACTGCATTTAATTAAATTTAAATCTATTAGTCAGTTGATCAACTAGATGGTCAACTAAATCAACTAAAATATTCAACTAGACATGAGGTTAGCAAGGCCAGTCTTTAATTTTGTATTAAAATTTGCATATTGCTTTACACGAGAAAAAAACAAGACCCTCAATTTTATTTACCAAAAATAAAACATTTCCAACTGCCCTCTAACACCTGACAAGCTATTTCATTGCTACCAGCACAGAAGGAAAATATTCCTCATTGAATTTTCATCAGCACATCCATGACCTCCCATCCAGGATCCAGCAAGAACTAGTTTTATTTAAGCAATCTAAGTGAATTCCAAGATATGGACATCTTAGTATAGCTTTCCCCTTTCTTGTCAAAGGGAACCTACCTTGTCGCTAGGCATTTTTACCTCTAACTAAGCGTCCAGCTTTATTACCATCTACACTATTTATATTTAACCCAGCTCCCTGGGGTGGGCAGGACTGAGTACCACAACCATTGTGCAGATAACCCTCTGCAGGTTTAGGACTCCCACCCCACTGGCAGCTATCTCAACATGTAACGGTTCCTTTTATGTTTTTTTCTTTAAAAAAAAAAAGGAATTAATGTTGAAAGTGTTGGATGGCACAATATTGTTACAAACTTTTCCAACAAAAAATACGTCCATCTGCTACTTTATCAGTCCATGACTGGGCATCAACACCTTCACTAACTCTGCTATTGCTAAGAGGATTTTCCTTGTTTCCCAGCATTAGATCATGATATAGATATGCAAAGGAATCTTTCAAATACCCCCACTTTACAGTTAGCATAAGCATGAGAAGAAACAGAAGCATATCCCCAGAACTGATAACACGCAATAGAACAATTTGTTATCAGTTAATGAGACACTCTCAACACATGGTTACTAAATATTTGTCTGTATTGCTACAATGTTTCATTTCATTGCTGACACATTTCAATGACTTGAACCAATTTGCTTCAAACCTTCCAAGAAGTTCCCTGACATTTAATTCTTCAAGACAACCCAGCTATGCACTTAGTAAAACTCTGTAAGGACATGCTTATGGGCTAGAAGTCATGGCAGCTACCAAATGAAGGGTCACCCAACACTACCATACCTCCAAAAGCAGGAATTAACCAACTAAAGGCAATGAGAACAACTCTGATGTCAGCCCCTGCTTAGTCCTACGCTCCCATTTAAATCAGACTAGGTTAAGCGTGGCAAGAAAGCTAAATAAAGCATGTTCCTGCCCATCCTTACTAGAAAGTTAATGAATTAGAGTCCAACCATGTGGCAGCCCAAGGCATCACCTCACAGATCAACAAGTTCAAGTTGGCCCTTGGCTCCTGGCAGAGTTGGCAAAGCAAATCTTAGAAACCATCAAATTTGGTCTTTCAGCAAATGAATACTCTCCATGATCTGCCAGGAAGTCCTGTCCACAACTTTATTAGCCACTATGGATGCTGATATATAACAGGGTGTATTAATAGTCTCAATACAAGAGTTCAGCCAAAGGAAACTCTGCCTTGTTTTGGAAAAACATCTGGGACACAAAAAAAAATCTCAAATCCTACATAGCCACTGAACAACCCACCCCAGGTGCTTTTGTGAATCCCTTTGTGAAGCTTTGATGAGCTGGGGGGATGCAGTTCCCGACTGGCAGCTCTGGATAGGCACAGACCTAGTGTTGACACTGTTGTACCAGGCAACTATTCATTTCATTCTCCAAAGTCAAATAAACTGTACTAGCAAAAGCATGCTTTGCCAGCACAAACTACATTAACATCAGGGTGGTTTTGCTAGGAACCCTATGTCTTCCCCTTTCCTATGCTTAAACAGGCAATTTAAAAGCTACTTGATATTTTTTGCTGCTCAGAGAAGCCTTGAAAATACTTCCCTCTCAAATTTTAAAAGCCAAAATAAGTTAGATTGTTTGACATTCCTCGTGCACCAGCGATACCCAGTATATGCCATATTATATAAGTGACTAACTCAAAAACTCCAAGCGCTTAAATGACTACTACAATATTTGGGATCAAATTACCACACACAGGCAAAAACAACAGGCAAAACCAACAAACACCACTGAAGTGATCTCAAATGCAAGTTATGTCAACAAAAACACTGGTCACAGACAGGCCAGAAGTAACTAGCTATTTATGTTTTGCAAAATATTTTGCAGATTTAAGAGATTAAATAACCCACTAATGGTAGCAGCCAAGGACTTTTTTTCTCTATTTTGCTTTAAAAGGAAAAACACAAAGACAGCTGTTGGTATAGCTGCTCAAGGAAAGAGTTCTGTACCAGGAAGAAAAAAAAAAAAAAAAAAAGACACTCCTTGGAAGATATCACAAGCAAAACCCTGTGCTCGAGCCCTAATAACACAAACAGGATCAAAACCCATCTACCACACTCCCCATGAGCTCAGCTCCACTCCAGCCTGTGCTAGGAACAGCTGTGCTTCAACACTGCTCTCAACATGAATTACAAGTTCAGCATTCTCTGACAGCCTTGGAACAGAACCACCTCCATGCATTTTACAGTATCTTGAAGGATACAGGTTAAATAAAGTAGATGGCTCAAGACTAAAGACAAAGCAATAGAGAGAAATGAGGATGTAAAGGGAAAGAATTCATTAGAGATGTAGGAGTGGAAAGGCAAGACTTGAGATACGTTATCAGTTCAGTAAGGTTTCATTGCAGCAAAGAGACTTTCAGGAGATAAAGCTGGTAGGCGGTATTTCAGATGCTCAGTCTGGGATCTAAGAGAAAGTCTGAGAGCACATTCTCCTTATCATGAGCAAATAAAACAAGATCCTTCTTCTCTGATGAAATGTAAACTCAAAGAATCCTAAACTGGAAGTTCTGCAGCACACTCCTGTGCTCCGTCCAAGCCCGACCACAGAGCTAAAGGGAGATCCTACAATGCTGCTGTGAGTCCCTCAAAAATAACCATACAAGTATGTGAATGATTTGAAGTTATCTTAATGATTGAAAAGTACGGCAGACTTCCGGGAAAGGGAATATTCTTGACGGAAGTGGAGAAGGACGGTGATAGGACAGCACTGTAGGGACTTCAGCAGATGGCAGATTGCATAATTAAGTTTAAAGTTAATTAAACAGTCATTCAAAGAAGAAAAACAATGCAGACCTACATTTACATGCACGAGCTCAGCCAAAATGTAAATTCTATGCAAATGTCCTGAACTGAGTGGATGATGTATTGAAATCCAGCTGCCAGAACTAGCTCCCATGCCCACCAGTCTCCACTAATTGACCCATTACAATGGGCCACCAGGGCCCATCCACGGTGTAAATCTGAGCTGTAACCTTCCATCCTCAAGACAAACCAAACTAAAATGAGAAGACAATGCTTAAGTGAAGGCCTGTCCACACCGCTCATAAATGTGATTGCAGGAGTGATTCAGAGCAATCAGTCCCTCTAGCAACAGCCCAACTGGCTACCAGCAACCCTGTACAATGTCATACAGCTGCGCCTGTGCCAGTCACTGTCTGGCTGTAAGTCATTGGTGTACCCAGGAACAGATCTGGAGAGCCCTCTTGCCCTGCCTCTTTGGAAAAGGTGATTCTCTAAACATTTCGGGCAGAAAGTCAGCCACAATCTGCACAGAAGCATCAAACATCAAAAAAACCCAAGCACCAAGGGAATCCTTGCCACATGGGGAACAAGCTGGCTGCAGAAAGACAGCCTGCCCCCAGCCCGTGACTCCTGGATGGGGAAATACAGGCTGCCATGGTTTGAGTTTATAGGGCCATGAGCTGCTTTTGGAGGTGACCACTACACTGCGGCTGGTTGTAAAAGATTCAGACATTAGGCATTCTCGCAATGAGCCACGGAGAAAGAAACATTCCTATTTAGGGATGGCAGTAGCACAAAAGTGAAGTGCCATGGCCATGGATACTCAGGAACGTCAGGAGCAGAGACAGATGCTCATTCCCAGATCCATAAAAATGAGGTAGGAAGCACACGTTGCCACTGCTCTTTTGCTTTAAGCTGCACGTACTTATTTAAAACTTGTTCCGTACTGAAATCTAGGGGCATGCAGCACAAGGGAAAATGAAAACGTCCTTGCTGACTTTGGCTTTCTGAAAGGGCCTACACTTTGAAAAACTGAAATGAAGAAAAATGCACAATGGATTCTTTCTGCTGCAGAAAACAATGCTGTGGAAACTGCTCCTGACCGCCAAGATCATGTGCCCACGACACCATGCTTCCTCTTCCAAAACACTTCCAAGCATCCTCATGCTGCAGGATTTTGACTTCAGTAACTCAGACAGTAATTGCAGTTTTATTCAATTCCTCAGCAGGGTTTGTGTTGTAGGAATACTACATGAGTGCAAGAGCCAAAGATACCATTCCAGGCTGTGAACTAAGGGCTGGTGACGAAACTCATTTAGTAGCAATAGACTAAAAGTTTATCAAAATAGTTACTGTGCTCCAGCTGTGTGCAGCAGCACAGTGGCGTTGTCAGGGAGGGGATACAGCTCCTCTAGTTTTCAGGACTCTCTGTGAACCAGCTCCACCCTGCTCATGACCTCCTAACTACCTACTCCGCCTGGTGACTGCACTCCTCCAGGCTTCCACTCCTGCCTCGGGATGTGGGTCAGGGCTGCTTCCACTGTCCCCTCATCCTTCCATCCTCCCAAAGCATCTTCCGCTTCCATTACCTTGTGCTCTTTGTTTTATCCAGCAACTATGCTGTGAAAAGGCTTCTTCAAGACTTGAAGAAAAATACTTTAAAAACTTAATATTGCAGAAGTTCTCTCTTTGATTTCTGAGCTTCAGTAGTTTAAGGGAAGCAAGTTGCTCAAAGATCAGAGGAAGTCATGAGGCTTTGAAAGGCAAAATACCTGATGGGAGGTGCTAATGTACTGGAAGACATTAACAGTTGAAGAAATGAAAGAACTGCTTTCAGATTCATACCTAGCCCAAGGATACCAAATAAGCTGCAGAATAAGACGATTTGCTGAAGAACCATTCCCCATACTGCCCATTCAATGTAGTAGGTACATAATTCACAACCCTTAGTAACATGGGGGGAAAAGTCCTAAAAACATACAAACTGAACAAAAACACAGTATCGCTGCAGGCTTGTATCTGTAGAGAGCCTGAAATATTCTCCCAAGCATGACCTGCCCCATACATCTGTGGGCTGCAGCTACTAGTGTTGACACCTTCCTTCAGCACCCTGGAAATTTTTATTTTTGCCACAGAAGACATTATTTTATGCAATAGATCTCAACATTTTGTTTTCCATCCTGCCCCAGCCAAGTTTCAACTCTCTGTAGCTCAGGTTTCCCCACAAGAGGGAGTTAGGGACATGCAGCCCAAAGCATTTCATGAAGCTCGTTTGCAGGGGGGCTTGAGGTGGGAGGGCAAAACGTAGACACCAGCACATAGGTCAGGAGAGGCAGAAGCAGAGGCTGGAGAGCAAGACAGTGGTGAAATCCTTGCAGCAGCCACAGACTGGGAAGGAATCACAATTAGCCACTGAAGCCAGCTGCAAAGCATCTGTCCTACCTACCTGGGTACCCCCAGCGAAGGAGATACTTCAGAGATTATCTGAACAACGGACCAGACCGGACTGGGGTGTGTGGGCTGGCTGACCTCATGGATAAAAAAGGACAGAGGGCTTTTCCAAATTAATTCCTGTTTGAACGCCAGCGTATTTGAGGGGTAAAACTTGTTATCAGGGCTTTTAAACATGCCAGTGACAGCCCACATACCACAAGCCTTAGTAAAACTGTTCCAATGGTCATTTACCCTCACTGCTAAATTGCACCGTATTTCAAGCCCAGATTTGTTTAGCCTCAAATGTGTTATATCATAATCTGCTCAACTGAGTAGCCTATTATTGAACATCTGTTCCCGATGTAGGCAATTTACTGAAAGCTCCCTTCCCCCAAGCATCTCTTTGATAAGTAAAGCAGGGTTCCTCAAATCACTCACTCATGATCCCAGCATTTTAATCTTCTTGTGGCCGTCCTCTGAGTATTCATCAATTCATCACCATCCGCCCTGAACAGAGGGCATCACCACAGGATACAATACTCCAGAAGCTGCTGCCGTGCCAAAGACACACGCAGTCCATACTCCATCTTCCAATTCCCATGCTCATACATTACCCTTTTGGCCACATTTCACAGGAGGGGGATGTTCAGCTGATTAATCCATCAAAAGCTCAGAACTTTTTTCCAAGCTGTTGCTTCCCACACTAGGTTCCTCGCACTGCTAGCATGGTTCTACACTGGCCCAATAAATAGATCTTGTTTTGCCTACTCCCAGTCCACCAAGTGATCCAGATGGCTGCCAGTAACTGCCCCCATAATTCAATACTCCTTGTCATCTCCAAGTCATCCAAAAAGCCTTTCAACCCTACTTGTATGTTTTCTTCCTGATGATTGACTGAAGTACTAAACAGCACAGGGTCAGAACATGACACTGCAGGAACCAGACACACCTGTTGGTAACCATTCTCAAGTTATTGCTGCATTTAATTAGTTCACCTAAACAGCTTTTAAACCATTACATACGTGCTGTGATTTTATTATGCTAACACACTAGCAACCACATTCATACCTTTATCATCAAACTTCTAACCTCATGAGAAACTGACACTGATGAAGTTCAACAGGACCTCTATTGCATAAACTGACAAGTCACACTAAAGAAAAGATGTAAAACTGATTAAAAAATCAATTCAGTTCTTGTGTTAGCTTATTATTTTTCCAGGACCAACACCACACTGACAGACATAGTTACCTGAGCTACATAATGGGGGCTAAAGAGAAGAAAAAACAGTTAAAAAAAAGAAAGCCAGGTTAACAGCAACAAGTGTTTCCACTGATGAACATTTTCACACAAGCACTAGTAGGTGAAAGAAGCTCCTTCACGGAGATGAAAGGTTTGCTGCCAAATGGAAGGGCTCCTGCTGCAGAACTCGGTCCCACTGCAGCACAGTGCGCTCAGGACTCTGGTAAAGGGCATGGAAGACAGTTATGAGATCACACACAAAAACCACAGTCCCTGCAAGGGCAGGATCTCATCTCCCCAGGAGAGGATACATCAGATATTAACTCACATACTATAGCTGATGTTAGCCAAAAACATTAGTTGCACAAGATTCAGGAATGCAGGATTTTTTTTCTATCAAAAGCAAGAGAGAAATTTATGTTTGTGATGACGTTGCTAAATCATTAAAGAAAGGAGCATTCTATTTTTCATGTGTTTCTCAGATGGGGCCATACAATAAATCCAGTTTTCCCTCCTCTCTCATATCTTATTACTATGATTAATGTCACCTAAGGAACATTACATTGCACCTGGCAAGATTAGCTACATTTTAAAGATTTCCACAGCAACCAACATTCTCCATTTATTGAGCTGATTCTGTGGCCTTTACTAGATCACTGGCTTATATTTACTTGTGCCAGACAGGGAGATAACAGCATTCTTAAGTACTGAATTTCACCACGCAAGAACTGGAAGACTCACCACTAAAGTAGCATTATCTCAAATTTGCCTTACAAGAAGGGAAAAGCAGAAGCTGTGGTTCTTCCTCCAACTGCTCCCAGAGAAACAAAAGCAAATACAGAATTCACTGCAGTATACTGTGGAAAGACAAAACCCGTAAGATTTTGCCATTGTGTTAAGGCTGGTATCTCTTGACCAGCTGTGCCCATCAAACATGCAGGGAAGCCATTCCAGGGTATTTCCTTTACCTGTACTGAAACCCTTAAATGTCAGGGTTGCAGCCACAAACATAACACCACCATCCAACAGCAACAATTGTTTTTAAAGCTATGATACTAAACACCAGCCTGCTTGCCAGCAACACTCCTCCGTGGAAGCTGCCCAAGTTGGTTAAGTACCACAGGCTGGGCGAATAAATGCCAAGCGTCAGACAGATGATAAATCAGAAAGCACTGTGGAAATCTTACGCCATTTCAGAAGAGGCATGTTGTTACCCAGGAATTGTCTGTTTCTACTCAGGGGGCATGCTGACCCTGACAGATGGATAAGATACCTCCATCACATCACAAACCCGTGAAGCTTGTAGCGAGAGGAGCCTCAGGAGGCTACCTAGCAAAGCTGGTGGTGGTGTTCTTCCCAAGGAGGATATCTGCAGATACAAACTGAGACTGTATATTCCGCCCATCAAGTCCGAACCAATTTCGTACCAAACAACCTTTACAAGCATCTTGCTCCACCCAAGCTTTCAGCATCAATAAAGCCATTTGCTCCCAGGTACTCAAGCTCCCAAGATCCTCTACAATCAAGAATGGCTGGGAGATGGTGTTCCCAAAGACCATGCTGCACTCCACATTTGGAGGACAGCTCTCTTCTGCAGATGTCTAGTTTTTTAGGCTTTCCAGCAGACTCAGGAATGTTCTATCAAACAGTAACATTCCCTCAAAAACAGGCTGTGAAGTGCACATACTCAAAAAGCAACTGAAACCTGGCTGTCCCCAATAAAACATGCAGCTTGGTCCACACTCACTGATAAAGCAATGCATCACAGATATTTAAGATGAAGTTCCACTTAGCAGCCATGCAAATTTCAATGACTAGCGTGGGACAGACAGATGCTGCAGAAAGAGTCAGTACTTCTGTCCTCAAGGAAGAGATGGTTTTAAACCCTTTTATGACAGAAACATCAGTCAGTCTGAAAAGTGATTTTGATGACTATCTCCAGATTGAAGTGAGAAAACCATTAGAGCCTTTGATCAAAATCAGAAAACAACTCAAGGGACTTCATAATATACTTTCTGTTAAGGAAGTTCAACCAAATGTTAGTACCCAAAGAACCTAGAGAATTGGAGATTTAGGGGAAAACACCAGCAGGAAAATGCTATTAGATTAAAAATTAAAAGCATCACAATTTAAAGTGGCATTTTAGGATTATTATATAGCTTACAGGGGTTTGTTTGAGAAGAAACTTCAGAACAGGAGGTTTTATGGTAATTCTCCTCACAGAGGTTATAGCTGTGCCAAAATGAGCAACAATCTGTGGAACAGCTTCTACATGCAGCTTTGTTTACCCAAACCCAAGAGTGCTGATAACGTAGAGTGAATCCAACCTGCAGTTTCATGATTATGTCACACTTCAGACAAGGGACAATGGAGTTTTGTCCACATGGCTCTCTCAGCTTCAAAGTTTCAATACTTGGGAAAAGTAGCTACTGTACAGAATGCCAGAAGAGACTGCCATGGCCAGTTTCCTAATTATCTGCTATGAAATTATTTCTGCCCCCCAGTCCTCATCTTGGAGCCTTACAGTACAGAATGACAAAGGCAATCCTCAAGTGCTTCTCACAGACAGCAATACGTACCAGCAATGAGCTCCAGGGCTCAGTGATGCTTGCCTGGGGCTCCACAAACCACTCCGCTTTCCCCCAAAGCCACTGGAACTACTGCACCACCAGAAGGACATTAATACAGCCCAGTCCCTCTGTGCCCACAGCCTGCCCCAGGGCACTCAAAGGGTTTTATCAGACCTCCATGTTTGCCTTCAATTTTAGTACTGTCAGTTTTAGGGACATTGCAAACCTGACCACGGAACAACCAAAGCCTGAGCTGAAGAGCTGTTAAGATGAGGACAATGAAACGAAGCGATATAAAAAGAGATACCTGGCTTTGAGATTAGCTCAAAGAGCCTTTTGGAAAGCCTACAACAGCCTGAACAGAATTAATTTATGAGGAAATGTCACTACTGAAAAGATGATATGCCTCACTGCCATGACAGAAGCAATTCTTGCCATCACAGTTTCACAAGCCTTGATTTAAACTGATCAAACCAGGCACCTGCCTATGCAAAGTAATAAGACTTATATCAGCATCAAGAGAGAAAGACAAGCTTTGAAGTGAGAAAAAATTAATCTGGTACTGTGATGTGTGAGTTCTCATACCTAAGTGCTTGCATACTGTAAAATCTTCATTTCACTTAAGCAAGAGTTCTAAAACATACTCAAACTGAACAACAGAAAAGATGTTTCTCTGAACCAAATTACTTCCCTGCCCCCCCCCCATTTCTTTCCTCCTCAATAAACTCTTTTCGTGTCCCTGCAAGCATTCTGGAGTGTAACCGATCTCAGCTACACAGGAGGGTGGCTGGGGAGGCATGCAGGGGGAAGAACAGGAAGGGTGTCACTGTTTAAGCAAATAATTTTCCAATAATCTTCCCCACAGCGTGAGTTTTCCACCTGGGAGGTCAAACATGAGGGCCACCATTTTATGCTCTAGGTCTTTACACTAAGCAAACAACTAGTTTTCAAAGGGTTTGTGCAACCTCACTCCCAACTAGACCAGGAGGGAACCGCAGGTGCTTGCTTTTGAAAGCCAGGGTATTTTTATATTAGATTAAAATCCATGTAGGCACCTATCATTTTTATGGCTACAAACTGTAAGCCTTCTAGGATCTCTGTTAGCTGCACTTCTTTGCTCCCCAAAAGTTAAAGGGTAAAAGGTAGCAAAGTCTATTACAACAGGCTAGCATAATAAGTAATGTTACAATGAAGCATGCAAAAAATAAACAAAAAAACCTCCCAGAAACCAAGCTCATCAACAAATTTTAACATAATCTGCCTCTGTTATATCTCTATGATCTGTCTTGCAAGAACTCATGAAAGTTTACCAACTTTAGCACATGATCTACTGTCACAGCCTCAAAAATATCACTATCACTAAGAAAAGCATATTACTTGTCACTCTTGAGTGACAGAGCATAGTTTTGTAAGACTGATTTAGTTAAACATTTACTTCATTTCCAATCCCAGGGTTGTGATAGGCCTCGGGCCCGTCTTACTCAACTGAGAAATCAATCTCTTTTCTACTTGTTACAGAGAATTTAATACGGTGACATTTATGAGTTCCTCCAGCAGTAGCTCATAAGATCAGGCTATCCAAGTATTTCACCATAAACAACATTCAGAGGAAGTTTTAACCCATTACACTGAGAGATCAAATTTGAACTTTGGCTTTGGTTGCTTGTTGATGCTTTGTTTTGGGGATTATTTTTTTTTAAGAAAAAATTGTATGTATCTCCGTAAGAGAGCTTTTTGCCTCAAGTACCACATTTCAGAGAGACATTCACTTTACTACTGCAAGATGTGGTCTCTGCTACTAACAGCAAAATTTACTGGAGTCAACACTCTGTATCAGGAATTACACAGGCATCTTAGCCCCTGAGTATTAGATGGACTTGGACCCTCCGCAAAGGCAAGCAAATGCTCCGGATCCAAAGAGGCAATGCAGAGAAAAGCGTGACTCTGCCCTGAGTCAGCTCAGATCCAGCAGTCTTACTAATTTGGACTCTACACCAGAGAAATTGGGCTCTCCTAGTCTTGAGCCTGGAAGCAGCACAGCCACATTCACAGAGCTTAGGCCAGGGCATTAGGTTCTGCCAGCACCAAGCTGGCTCCACATGAAGCCATTTATACATGCCGGATGGCTTACTTGTAAACCAGGACAAAGCCACCCACAGGTAACTAAGGGCTGACTAACTTGGACAGAGTAGAACTGGCTCATGTTAACTCACTCGTGACTAAAACCTAACATTCAATTCCACAGTAATTGTAGCAAATGGACTAAACAGTTCATCACTGTGAACTCACCTTGGACTCGACCTGGAGAGGAGTGACTGTTTTTCCTGGCATTTATTGCCAGCACATCCTCACTAAACTGCTCAGTCAACAAGTGTCCAGCTGCTGTATCTGTGTTGGCAGCACATCTGCCTCGTTTCTTATGTTTCCTCCTCCACATGTCATCCTCATCCTTTTCATCAGAACCAGAGGACTTCCGCAGAGCTGCACGGTGTCTTAGGCTGTTCGATACTCTCCCACCCAGGGCATCACTCATATTTAACAAGTCAGCTGCAGCTCCGTGCTGATGTACATAATAGTCTTCCTCCAACTCCAAGTCTCTCTCTGGACTAACAATGGTATTTGTTTTATGAGGACTTCTGTTCACAGCAGTTTGGGGTTTATTGTTCCCAAATCCTCCAGGCATAAGCTGTTCCAGATGAGATGTTCTGACCGGTGAATAGCTGCGCAGATTCAATCCATTCCTGGCTGGATTATCCTTCACCAGGCCTCTCCTCAGGGGTGGGTCCAGATCCGAGCTGGGGTCACTGGAGATGCTCTCTTCTAGCTGCATCTTCTGTGCAACGTGATTCAAATAGGACTGGAATCGGACGCTGTGGTGCTTTTGCACAAGCCTCGCATAAGCGTTCTTCTGGGGAGCAGCAGGCTTGCCCAATCCCTCTTTGGCACCTTGGGCAGAAGCAGTACTTCTCACATACCCCAGCTGATCCATAGTGCAGTAAAAGCCCCAAACTTCAGTTATAAATAGACACAGGGGGAAAAAGGGTTATTTTCTTGAAACAAAGCATCAAATAATTGATGACACTAAAAGACACAAAAATGTACTAAATGAGAACGTATTGACCTTTACAAAAATTCTGGGTTGGTAAGTCACTCCACTGAGGGGGAAGGGGTTTCACGACATTCTCAACATCTGCCCTGCACCAAATCCCTGTCAGTACCTAGGAGTGACCACAGCCTGTAAGTCATACCTGCCCATATGCCACACAAAACAGGGAATTGTGTCCTGAGGTATATACCCCAAATATAAAGGATTCCTTCAATCTGCTCTTCCCTGCCTTTGAAAAAGCCAGGTAAATTAAAGCAGTGACTGACAAACTTTATCAGATTTATCAGTTTAGTATTTATCAGAAGTAAAATCTTGTCATGTCCAACCTAGAGTCTTCAAAAATAGTCTTCATCCTTATTGAAGTGCTTCAATGTTGCTGTAAAAGCACACATTGCCTGTTAACTCCCTGCCACAATGGCTGACGCATCTGGATTATACAGGACATTTGCTTCAGATACGAAGACTAACCATTTCAGCTTGTCTTTCTAGCCATAAACTCACTTCCCAGTATGATGGAAATAAAACACATTCCCTAGCACAACTAACTGTCTTGCAAGAACTCGTAATTCTTAGCAACTGAGACACACTGGCTGCTGCTCCATCCAGCACCAGTTTCTGCAGATGGTATTACACCTCCACCTTTGCTGCACAAACATGGAACTTAAGTAGATCAAGCATCTTCCAATCCTTTTTCAGCTGCTCTAGCTTTTAAGTGTTCAGAGCAAAACAATCTAGTAAATTATCCTCAGCTACTATTAAGGTAAATTATAGGTATAGACAGGACATTGCAATGATTTTTGCTGTATGCAACATCAAAAAGCAATATAAAAATATTGATAAAGGAGCCCAATGCAACTGCTGTCTTCTGCAGGTTTTCATAAAAGGGCCTCTTATCTTTCAAGACATGTTTAAAGCTGAACAGCTGAACTTCACCCCAGCTGGTACATTGAGAACTTCAGGGCTTACTATCATGTTTTATACCAGAACTGAGGGGCATTGGACTCTAATCTAAAATAAAGGATACCATCCATTAAACCTCTCTCTCGTCACCTCTCTAAGTACAGGGATGTTGGCAGAACAGAATACTGAGCTCAGCAGAAAAGAAATTTTTATTCCCTTCCCTACTTCCAGCATGCTTGGAATTTTCTTTTGCCCTTACCCAGCCCTCTTCTCCCTTTTGCTGCAGTTGCACAGAGGATAAGCATCCAGACAGTCTCCTCCATGCACATACTGCCTAGGAACGGGGCATCATCCAGCAGGGACCAAGGACAGCAGAGCCAGCTCCTCCTCAGAGTGCCTGCTCTGGCCCTTTCAGAGAAATAATGTGTGTTGCAGCAAGATTTACTTAAGTAATTGAGCACGGATGTGAGCAGGCTTCACAATACAAAGCAAAAATTAAAAATCCCTGAACAAATAGGAAAAATTCTTTGTGTGGTTTGTGATTCTTGTTCCTAAGATTTTTCCATTGGTGCTGGCCAATAGCTAAACTTTTCTAATAGAGTGACCTGCTACAGAGCTATTACAAAACACTCACATGGGTAGGTCTACAGCAAGCTTTCTTTTAACGTCACCTTTTCCCATTGCCAGTTCAATAGAAGTAGATAACATTTATAAAAGCCAGCGAGGCTAACTCTTCAAACACTGGTTCCAGGATACAGGAGTTTGCTGTCTTTATTTATAAGCAAAGACTAAACATTTGCACCTCACCTCCACTATAATTTCTGCAACTTTCATCACAGTAGCAGTTAGCAACTGGTGCACAGACAAAAGACGGGGACTTACAAGCCCCCACACGTTACAATGTCATTCCTAGTCTTCCACGGACAGCCAGGACCCGCCAGGCTGCCAGCGGCCGGGGCGCAGAGGGAGGCAGAGGTGGGCCCGAGGCGTTGCCCACCCAGGCTGGGCCCCACGGCGGGACAGCCATGAGGATGAGCGGGATGCCAGGACGGAGGCACGAAGGGAGATGCCCCCTCAGCCGGGCCCAGTGGGGAAACTGCCCCCGCCGTTCCCACCCGACTGCTTTTCCAAAAGCCGTACCGGCCTCCACTCCCCCGCCCTTCACCTCGCAGGGGACGGCGCCCGGGGGGTGCCCCGGCCCCCCAGGCAGCGCACGACGGCAAAGGTAGGCGCACCCGCCCCAGCGGCACGACCGGGAGCGGGGGCAGCCCGGGGCAGGCCCTCGGCCGCCCCCTCCCCTACCAGGCACCAGCGCTCTCGCCCGGAGCGCCCCCGACCCCCTCAGGAACGCAACCCGGGCCGCCGCCACCCTTCTGCGAGGACCGAAGCAGGTGGCGCCCGCCGGACGAGCCAGCAAACCGCCAGGCCCGGCCCCCGCCGCGGCGGCGCTGCCACGAGGGTGACAGGGCCTGAGCGCCGCCGGGACCGGCCGGGGCGCCGCTCCCTCCTCTCGGGACCCTGGCGGCGAGCCCGGGGAGGGGGCACCGCGCCCAGCCCGGCCCCACCACTCACCGGCCGAACCGCTCCCCCCGCAGCGCCGCTCCGCGCCGTTTAAATGTCCCAGCGCCCCCACCGTCCACTTCCGGGTCAGGGGAGGCCTACGGGCCGCGGCAGGGCCCAGAAGGCCGAACGCGTGAAGCGCTCCCTCCCCGTCCCTCCCTGACCGCGCCCCGCACCCCCGGGGCCGGCGCAGGACCCGGACCCCCGAGCGGCCTCTAGTGACACGGGGCGGGCCGCCAGCCCGTGGGCCCCGCCTGGGCCAAAGGACGGAGCTCGGGAAGGGTCCCGTGAGGCAGGCCCCGTGGAGAGGGCGGGCAGGTTGGCCCGGCGGGGGACAGGGTGGCCCAGGAGGGGACAGGGTGCCCCAGCCCCGCTCCCTGCAGAGGAGGGTGCTCCCTGCTGGCAGGGCCTGCGGGTCTCCACGGCCTGCCAGGAAAGGGGAGCCTCCGCACAGGGCTGAGGCTGGGCCTGGGCCCCCGCTTGGTCAGTCACAGCTGGTGAGGGTGGTAGGCCACCCAGGCTGGGGCTTCTGCTCTGGGGGGCTGAGCTGGGGCATCTAACAGAGTCCCTGCAGGGCCAGGGTGCTGCGGGGAGGTGGGGGACAGGAGGTGCTGGCACTACAGCAGAAGCCCAACCCAGACCATCCCCAGCCTGAAGGTCTGCAGACACCATGATCCCTGGAGTGTGCAGACACCCTCCTGCTTCCAGCCAGGGCCAGCTGGGTGCTCTGTGGTGTCCAGTTCACCGCCAGCACTCCTGCTTCATCCAAAGTTTCTAGCCAGATAGGTAAAAAACACATAGTTCAGCTGATTTAATACTGTAAAGAGCCAAAACTGCTACTGTCCCGGTGGAAACTCCCAAAGGTTTGCAGGCAGCTGTACCTCCAGAAGCCGCACGGGGAAGCCTCCTTCGAGACCTGCATGGCCTTGGCTGCGCTGCAGAGGAGAGCAGGCTCCTGTGTCCTAAGCTCTTCATGCTCCCCTAGCTCTGGGGGTTGGGTGCCAGGCAACCTGCCAGCCCTACAGCCCACCCATACCACAGCACCCGAGTAGTGACCAACTCATGGTACTGGGCAACACTGGCCTGATTTCCAGCAGGGTAAGTCAGAGCCTTTGTGTCAGATGGTGAAGCATGAGACCAGAGTCAGGAGCTGGGGCTTTACTCCCTGTTCTTTCTGTGGCTGCAAGTCCTCCCACGGGGCTTCATAGCAGAGTCAGATCCAGGGTCTAGCTGACTAGGTTTGGTCACTTTGCTGTTAGCTGCAAACTCTGGCTGGGTTTGCCAAAAAACTTCCGCCAAAAGAAAAACTGGAGAGCAATAAACTGGCCTCATGGCACCCCCAGTCAACCCCATCTGAGCTGCCTGCAGCAGCTCCTTGGAGGGTGGAAGAAGGGTCCAAAGGGACCTGAGCTGTCATCTCCAAGTAGGGCTCTGAAGGGGAAAGGCTCTGTTTGGTCCTCAGTTTGGAAGGAACATGGGTCTGAGCAGGCTGTCTGTGGCTTCCCCTTCACTTAGGATGGGGAAAACACCTGCCCCATGGTGCTTGTTCCACATCCTGCATGTCAGTGCCCACAGCGCCTGGCATCAGTCACCTCTAAAGACCATGAGGCCACATCCACTCAGTCAGTAGCACACCTGTGGCTGCTGGCCTCTCCTAGACACAAACTGGCCCCGCAGCCACTGAGCCTCCACAAAGCCATGGTGAGCCCTCTGAGGTGGAGCTGCTGAAGGTGAAGCGCTCCATGGCAGCCATAGGCCTCTCCAGGTCCAGCCTTCAGGTTGGCCAAGGGAGCTGCCCTGAGAAAGCACCAGGCTTTTGCTGTAGGACCAAGGACAGCAAGACCTGCCTGCACAAGGACAGTTGCATCTCCCTGAGCACCAGGATGCCACCAGCAAAGGCAGCATCTTCATATGAACCACACAGAGCCAGCAGGCTCTGCCTGTGATCTGCTGGTGCTCATCAGCTGCCCCCATCCTGGCAGCTCTGGCCCCTCAAGGAGGGAAGTGAGGACTCAGCTCTGCCCTGGCACAGCTGGGAGGCAGCAAGCTGCCCCACACCAGCCACACAGCTGCTGCACAGCCCAGACGGCAAGGAAGCAAGCAGCCCTCCTCCATGCGGGCAGAGCCACCAGTCTGGTGGTCCAGCCACAGCAGCAGGTCCCTCCGGCCCCAAAGACAGAGGGTGGAGACCATTTCAACTGGAGCTGGCCCAGGCAGAGCAGAGCCACATGGGATCACCCCTTCAGTGGAAGGGTCCGTGTTCCCCTGCTTCCTCCATTCCCCCGGCTGCTGCTAAAGCGAGGCGGTTGGCACAGGTCCTGCTAAGGCACAGCAGTGACACATCCCCAGCTGTGCAGGGTTGGTGCATGCCATCCCTCCGGGCTGCTCTTGCTGCATGCAGAAGTGGGGAGCTCATGCATTTGGAAGAGCAGGAGATGGGATGAGGGACTCAGGATGTCCCAGCCCCGCTGCCCCCCTCCCTGTGCCAGCCAGGTGGGAGCAGCAGCTCCTCTCTTTGCCACTGAGTCACGCCATGTCTCTGCTCTTCATCCCTGTGGGGATGAAGCCGAGCCCAGAGCTTGGCTAGGCTCCCTCCTGCACCAGGTGGTGCCACCAGCTGCAGTGGCTTTAACGTGCCCTATTCCTTCCACAGAAGATGATAGATGATGGGAGGAGGCGAGGAGGATTCAGTGCTTGTTAGCACTGCTGCTGGTGTTGGGGCCTGCAGTTTCGCAGTGTTATCATGCGTGGTGAGAGGGATACGGCTCTACAGCTGGACGCTTCCGTCATCCTCGCCTCCTGCCTCCAGCTGGGCCCCTGCTGCACAAGGTGCCATGAGCCCCCGCAGACTGGCAGGGCATTTCTCGGTCCTCCTCTCCGGGTAGCAGCCAGGAGTCTGGAAATCTGGTCTGGTCCATGGGGCAGAGCCTGCGTTTGTGCTCCCTTTTGCTTTGCCCCATCACTGTCCCAGACAAATGAGATACAGTAAATACATGTCACCCTCCTGGTGGCCTGCAGGCATGCAGCAGATCGCTGTATGGCTGGGGCCAGCTGCATGCCCATCCTTCGCACCCTTTGAAAGAGGCCTCATGCAAATGTGGCAGCAAGCTGGTGCCTCATGCAGGATGCCATCAAATGCAATCCCTCGCATGGAAGGGCTGGACCACTTCAGTCTTGCTTTTGGCTCCATCTTCCATCCACACCATCTTTGTGACTGCTGAGCAGAAAGCAGCTGTTGCCTCACTGATGCTTCCACGACCCTCCATGGCCAGTCATGGGCTTTCTGAAAGGGAGCAAGTCCATGGGCATATTTTTCCCCTGCATTCTCATTTCCTGGGGTCCTGTAGCAGCAAGCCCAGCCCAGCGCCTCAGCTTGCTTTCCCACAGTGCAGGATTATCTCACCATCTTCCCCCAGGCAGTAACTGGTAGCTGCTCCCCCGAGACGTTTGAAACTGGAACGTGTTGCGGCACCTCAGCCGAAGCGATAGCACCGCATGGCTCCTTGGCTGGGAGCGCTCCGCTTACGAAGGCTTTGGCTCCTCTGCTTGCAGTTTCAGCAAGGAGTAAGGGCCCACCCGGCACTCGTTTACATCAGTGTTATTCAGGAGTGACTGGCCAAAGGGCTGGAGCCTCCTTGAGATGACTCAATGAGGGGAACCCTGGATGGGAGCAGAGAGGTTCCTCTGACGCCTCTGTCTGCTTCCCACAGCCCACATAGCGTGAACTGACACTGCACATGGAAATTTTGCCCCTGCCAACCCAAATGTCACCTCTCATTGATACTGAATATTTCAGGCTACAGGCCATGGCAGAAGGATGGAGGTTAGCGGGGTGCTCTGCCTCTGCCTCCACCTCCCTGCCCTGCTGTTGTCCAGAGGATAGACCCACATGGCACGAGGATATTCTCAAAGGCAGAGCGGGGCTGCAGGTTTGCTCTGGAGCCTCTGAGCACCCTTGGAAATGTCTCAATTGCAGCAGCAGCATCCAGATTTAGGCCAGTCTCACTCGCTTTGACATCGCTCAGGCATCTGGGCACTTGACCTGAGGACGTAAGCCATGCTTAGGGGGATAGAGGGGAGTGAGACAGATTTATTACCATAAATAAGCTAAAAAACATCTCTCTCCACCGTAGATACACATCTGCTAACCATGTCACAACACATGTGGTCTTGCCCCACCTGTCCTTCAGCTTCTCCAGTCTTCTTCTGAGACCTCCATACCTCTGGTTGGGAAACAGCCACCCAAGATCAGGACTGGTGGGTTCCCATCTCCCTCAGACACAGCAGTGCCTGGAGGAATGCCTGCACCTTGCCGCAGGCAGGGGAGAAGATCTGCTTTGCCTGTGTTTGTCCAGCAAAGGAAAGGAAGAATTAGATCCCAGCGAAGAGGGACCAGCAGCCAAGAAAGAGGTGAGGGGGGCAGCAGAGGAGAGAGGTGGGGTGCCAGGGTAGGGCACTGAAGCAGAGGGTTAGTGCCCTTCTCCTGTTTTGGCTGGGGTCTCCTGGATACCTTTAAGTCTCTTCCACAGTAATCCTACCTGGCGAAATCTCTTTTAAAACCCAGCCCTCAGTTTCCCTGCATGCTCCTGCCCTGCCAGTTGCAGGACTGAGCCTCCCAAAGGTGCTTGAAGTGGGTTTGGATGATGCCAAAGCTCCATGGGTCTCATCAGGGAACTCAGGCAGGGAGCTGCCCTGCAGTGAGCTACTGGGCTTGTGGGCAGCGGGGCCAGGGGATATGCAATGAGTTCAAGCCCGATCTGATGCTCCCAGGGAGGCAGAAAAGGTGCCTTCGAGGCAAGCAAGGGCTGATGAACCACACTGCTCTGCAGTCCCAGGGTTAGGCATTCACCCCACAACCGCCCATTGCTGCCACTCTACACCACACATGCAGGGTGGGATCTGAACAGCCCCTGTGGGGGCGGCTTTGGGGCTGCGGGCCAAGTGGGGACAGCACACCAAGGGTGAGTGATGGGTGATGCTCCAGCAGAGACCACAGGGCCGGGGGGCCAGTGGAAACATCCAGCAGCTTGGTGAAGGCAAGCAGGGGCTGCTGCCGGCTCCACTGCCGGCTGGCAGGCAGAGTGTTGAATGAGAGCGTAACTTATCAGTATTACCTCATGTGAAAGCCCTGTGCCTTTGTATCTCAAGCAAACACCAGCCATTATACCCCAGTGGGCCGGCATTGTTATTCTGTCTGGTTGCAAGAGGTTAGGGCTGTGGAGCCCAGCACGTCCACACCGCCTGTCTGTGGGGTGGCAGCGGGGCTGCCGTGACGCCCCACAGCCAGCAGCGCTCCCTGCCCGCAGGAGCGATGGCCCCAGCTGTTCCCAGGCACCACTGAGGCCCAGCTGGACCACTGTCTGCTCCACAAGGTTGCCCTGGCATCCATGGTGCCAAAATCTGCCCTTTCTCTCACCAGCCCCGTGCCCTGGCCAGGGGCACCCTGTGCTGCTCAGCCTGGCACCTGCACAAACCCTTCCATGGGAGACAGCCAGATTCCCTCCCAGGAAGGAAAAAAAGGGGCAGAAAGCCCAAATTTGGCTTCAGCAGGATTGCAGCCCTGGCAGGAGGTCAAGGACTTTACCACCAGCATCTCTGAGACCAACATGGATTCAGCTCCCTGTATCCCAGTGTTCCCCTGGGGTTTCCCACAGCTGGGGTGCTCCAGGGAAAGGCCTTGGAAGGCCAAAGGTTTTGCCCTGAAGGACCAATGCCAAAAGGAACTTCCCACTGCCTGGCGCTGGGCTCCCAAGAAGCCAGCTCAGAGGGAATGGAGGGCATTCGGGGATGGCAGGGGGGCAGGGGGCTGCTGATGGCATCTGCGACAGTGACAGGGTTTCACCCAGCCAAGCCAGGTGGAAGAGGGTCCTGCCAAGCTGGGGTGTGCGCCATCACCGGAGCCACAGGCTAGTGAGGACCTGCTCAGCTGGCCCGGATGCACAGGTAGCATGTTAGGGCACAGACTCCCCCCGGGGCTGCAGCAGAGTAACGTGGTGTGGTGGTGACATCCAGCTCCAGCACCGCCATGGGGTCCCCCCTGGGTACAGGCTGGGCATCCACCCCCGCTGACCTGCTGGATCCCTGCCCAGGACCTGCACAAGGCACAGCTCCCTGTGGGGACAAATGTGGGGATGGAAACTCAGCCTCTGGCCATTCTGGGCCATCAAATCTTTGGGCTGCGCCTCTTGCCAAATGGATGCTCAGTGCAATAACTGACAAGCCTGGGCTAATGTTGGGACCTCCAGGCTGTGGGTGAAACACTGCCAAACCCCCGTGTCTGGTGGGGAGGCATCTGAGAAAGGGAGGACAAAGACGACTGTGGCATTTAGCTTGGAAAATCCCAACAACCTGCCCCTACATTAGCTGGGGAGCCGAGGCTGCTGGCAGCTGGCAGCAATGCAGTTCGTATCCTCCAAGGACTGACACACAGGGAGGCTCACGGCATGGACTCACCCATGCATTAGAATTGCTTCATTTTCTCGATGTTCAACAAAAGTCCGAGACGTCGTGTTCCTGCTCCCACCAGCCCAGTGAGGCAGCCCAGCCCCAAAGCACAGCCATCCAAGTGCAGCTCTGGGGAAAACACCCAGACAGTCAGGAGGAGACTGAAGCATCCTGGAGAGCCCAGAGAAAATGGCAAAGCCCCAAGCAAGCCCCTGGGGGGAAACTGTGCCTGCCAGGATACCAGCACTTCACTAGCAAAGACCCAGGACCCTGGGGCTTTTCCTTGTCTCCTTGCCCTCACCATGCTGGGAAGCTCAGGAGGGGACTGAGATGTCCTCTCAGCCTCCGTGCCCTTGCTGTGTCTGCAGCCCCGTCCCCATCTGCCCTGTCAGGGCAGCTCTGCAAGGTCTCTCCCCATCGCGGTCCTGGTTTGGGAAGCAGGGATGTTGGCCATGTGTGTGTCCTGGGCCAGAGCCCTTTTCCGGACCCAAAGGAGACAAGGGAAAATGTAAAATTGTGTAGTGTTTCCTGTAATGCCTCATGCAGCAGCAACATCCAAAATAAACACCAGGGATGTTCAAACAGGCCGAAATCTCCATCAGCATTTCAAGATTCAAGATCTGGAGGCAAAGCAGGCACTGGTGCTGCCACAGTGCCCCAGAAGCAACACACCCCAGGGTGCAGAGCCAGCCTGTCCTCTCCCCGTAATGGCCCTTGTGACTGCCTCGGCTCAGGGGCTATTGGTGGCCACATCTGAGCTGGTGCTTCTGCCTCAGGAACTGTAGAGTTGTTTTCCAGAAAAGCTTGCTTCAGAGCATCCTCAGGGGGCATATCACCTGCTGCATCCTGCCACAGCAGTGGGACCACATGGTCCCCTGCCACCGCATGCACTAGGGAGTGCTCATCCACCCCTGCAGCCAAAATCGAAATCCCCCAACAAACTGCTTCTTGCTGAGCCTGCTGCCACCAGACCCCTAGAGAGGTACTCTAAAACCTGTAAAAAAACCATAAACTGTAAAAAACTCCTGTTGTGGTACATCAAACCCCCAGTGACATTCTCCTGGTAAACACCAGCACGTGTCTTGTTCCTAGTGGTAGTTGGTAGCTGCACTGGAGAGGAAGTAGCTCCTCCATCCTTGTACTTCCTCCGTCTTTGCACCTGCTGTGTCCTTGTACCAGCTCCATTCTTGTACCTGCTCTGCTCCCCTGGCCCTGTCCCAGGTGGCACCAAGCAACATGGGCAGGACAAGCAGAGAGCAACAATATTTTCTCCAAAGCCACTGATGGACTTTGGGATGGTGCTTCATCAACAGCTCCTTGGGTTGGCCACTGGTAGTGGGCCACTCCGGCATCTCCATCCCATGCACACAGCCTTTTGATGTTCTTACGTGGCATCAGCGAGAAATCCTCACGCTATAGTTATCCATTGCTCCATTGGGAAATGCTCCCTGGCCCATGGCAGCAGAAGAGACACAAAGACACAAATCTGGGCAGTGCTTTCCCCAAATCAATACAGAAATGTGCTCCCTAATGAAGAGTGAGTGGAAGAAAAAGGGGATAGATAGCTGATTGTTCACTGCTGCAGTGGCACAGCTTACTTCAGGCCAGAGTCCACGTTTCTGTCCTGTAAATCTTCTTGGGGTCATCATCTGGAAGGTGCCCGGAACCTGGCTCCTGACTTTAGCCAAGAGACCCAGGGCCCCAGGGCTGGCTGGCAGGATCCAGCCTCACCCACAGGCATCACTCACCCCTTCCTTGTGATGGGGCCGAAACACCCTGTGCTGCTGTCACACATACCCCCATGACCCATCTCCTCCCACCCTCCAAATCATGCTGCCACCAGTCACACTGTGTGCCCTCTTGCACGTGCACCCACTCCACTCCCTTCTCTGCTCCCTGCACACCGACAGGCCCCTCAAGTCCCCCTTCTCAGGGGTCACCCCCACGTTGGTAAGACTTGGCAGTACCTCCCCATTTTTAGCAGTGATGTTCTCTGCTTTGGGGCAGTTTCCAGCACATGCCCGTTCCCCCCTCACCCCAGTAGTGGGGCTTTCTGGAGGACAGGATACGTTTGGGTGATGCCTCCAGGACCCAAAGGGGCGAGAAGCTCAAATCCAGGCTGGATGGAGCCAGCACCGCTGCCACCATATGGACACCTCTGACCAGGCCTTAGTCTGCTGTCACAAGGGAAAGGGTGCTGGGGACATTAGGTGACATCGAGAGCAGTCAAATACAGATTTCCACACCTTTTTTAGGTCACCCTGAACCACCCCCTCACCAAACACATGGCAGCCTGTGTCGCCATAACCCCTGGTTCAACGCTGGTATTCCTCAGGGGCAGAGCAGCCCCTGGAGCCCCTCTCTCCCGCCAGCTCTCTTTGTGCCCCTGGGTGAGTGATGGGGAGGGGTGTCACCCCCTCCAGCCCACCCCGCCGGTCTCCATCCCTTCCTGCCCCGCCGTGCAGAATCCCCTTTGCTCTCAGCCAGTGCATTCCCCTGCTCTCAGCTTCCACCTGTGCCCCGAGTCTGCCAGTTCTCAGCCCGGGCAAGCACCCGCAGGGCCCAAGGCACACCCCTTCAAGGGTTAAAAGCTTTCAGGCCCCCATCCCACAAAGCAAAAGGGTTTCATGCTCTTAACCCCTTCCCGCCCATCTCTTCTCCCCACTGGGATCTTTTGCCACTCTGGTGGATCCAATCTGGTTTGAGTTAAGGGGCCGGGCTCTGACTCCAGCGACTTTCAGCAGAAAAGGCTGAGTAATTTGAATAACAAGACTAATTGGATTTATAAGGCACCCCCCTCCAAACCCGAGGCTCTGCACAGCGTGACAAAGAAAACACGCTAATGCAAACCACGCTGGTGGAAGCCGAGGGCACGGACGAGCCTCCTGCGGGCAGGCGCTGGCTGAGACCTGACCGCCTTGTGGCATGTGTGGTGGCAGCGCTGCGGTACTGCGGGGGGAGGGGCTGGGGGAGACGCTCCGATACAGCTGCCGACCCCACACCCTGCAGTGTGCGGGGGGGGGGGGGGGGGGGGGGGGAGGGGAATGGCAAGAGAGGCAGCTCGTCCCCCCCTCTGGGACATTGCCCCCCAGATGTGTGCCGGGACCCCCGGGGGAAGGCGCAGGGCGTCGCTGCCCGCAGCACCGGGGCAGGAGCCGGCACAACCAGGGCAGGGATGGCAGGACACTGGGGACCTGGGGCACCCCGACAGCCCCAGGCTGCGGAGACTCAGGGTGCAGCTGCCTGCTGCTCCCCTGAACGAGCCCTGCTGAAGGGGATAGTGCTGCAAAAGCCCCCTCCTTGCACCCCGGGGGGGGGCTGGATGTTACATCTCAGCTACGCTTTGGGTGGGATGAGAGCTGAACCCCAAGAGAAGGGGCCTCTCCCTGCTCCTCGCCTGCACCCATGACTCCCCTGGCACCCAGGGTCTGCTCTAATCCCAGCTCCATCGCCTTGCTCTGCCTGCACGCAGACAAATGCCCAAGCACAACTTTACACTCCAAAAAGTCCAAGTTGTCTCCACCTGGCAGGCATGATGGAAAAACCACTGAGACCTTCTACTTCCAGCTCCTGTTCACGTGGAGCTGAAAAGCCAGTCTCCTTTGAAGTGTCCCGTGCCCAGTAGCCCAGACTGTGGAGGAGGAAACATCTCCCTGCTGCCCAGCAGGGAAACCACAGACCCCCAAATTGCCATGCCCCCCTGGCAAGGGCAGCTCCCCAGGGATTTGGGGAGCAGCAGAGCCCAGAAAGACCAAGAAAAGCAGCAGGAGAAAGGGACCAGCCTGGACCTGACCCTGGAGAGAGGGAGAAGAGCAGAGAGCACGTCCCAGGTCCCAGGGAAGGGATTTGGGGTGCAAATCCAGGCTAGTGCAATCCAGCCCTGCATGCTTCTGCAAAATGGGGTGTCTCTCCTCTGGCCTGATCCCAATAAGAGCATCACCCCTAGCCGTGGTGCTGGGGGGGTGCCCAGCTCCATCAGCAAAAAGCAATCAGAGCCCTAGAGCTGCCCGATGCCAGTCACGCCAGCAGCAACGGCACAAATCCTGCCCTCCTGCATGCTGAAGGGGAAGGAGGAGGGCAGGGGGAAGCCCCCACTGTGTCCCCCCAGAGTCTCTGCGAGCTGCTGGAGTTAATTCCAGGGTCACATCCTTCTCCCGCACCTTCCAGCTCTGGGAGCAGGTCAGAGGAGGCCAGGCTGCACAGCCCTGTGGTGGGTGGGTCAGCCCTTGGGGTCCTGTCCCCAGTAGGGACCCTGTGACACTGACTGTGCCCTCAGTCCTGCAGAGGACAACCTCAGGGTATGTGAAAAGTCCCATCCCCAGGGCCAGGGACACCATTCATCCCCCCCCGCAAGAACAGAGAGAGCAGGTCACCCCCTCCAAGCTGAGGGACCCACCTAGGTGCCCTCAAGCAGCACCACTGCCCCCTGCATCCTCCTGTGCCCCAACATCCCTGCCAGGGAGGGCAGTGACACCCCTCCTGCCAAGCAGGGACCTGGGAGAGAAGCTGAGGGACAGACAGCTTCTGATTTAACCCTGGATATGGAAAAAAAGTGCTTTTTGTGCCCATTCCTGTGTTTTGGGCTCTAACCTCCCCCCCCGGCGCCCCCCCACCCACCCCCACCCCCCCCAGCCTGCGACAGCCACCCCATGCTGGCCCGTGTTCTTCTGCGGGGGGTCACCAGGGAAGAGGAGGGAGCAGAGGGGCCGCGGGGCAGCAAGGCAAGGGGAGGGCAGACGGCTTGCAGGGGGGTCCAGGGGTGGCTGGGCAGTGGGGTGTGAAGCCAAATGCCCCCCGCTTTCCCTTTCTGCTCTCCGACTCCCTGAACTGGTTGCCTTGGGCTGATGTGTCATTTGTTCCTGCCAGGGGAGAGGGGACACCACCACCCCCCCTTTAAATTCCTGTTATTGTGGAGTGGGAGGCCGGGTTGGACCTGGTTGTTTAGATGACATCACCGAGCAGGTTGGGTTATAAAATGAATGAAGCAGAAAGCCCAAGTTCACTAGCTCGGCACTTCGCAGGCGGCAGGAGGGACCTCGGGGCTCCGCTCTGAACTTTGACTCCCATCGGTCCCGGCCTCTCCCCAGGGCTCCCCCCGGCTCCCCGCTGCCACCCGGCCCCCCTCTCGCTCGGCCTCGCAGGATGCAGATCTCACCCTTGCTGGCTGGTGGACTTTTACTTGCTCTGCTCTCCGTCAGGCTGGAGGCGAAGCCGGCGTCTCAGCTCCCACAGAAGGTACGGCTGGAGCTGCCCCCTGGCTCTTGCTTCTCTCCCCATCCCGCTGAGGGTCCTAACGGCACAGGGGGGAGACGTGGGGTGACTTTGGGGCAGCAGAGTCCGTGCGAAGTCCTCCTTCCCCATGGGCTTTTTGCTAGGGGCTAGGAGAACCCCCTGCTTCTCCAGGCTGTCCCAAGTGTGCGTGCCCTGGGGACATCAGCCCCGAATCAGGGGCTGGAGGGGGATGCTGTGTGCCCTGTACCCTGCGGGATCGGGGCTGAGGAGGGCATCAGTGGGCTCCCCGGTGTCACTGTGGGGGCCCCCTCTGTGGCGGGCACTGGGGCAGGGGAGCAGACCTGCAGTGGGGTGGGCAGCAGGTGCATGGCAGGCAGGGTGTGAGGCCAGAGCCCTCCGGGCAGCCCTGCCCAAACAGGTCAGGCAGGGGCACACGGGGTGTCCCCACATGGGGGTGCCCCAGGGAGCTTGGTGTCCCTCGATGCTGAGGAGGAGGGATGTACCAGAGGCCACCGACACTGGGTGGCACTGCCCCGTGGGCTGGGCACAGAGATGGGGACAGCGGCTGAGGGGTGCTCCAGGACAGTGGTGGAACATAACTGTGGGTGTCCCTGTAAGGAACCAGTGTGCAGGCTGAAGAGAAAGGGGTGATACGGGGGGGGTGGGGGGGGGGGGGGGGAGGGGAGGTGAATGGGGGTGAGCAATCCCAGAGCTTGGTGGGCAGCAGCCTCCAGCAGGGAGACAGGGAGCCTGGGAGATGGGGGGCAGTAAGGAAGGGGTTGTGCCCCCCATAATTGTGGATCAGAACAGGAGGAGTGGGGGGACCCAGAGAACATTAACTAGGGGAAGGGACAGCGGGGAAGGGGAGCCCTGGTCTCCCCACTGCTGCTGGGGACATTCTGCAAGGCAGGGGCACAGGAAGAGCTGCTCAGAGTAGTGACACCCCTCCGGAGCTGGGCTGGGGGGCAGGAACACACACACACACACATGCACCCCGCGTAATCTGAAGGGGCCAGAAAGCTGGCAGGGGACACAGTGACCAAAGGGGCCTGAAAGCTGGCAGGGTCACCGTGTCCCCTGTCAGCCTTCAGGCCCCTTCAGATTACAGGGCGGGGGGGGCGTGTAGTGACAGCAGCATGGGGGGAGGGGGTGCACCACCACTAGCCATTTTTGAGGGGGATGCAGTGATCCCAGCCGGGGGGGGGGGGGGGGGGGGGGGCGGACACACAGTGACCAGGGCAGTGCTGGGGACCAGGGAACTTGGAAAGGCACCGCGGTGGGGTGGGGTGGGGGGATGCTCTGACCCCAGGGCAGGGACCATGGATTTGAGGAGGGGGGAGGATGCCCTGGGCACAGCCGCGGAGTGATGGTCTACACTGCTGGGGGGGGGGGGGGGGGGGGGGGGGGGGGGGCGGTGCGGACAGACCGCTGCCCTGGGTGCGCAGCGCAGAGGGGTGCATCCACCCCGCTGCGAGTCCCTAGCGGGGATGTCCCCAGCCGCGGGGCGGGGGCGGGGGGGCCCCCAAGCGGCGGCGGCGCTCTGACCCTCTCCCCCCCAGGCCTCCCGCGGCTCGGCAGCGGCGGCGGCGGCGGGTCCGCCCGAGGCGGCGGAGCGGGAGAAGGAGCGGGACAAGGAGCGCAGCGGCAGCGGCAGCAGCGGCGGCGGCGGCGGCGGGCCGGGCCCGCGGGAGGCGCGGGAGGCGCGGGCCGAGACGCGGCCGCGGGCGGGCTGGGCGCGGCTGCTGCAGGACCCGCCGGGCCGCCGCCACAAGGGGCTGCACAAGAAGGGCCTGGGCAAGGGCTGCTTCGGCCTCAAGCTGGACCGCATCGGCGCCATGAGCGGCCTCGGCTGCTGAGGGACCCCTGGCGGTGAGCGCGCGGCGGGGCGGGGCGGGGCGGGGCGGGGCGGGGCGGGGCGGGCCCCCGCCGCGCGCGAGGTGCCGGTGGGCGCTGCTGCGGGCGCTGAGCTCGCTGAGCCCGCTGCCAGCCGCGGCGGTGCTGGCGGGCACAGGGCGGGACCCCAGAGGCGGCCTTAACTGCACTCGCACCCCCCAGCAGCCCTCCCGCCGCTCGGCTGCCTCCCCTGCCTGCGCCTCTGTAGCAGGCCCGGGGACCCCCGGTCCATCGCCCCCGCAGCGAGCTACAGCCCTGGGCTCGGGGAGGGTGCAGCAGGGGCTCCGGTGCAGCCATACGTTCCCAGTCGCTCCCTGTGCTTGACAGACGCAGGTGACCTATGGATGTGCATGAAGAGGGCAGGGTACTTCTGTGATGGGAGCATGAGCGAGGAGCCTGTCTCAGACACACCCCAGTTCTCATTTAAGGAAAAACAGTACACAAGTTCCCCAGGTGTCTCCCAGTTGTGGTGAAAGCCAAGGGTAGCACTTTCCCAACTCCAGCTTTGCATCCGAGTGAGTTACGCGAAGCTGGGAGAAGTTCTTCCCACCATGCTCCATGGCTGCTGTGCTTGAAGGCGAGAGAAGCATCACATCCCCACAGTGACCGGTTTGGGAGAAACACAGCAGCTCCTGGCCTGGCCAGCTATCCCCGAGGGTGCCAGGGGGGGCTGAGGCACCACTCTGGCCAGGTCCCCGCCAGCAGGTCAGACGCAGATGAACTCACACCTCCATGGCCCTGCCCTGAAGGATGGGTGCTACCCCTCTGCTCCCTCATGTAGTGGCTCCCCAGTATTGCCAAGGAATCACCCAGCTCCGGGCTCTAAGAAGCACACGCACGCTGTGCAGCCAGCTTGCACCCATCCTCTCTCATTAAATTCTCATCAGGGGGGGAAAAAAAAAAAAAAAAAAAAAGATTTCTGCTAGACTTAAAGCCAGGAGGAGCAGCACACTTCCCTTGGCCTCTCCCCTAAACACTAAATAGCCAGAAAGCAAAAGGTGAGGGCTTCCGTTGCCTTCAGCATCCTGCGGCCCCACAACCAGGATTATTCTCACTTGGGACGGGTAAGCGGTGTTGTATGACAAGTACTAACAGGCACTCTGTTCTTGTTCCTTGCAGGGCTTTGAATCCATAGTCCATTTTCTCCTATCGTGGCCAGGCACGGCCATCCCCCAGGCAACGCCTAGAAGAGCAGAGACCCCCCGGAATGGACAAAAGATGTGGCTGTGTTTTTCTTTTTGGTACGAGGAGTCATGGCACCAGCTGTTTTGGTTTTGTTATTTTTTTAAAAAGTGCTCTCTATCTTATATATATTATATATACAAACACTCACCAAGACAAGGGACAGTGCTTTTCCAAAAGACTGATGAAGCCAGCTGTATAACGTTGCTGTTTGTAAATTCATGTCATGCATAAATGTATTTATGTTGTAAAGCTATTTATATATTGTTTATAAAGAGATATTTATAAAAAAATTATTTATGTAACTAAATGAAAAGTCAAGCATTGTAACATTTTTTGTCCTAAGTAGTTGAAAAACTTTAAAAAAAAATCATTCCATGTGGCATTTTGTAACCTGTCTTTATTTATCAAATTCACATACAATTTTAATGTCAGATTGACTGATTTTAACAGAGTTCAAGAAGAAGTTGTTCAGATGTTTTAGAAAAGTAAGGAGCAAGAAAAAGGCCAGCTGATATTTTAAGCTTTAATCCCATATGCAAAAGTAAACTTGTGCCCAATTCCATGATGCTCTGATGGACCAGATCCTGCCCAGCGCGGCGTGCAGCTGCAGAACCCAACTGAACTCCCTGCGAGCACATGGCCTCGGGCAGCTCATCTGTGCCCAGATCCTGAATGGTACCCATGGAAATAAGCCCATCATGTTCAACAGCCTAGACATGGATTGATAGCAGCGAGACAAGAGCAGCATTTGGCCTAGACGCATTTTAACTGCTTCCAGCCTGCAGGTTTGGGTCCAAATTTCATCCTGTAACTATAGCTTTACCACTGGGCGCTGTACGGAGCTGCAGTCCCTGCTGACAGCAACAAAGAGACTGTGCTGGATCTGGCCCCCGGCTGTGCTGGTGGGAACAGAGCTTTATGCCAGAAGTGCTGTTATTCTAGGATCCAGCAGCTCCCTGAGTATCTTGTTGATACTCCCATTTGCCAAACCTTTGCTGCTAAGCTGTAAAGTCCCTTCCTCCAGCAGTGATTTATTTAACTGTGCCTGGGACAATACATAGACAGACCAAAATATACTGAGGGCTGCCTGGTAAGGATTCACGGACACAGCTGTTGCTACAGCTTCTTGCTATGTAAAGTGCATGAAATAAATTGTTAAAATGACTTGGAGCTCTAAAGGAAACAGCAAGCGAGGGGGTGGGGAGCACAGCAAACACGCAGACTCCTGGATGAAGGCTCTTTGGTCTCAATCTTCAAAGAGGCCTTAGAGAAAAACAGAGTGGCAGGCGCCCAGCCCAGCCGTGACAGGAGTCACAAATTATGCCCTGACCATTGTAGTGGGCTGGGGAACAACAACCATTATGTTCTGCAGGGCTCCAGTGCCTAGGACAGGGCAAAAACAAAGTCACCAAGACCTAGAAGCAAAGAGATCCTTTTCCGTAGCAACCACCAGGAAACCATAGAAACCTCCAGCCAGACTCTCCCCAGCTATTAGAGAACATTAGGTTTACAGAACGAGGGGATTTATCCAGACACCCGACAGCTCAATCATCTGGTTAGGAGCGTGCACATGACATTTCTAGCCTCATACGTGCAAAGCCTCAATCAGAGGCAGGTACCCACCTCACAATGTCCAGGGTCCAGCTGGATGGGGAGCAGCAGCTGACAGACCACACAAGATGTTGCCTGTGGGGAACCAACTCAAGACCCTGGGAGGAAGGGAGGCAGAACAGGTGGCTGGCAGCCTGGTGCCCTGCCTGAGGGTCAGCTACAGCCCTCCAGAGATGCCTGTAGGTAGTGACAACCCAGTGTCAGGGCTCAGCAAGGCAAGTACAACACTTCTGAAGGCCACCCTACCAGCTCCATACATCCTTAGCGCAAAGGAGAGACTGTAACAGGAGCTCCTAAAGAGATGCTCATCAGAGGGGACTGTCCACTGCCACCCAGCAAACCTACGGGACAATAAGGAATCACTTGCTGTTCAGACCTCGCGCACCAGGTCTGAACAGTGGTATAAGAAGGTGGTAGTGCAGGTCCGCCTCAGGGTCCTCAAGCATGAAGCCAGAGCACTGACCACAACAGAGTACCAGGTGGGGACCAAGGTGGGGCCAATTCCCCTTCCAGTTTTGGCTTTTTGCTGCAAAGCCAGAGCTGGAACGAAACCATCTGCATAGTGACAGAGGGGCTCTCCTCAACAGAGCAGAGGGAACTCGGTCTCAGGGACTCAATCCACAAAATTCGACCACCTAAGTGGGGCAGAACCTGAGGTCAGGTTGGGGGAAATCCCAGAGATCACAGCCTGGGGTTGCATACTGTCTCGATTCCCATTTCTCCTCTGCAGCATACTCCAAGGGGAGAAGCACAGCCCCGCAGCATGGATTCCTTCCATCCACCAGGCTTCCTGGAAAAGAGCAAGCCCAAGGAAAAGGACAAAGCTGCACTGCAAAAGGACACTAGTTTGGCAGAAGGAAAGCGATCAGAGTGAGAGCTCCCTGTGCAGAAAGAGGGGATAACAGCTTGGCTCCTCGCTTTGCTGCTTTCGCTCTGACCAGGGATAAGTCACCCTGTCCCTCAGCATGCTGGTTTCCCACCAGCAGGATGGGAACATCGTGCCCATGTGGAGGGGGTGAGCCAATATGCAAGAGAGAAGGCAGAACTCAGGTGAAAGAGCACTTGGGAAAACTTCCAGATCCACTCAACCTTAGCACCCACATGGCACAGCCAGACCAGCGGGTCTGATGGGCAGAGAGTGGCACTGTGAGTAGAGGTCAGTTTTCAGAGCGCTGACAAGCACCTTCCTCGGTTCTGTGGGCAGGCCAGAATAGGAAATGGAAACGGCTCATTAGAGCACAGCAAGCACCTGGAAAGGCCACAATTGGGTCTCCCTGACAGTGGCTCAGCAGGAAACAAAGCCAGCAGGAAAGAGAGGGGCCACAGGAATCTAATTAAGAGGGGAGGAGGCATCAAGTGCAGCAGAAACAAATCGATCTCACATCACTGCTTCCTTTGTGGGTCAGCTAGGTCAAATCCTCAAGACATCCAGCAAAAGGATCGAGGGCCAGCACTGGAAAACTCCCTTGCCACGTCCCAGCCAGACAGCATAACTGAACAGCGAGAGCTGTCCTGGATGCAAGCTGCAGCCTCAGGGGGGTGGCACCTGGTGTCTCAGCAGCAGGCTCAGAGAACGGCATTGAGCAGAGGTGTGTGCATACACCTGGAAGTGAGGGTGGCAGGAGTCTTAAGCTCCTCTGCCCACACCAAGGTCAAACTAGCACCCACGGGACCTACACATTTACTGTGCTACCAGCTGAACCAGCAGTAGCCACATTCAGCTTCCAAGTGGGAGCACTTGCGACATGACAGAGGAACAGCCTCAATTTCTCTTCTCCAGGAGCTATTCCTAGCATGACATGAGCCACAGGCCTCCGGCCTGAAAAAGCATGCTGCTCCCTAGCGAAAAAGGGTAAGAGCTTTCTCCTGTGGTCTTGTACAAGTGCCTTGTAAAGCCCAAACAGGCCGGAGCAGACCTTGGGAGCTCCCACAACAGGGACACAATTGTCCTCTGACATGTGGGAAATCAGTTCTGTACCCCCAGCCCACATTGCATGTTTTTCCCTGGTACCATTAATGCAACTTTTCCAAGGTATTTATTGCTGAAGGGTTACAAAGCCCAGCTCAGGTGACAGCAAATCCCAAACCAATGAAGAAAAAGAAAAGCCTATAGCCCCAGAGCAGGAAAGCATTGGAATTTTCCAGCTGGAAAAGGACTTGAGGCACTGAGCAGGGACTGCCGTGGGCAGCAACACACATGCCCCTGCCACTTGCTCTAGGACTTCTCCAAGCATGGGCTGCTTTCCTCAGAACACAGGAAAACAAAGGGAAAGGATCACAGGGCAGCTTCCAGAGGGAGCCTGCACTTGACACAAGTGTTAGTCAAAAACAAGAAGGGAATTGAATTCAGTCCCCTTCCTGTCAGTCAGCAACTAACCTTGTCAGAAGGGATGGCAGCACTAACTGAATCAGGCAATTCATTAGGTTGGGGCACACAGCAAAAGCCTACGCTCTCTGGAGCAGAACTACAGTGAAAATCCAGGGTAATGAGTTGCAAACTGCTTTTGTAAATGACACCTCTGCAGTGACTCTGGCAGGCTGGGAAAAGAACTAATAGGAAAATCATTAGGTAGCATCCCTTTGATATTGTTGAAAACGGCACAGGCTATTTTTCCTGCCCCCTCCATAATTAACCTGGCATATTACCCATAATACTCCAGGCTGATATTCCCACAGTGGACCACCTCATCTGCATCAGGGAAAAGAAGAGTATATGGTACACAGGAGAAAGATGACTTCTAGAAAAACTTGAAAGCTTTAAGATTCCCCTCCTCCCATACATACGCATCTTCAATTCCATCATCAAGGAACCTCTGCCCAGCCAGGAGACCAAAGCACTTTACAAACCTGTCGCAAAGTCAGCATGGAAGAGAGAGGCTGTCTTGGGAAATGCAGCTGCAGAGGAGCTGATTTGCCCAAAGTTGCTTTCTGCAACAGCAGAAGCTGCAATAGGACACAGCTCCGTGCTTCGCCCCTTATTTACAACATTGTCCTTGATTTCCATTACGCTAAACCAGGCAACAGCCTGTGCCTCCCTAGATGCAGAACAGCTCTGAGGAGCAATGCCTACCCACCTGGTTTGTCTGCCAGCAAGGAGAGGTGTCATCTCACAGTCATGATGTAAAAGGTATAGCATCACAGCTGGCAGGTGATCCTGCAGGAACTGGTGCTCTCTAACAGCTGTGAAGGTGACAATGAAACACCAAGACATTACTGATTGCATTGCGTCAGCACAAACCAGCCTTAGGACTGTGCTGATCATGAGACAGCAACGGAAACATCAGGGCTGGTGAGGTAAACAGCATCTTCAGAAAGTCTGGAGGGCTATACAACACTACTTCCAAACCTCATACCCGTGAAGATACAGCCCTACGGTCAGACAAGCTCAAAATACTCACAAAAAGGCTGATCTCTGATGGAGCAAGGCCTCACTCTTCTGGAAACACAGAGGTATCACGTGTGCATGAGCTCTTCAAAAATGCCCTAATGATACACAAACTCACAAGCCTCTATAGGAGACCTGAAGCTGTGCAGGGACACCCTATCTTCTACTAAAATTACACCAAGCAAGGATTACTGGCACAAATTCTTTTGCGCGCTATGTGGACACACGCATTTCAGGACCATTTAAGGACCTTATGGCAATCCCATTACCTGTAAGAATTTCCAGCGTATATGTTCATTTGCTAGAGCAGGGACATCTTTTCTTGATAAGAAAAAGCCATGGTCACAGCTATCATACTCACGCAACCTGCAGGGCATCTCACGAGGTCTACACACTATGGGAAAAAAGAAACGTGTGTGCCTGTGTATTTGGAGACAGGGAGCAAAGTGCTGCTCTGCCTAATCCTTTGCCTGGTTCACTAACCAGAGATGGAGGCATCACAGTGCCACTGAGAAGTGCAGTCTAGGCAAGGGGGTAAGTATGCACTCTTTTTACAGCACACCTCTCTTACCTCTGGTAGCTCTGTGGTAGGGCCAAACTTGATGAAATATCAGCAAAATGTCAACACTCCCTGAGAGACACCGACCTTTGCCATGGAGCAGAGTGAAACAACGACATATTTCTAAAAACTCTGCCGAGAAATTCAATCAGTCTGTCCGGTTAAAATTCCATAATAAAAATATAAGGTTGAGGTTACAAGTTGGAACTGAGATCACTTTAAATTTTAATGTACCTTTCTTGATGCCCCTGGGTTACGCTCTCTCAGATTACACAAAAATAAGCTAGACAGTTTAAGGTTTTGGTTCCCTGGCGTTAGGTCAGCTGCTATAGAGGACTTGGTTGGGGGGGAACCAACAGAAAACTTTGTATGGTACTAGATGCCAGATATCTGGCTAGCTGGGTCTATACAGTTGTGGGGCAGGTTCTTTAATTTCTCCATTTCCCCATTACTCAGAATAATAAAGAGCAGGTTGTTGCTCTCCATTGCAAAGTTTGCAATAGGCCTACAAATGCATAAGCTTTTTTGTTTATTTGACCCCAGCAGGAGGTAGGCTTTATGTCATTTTCAAAATCAGAGGCCTCTCTGAACAGCTTAGATGCACTCATGTAAACCTGTACAGAACTGAAAGTTTAGGAAAAGTCTGATTTACCCATACGATTTGTTACGTTCTAATACCGCTATCAAAATTGATGGCACTCTCCCTTCTGCCTCCCCTGCAACAAGTCCAACTTCCTTTTTGCCCACGTGGACCAAGGCATTTTCCCCTCACAGGATAATCAGAACACTAAAAGCAAAACCAAAAACACCCACAGGGTTCTGTATCATTTTCCATTCTTCCAGGAACAGAAAGCTGTTCAGCAAAATGCACTTTGCAGGGCTGGTGGAAAAATGGCCATCTCTTACCACCGCTCTCTTCTATGGGAACAAAAGCTTCACTTTCCCCAGCTCTGCTGGTCCTACTCCTGTACATGATTCACAGAGAGAGACCTGCAAGCCTGCGTGCAGCTCCACAAGCACCCGTGGGACTTCAGAAGGCTGCACAAGACTGACTGCAGGACAGGTCTCTAATCTGAACACAGAAAGGTCTGTCAGCATCACTGACTTTCCCTCCTGCTTTCAACAGAAGACTAAGCTAGCGCTCAACTTAATTAAGGTGGTGAGGAAGGAAGCAAAAGAACAATAGATTTCAAGCCAAAACTTTTTTTTCTGTAAGACTGACATCAACATTGCTTTATCATGTTCCAGAATTGCCTGATGTTAGCTGGTATCAACTGAGTCACAGCAGGAATGCCAGGGACATTTGTTAGTATGAGGCACAGCTTTAGGGCTAGGGCAGTCTACCAGCACTGCAATCAGCTGAGATCCTCTTCCATTTTCCAGCTCAGTGCTCAATTCCATATTAAACAAGCACTAGTACAAGTGGAGCTGCAGAACACGAAGCTAGACAATAAAGCCCTGAAGAGCAGGGGGAAGGCAGCTCCATCTACTTTGTCTCCCTCCGGGTGGAGGAAGCAAACAGAAGTTCAATAGCTCAAACTCTGTCCTGCTGCAATCTTGAAGTGAGCTGCAGCTGGAGCAGCCCATTGCTGCCATAAAACAAAGTAGGACAGGATGCGCTCCCCACATCAGGGAGCAGTGTCCAGCAGCGCTCACACAAGCTGTGTTAGCTGCCTCCAGCAGGCACATGCAATACATGGGAGTCTGCATTAAATCTACCTCTGCTTTTGCCTCCCTCTCGTCCCCATAGCACAATTAAGATCCCCAGGCACTCCCCACTCAAAACCACCTGCAATTCAGCTCCCATCAGCCCCTAATTCGCACAACTCTGCTCCGAGCTGCTGCCCTCCCTGTAGTCACAGGAAGCCAATGCAGTCTTTATCTGTTGTCCTTCTCGAAAGGCGTATCACCTCCTGCATCCTTCCCTGTTAACAACTATGCCTTCTGCTTCATTCCTGGAATAGCTTCTAACTCTTTCCTTCAAGCCAGATTCATTAACCAGCTGCTGCAGAGCTGTTTGCCTCCCCCAGGTACTCTGTGCATGTCATTTGTTAATGACTCATCTCAGCCTGGGCTCATTGCAAAGACGCCCCCCTCCTTTTGCGGCACCAAGCACGTCGCTGGCACACCAGGAAAGCCAAATACAAACAGCTCAGTTCCCTCCAATACCCCATTCCCTTCCCTGTCCTCTACCGCCATCAAACATGGGACAGCTCTTTATTCAAAGTGCTATTTCCTCCCGTGCTTCTTTGCTGATCAAAGGCAATGTGTACCGAAGCATGAATAAGATCTTCACCCCCAGCCAAGCTCTGAGAACAGCAAAAACCTAAGAACAAACCCGAAAACTTCCAACACACTAAAGAAGCTTCAGCAAACTAATGTGACTCCTGTAACTGGCAGGGAATAAACACCAAGGATGCCAAATTCACATCTATTTCCCCAGCAGACCGTGGCTTGCCGAGCAGCTAAAACAGTTTCCAAAGGCATTTGTATCCTCCTGCCTCTTTGCAAGACTGATATTAAAAATGGGAAGGGAAGAAAACAGCTAGTGAGAACCACAGAATCTCTCCTCACTAGTCAAATCTAGCGAGGAACTGGATGACCAGTACACTGCAGCTATCCACACAGAAAGCCAGAAACACTCAGTCTGCTTCTGTCACACAGATCTATTAGACGTGGGTACACAAAGTCCACGTACACCTCCCGAGAAGCTGTCAGCTAAACACTGGGAGAAGCAAGTACTGAAGCTAGTACTGCCACTGCTTGGGAAACAGTTCCCTTGAGGTATAGGGGAAGGCTTCGTGTTCGGGAATTTTTTGGCTAGCATTTCTAGGGGAGAGAGCTGGCAAAGAATCAGGAATCAATAGGCTTGACCCAGAGGACGCTGGATGGGGGGTATTTAGATCCACCCCTCAAGATTAAAAGCTGGTGTGCCTGCACTGCAGGAGGAGAGGAATTTACTTTCACAAATGTACAACAAGACCTGTGACTGAGGACTGAAAACACGCAGACGGCAATGAATTGTGGTAGCAGTAAGAGGAAGGCACGTGCGTTGCACAAGTAAGTGCCGGCAACAGCTGGCTCAGGACTGGAGCATTGTCACAGTACTCTGCTTAAACAGCTCCCCTGCCCACTCACAGAAAGCCCTTCTCTTTACAGCCCAGAGGGCAGTGAAATGCAGGGGCCAAACTACAAAGCAGCTCTCTGCTAGACCCAGAGGAAGGCACTGTCTGGCCTAAGACAGAGCACAACTACGAACCTTCCACAATCGGGCATCAAAGGTGTTTAGGCCCAGGGCACTGGGCTTAGCTACTGGCTTTGCCACAGATCCTTCTGCACAAATTTGGACAAAGACAAACTACTGACAAAATGCGAAGAGCACTTCCCTGCCTCCCAGAGGCATCAGGGAGATTAGTCAGGCCTGCCGTTGATTCTTGACATTACATTAGTAACGTCAAGAATCAAGTAAATGCTCAAGTGAACAAGTGCTGTTGGACTACAAGCCTAAACCAGCCTCAAAGCCAAGACTCCAGACTGTCATTAAATCAGCATTTTTAATTTTTTCTAAAATGTGCTTTTTTGTGAATTGTTGTTTCAATGCCAACCCCATCCTCCCCCTTAAAAAAACCCCACATCTTGCCAAACTGGGTGCAAATGACCTGAAGTTAATCTGTAACAAAATAAAAAACACAAAACAAAGGCTGAAATGCTTCAGAATCACAACAATGTACAAAAAAAGGGAGGAAAATACAACCTGAAAGTGTTCAAAATTCAGAAAGACTAGTCAAGTCCATTGCTTCAGCAAGGGGATGCTGCTGCGACCCTTGCCAGTGGGTCCTGGGCCACCAGCCTGCCACGATGTTAAATGGGCTCTTCTCCCATGCAGACCACTGTCGCTAGCATCCAAGGAAGAGTGAATGTGTTCCCCTTTGAAGGTATCGGTGGGGGAAACAACTCACAGGCAGCTCTGGGAGGTCACATGACATTCAGAAGAAACAGTTTCTGGTATACCCCTAACCACCTGCAAGAAGGAAGGCTTGAAAGAGCAGCCTGCTTCCTCCTTATTGTACTGATGCCTCAGAGATGCAGAGCAGTGCTTTAAATCTGTGAGAGATTAAAGGGCTTAGTAAGGGCAGTAAACAGACAGTTAAGTAAACAGCCCAGCACTGGATCTCATCTTCACAGAGCGAGGTAGTGTGAACTTCACCCCAGTTTAAAATAGACAGGGGTAGTGGAAAGGCTGAAGACTTCCATGTAAAGCAGCTCCTGGCCTAGAAACCTTTCTGCACTCCCTTTGGGAATGAAAATATCTGTGTTGATGGCTTTCTCACTCCCAGCCTGGCTTTGGTAGCCACACTTCAACCCTGGGATTCAGACACTGGCTACAGAAGTTCTCCCAAGATCTGACTTACTACAGCAGCTTCCTCAAGGTTAAGCAGCAATGAGACTGGCTGGGAGGGAGAAAAACTGTCCACAGATTATTTTTTTCCCTGTCCCTTTTGGTTAGTCCCTCTCTTTAGAAGTTCCTCTTTACAGGACCAGAACAGGGACACCCTGGAAATTAATAGGGCTGCACAGTGTAACTTAGCCAGGTGCTGCTAACTGGGAGCTGTATTCAAACGGGGCTTTTATTTGCCAGCCTGGAAGGGACTGGCCCAGAACCCACTGAAAAAGGAGACGCAGGCCCTTTTTTGCTCCTCCTGTTGTCATTCCTAGCTGAATGACATTTAGATGGTATGTTCTAGTGACGGCTGGAGACCAGCCCTTTGACTTTGGACATCTTCTTTGTGGGCTGCCTTTGTTCTGTGTGTGGAGGGCACTCTCGCTCTACCAGCTGCTGTTCCATCTCCTGTGCCGACGACGAGGCTGTAGCTTTTAATGTTTTCTTTATGTTTGTGACCTGGCCAAGAAGAGACAGTGAATCAGCATCTGCTTCTTCCTCCCCTCGCAGCAGAAACTCTGTTCATAAACATATTGAAAAACCTCTGAAGTGTAGAGTGGAGATTATAAAATAAACTCTCCCACCAGAAACATGCTCTGCACTTGAGTTTATTAAAGGTAATGTTTCATTCTCACTTACAGCTAGAGTTGTTAACATTTCCAGTCTGAGTCCAATATAGAATAACAAGAGATTACTTTTTATTGTCTAAGAGAGAACGGCACAATATTATACCATCTTTCTCGCTGGCTGGAGGGACCTACTACTGCCTTGGTGCAGAAGGCAGCCATCCTACCACGCTGTTGGCTAGAAGCATGAAGGACAAAGGAGACCGTGAAAGAAACAGACCTAACACTTAGGACAGCACTTGAAAAGGGAAAATTCCATTAGGCCTAGCTGCCTGTCTGAGCCACGGATACTTCCTAGAAGTACGAACAGAAGTTTGTTTTGTGGGAGGCAGCAGTAGTGCTTCTGCTACTCTGGCTGAAAAGGAGAGATATAGCACCAGGCATCACACACTGTCCCCTGGAACCCTGTAGGGCTCACCAGAAATACAATGCGCAAACTTTAAAACACTCCACAGGCCAAAACAAGTTGGAGAGTCAGGTGTGCCAACTCCAGGCCAAAGGCATCTGGCAAACCAAATGTGCTATGGATACCAATCAAGCCGCCAAGCATATGCTGCTTCAGAAGGCAAACGTAAACCTGCAGGGATGCAGCACTCTGCAAGAAATAAACCCTGAGCGAGTGTCTCGGGAGGCCCATTTTCACCTTTACAGCTGCACCAGCCAAGAGCCGGTCTCACAACTACACACACCTCCGCGGAGCTCAAATCGCGTGCCTGTGCTGCCCCCTACCGCCCAGCTGCGCACGGGACAGGGGCAGGAGCGCTCCCAGGCCACGGGGCCGAGCGTGTGACCCTGCAAAAGGCAGCTAGCTGCTGAGGGCACTTTTTGCAAAAGCAGTGAGACTCGTGAGGTTTTTGTTAATTACACTTTCAGGTTTAGAACCAAGAGAACCATTTTTCCCTTCCTTCCTGCCTTGTACAAAAATAACAGAACTGCCTCAAAGCTCTCTGTTAAAAGCACACTTTTCCTAACAAATCAATTCAGGAAACCATAGCTAGTGCAGTCACCTAGCCTATATTTATAAAAATTTATAAAGAAAAGTTCCAGCCTGCTCAGAGCAGGCAAATTTAATATTTGTGGTGTTACTAACACAGGGAAGCAGACAGGTCTTCTTCCTACCTCAAACCAGCACATCTGATATGCATGATTGCTAGCCTACTTCAGAGAAGCCATGACCATTAACCAGATGTTACCAAGTTATTTTCTTCAATAAACAAACATTTATCAAAAAGCATAGCGCTGTCTGAAGTGACTCTGTACCCACCTCCATCTCTACCTGCTGCTGAGTTCGGTGATGATTCTCTTTGTATTGGTTGGCTCTAAGTACTTGCTGCTCAATTCCTAAAAGAACTGCTTCACAACCGTCACACCTGCAAGACACAAACAACGTCCAACAGTGTTTATGAGTTCTCTCTGGAGCAGCTCAATCAGGCAATCTGAAAAGTCACGCTCAACTAAAAGTTTAGATTATTAAATTATACCTCCTACTTAGAGTTCCAAAAAGCTGGCAAGAAAAAGCTTTGCTGCTTACTTGATGTATTTCACAGCATTCTTTACAGAGTCCATGTGACTTTTACCATCAAAAAGTGCAGGTTCAATGCGCTTTAGACTTCCTTTTCAGTTAGAATTACTGCTTAAACAGGGATACAACACATTCTTCAGGAGTAACATTTTAAAATTGAAGAAAGAAGTCATATCGAGATAATCCTCCTGCCTGTTAAGTGTTCAAAAGACAAGAGCACTCAACACAGAACTTGTAACTGGAGGGGATGGAAAGGGAATTGGCAGTGGGTTCATTGTTACCTTGCAAACAATGCTGAAAGGTCCTGGAAGCTGCCAGAGCCATGCCACCATGACAGGATTGAGAAAGCTGGAGTAAAGAAGCAAAAAACCTGCCCCCACCTCAGATCAACATATTTGCCCAGCAGTTTAATTACTTTTCATGCACTCATTACCATAGCAACTAGGAAGCAATTCCCAGTCAGCTCAGAACCTGCCACAGGCTCCAGGGAATTTCTCTGGGTGGGAAGGGAATCCTACAAAGATGAGAAGCAGCTTCCTGGCAAAAGTACAAAAAGATAGTACCACACTCCCAATATGGCTGCATATAGACCGCATTTATAGGAACAAAAAGAAGGCAAACAAAGGCATCTGAAACTTCAACCGTGAAGTGGCAGCCCCTCCAAAGAACTGTGATTCTCTAGAATTTGCCCATGCAGCTCTCATCACAGTGAGAAAGGCTGAAAAGTAATGGATAGTTCTGTGGTTCTTTATCAAGTGTAACAGCAGAAGGACCACGAGTCCAGTTTGGCACATCTGTTTAAAAAGGCCTTGACCCTTCACTGGAGTTCTGTCATGTAAAAGCTATAGTGAGAGCAGAATCTCAAGACTTAGTATAGTTTGGCTTGATACATAACACAAATGGAATTGTAGATGGGATCTTGCAAAACTTGCCCAATAGACTCCTCCTCCTGATAAATTGAACATGGTGAAATTGAACCAGCACTTGAAACTTTGAGGAATAAGAAAAACACAGGACTAGCTATGTACAAGGAACAAGCAAGGTGGAGAGACTGCCTCACCATTCCTGGAGTGTTTTGACAATATTGCTGATGTCCTTCTTCTGAATGTCTCTGCCGATACAAAAATCCACCTCTAGCACCTGGTTTCGTTGATCCAGCTTCCCTTGGATAATATCTGTATAAACTGCTTCAATAATTAAGTCTTCCAGCTCCCTCAAATTCCTCATATCCAGGTCCTTCAGCAACACAGAATAGGGAATGCACTAAAAACAGCAAGTCCAAGAATAAGTTAACAGTCCTAGGGCCAAAATGAACAGCTAAGTCTCAGAAGGTCAAGACCCAAATGTTTACTGTAGATTACACTTGAACCTCAAAGTACAGCCGTGACTGATCACGGCAGAAGGCAGAACAAACGTCTGCTACTGAGCTACGTAATACTCTGACACAACTCTGTTAATTCCTAAAGCTTTGGCACAACTCATTCTGGAGGAAAAAAGGTAATGGGATTGCAGAAGAAATTAAGAGTGTTGCTTAGTTTTCTCTAGAACAAAAAGTCAGCATTTTTAAGAATGATTCTTCAACTCCAGCAGTGAAACTCATCACACAAAGTTTCCCAGCACTTCCTGACCAATTTGTATGGCAGTTCAGACACCCCCAGATCTCATGAATGTCCCAAATGCAACACAAGAGAACACTATATTACTTTACTAATTGCAGGATTTTTTGTGAGTACTGATGCAGTCCAATACAACTTCAGAGGAGTTGATGCCATTTTCAGAAACAAAAACAAACAAAAAACCAACTGCTATCACACACAGTGTACTTTACCTTCATTCTGGAAGCCAGGCTTACAATCGTCAAGTGTTTCAGCTTGTTTTTTTGAGTCACTGTTAATTCAGGCAGGTTATCTTTGTTTGCTGTTAATGTTAAAAAGACAAGATTTAGGACTTTTCTTCAAGAATTATATAATCCAGGCTGCAGAACTTCAGCCTAGTTAAACTACACTAAACCCTGCAAGGCTGAACTTGTCCAGCTACTGTGGGTGCTGGTGAGCAGAAAGCGGCTGCCGCTGACAAATCAGCACACCCAGGGGGAGAGGGGAAAAGTTAAAAAACAAGCTGGCAATTCACTCTTCTCTGCTTCTTCAGTAATTCTGGTTTTGGAATTAGAACGGAATTCACATCTGCACACGTGGTGTCCTGCCAAAATAGTTGGTCAATGCTTTATTTCTACCACCAAGTCATTTTTATTTCATTAACAAGCTGAGAGAATAAAATCTTCCCCCTTCGCTGATCTGGTTGTAAATAAAGCTGGTTTTATTTCTCTGAAGAACTGCAGTATTTTGCCCTGAAAGTGTAAAGTACCAGGCTGAGGAAGAGAGGAGAAATTACTAATCTAGATGGCATCACTGTCATTGTATTATATCCATGTGCCTCATGAATATTTAAAAACAGAAAGGAAACTGGCGGCTTTCCAAAGCAAAGAAACTCTTTACAAGATCTGCTTTAATGGAAATTAGCGTTTCAGGGCCACTCAAGTTCTCCCATCCATCCCACCTCATTCAGTGCTCTACATTTTGATTACTTCTCACACCTTTTTTTTTTCTTTACTAGAAAAGGAAGAATGAATTGCACTGTCACATGCTAGGACACAAGATCCATGCACAGCAAACACATCCTCTCATCAGTCACAGAATTCACAAGGCTCGTGTTGCTCCCCAGCCACTGGAATTTCCAGTCCTCACACTTAGGATGTCACTTCTCCTTACAGGAACTGGATAGCTCATCCACCACAGTGACAGCCAGTACTATGACAGAATTATTTGTCACACTCTGCAATGGTCTGGGTTAGGCTGCTACCCACAAATGAAGCATTAAATTGTAGCAGAATGGAAGTATAAGCACCAGAGATAAAAGCACATCTCGACAGATACTAAGATGATTCACACCTAGTCCTTCTTAAGCTGTATAAAAGTCATTATTTCGATTTGTATTCTAGCTAAGAAATTCTTCATTTTGTTTCAGCAATGCCGTCACAGAATAAAAGGTTATCCCATAAACCTTATAGATTGTTATAAATAATGCAGAACAATTTTGTCTAGGTTTTCTGCAGCTTCCATAACCGGTATCATCTAAATTTCAAAACAGGTGTCTGAAATTGCATTCTGCAGAGGTAAGCAGCCTGCGAACATCAATGAATACTGCTACAGACCAATTCAATGCAGTGCTGCAGTCCAATCCAAACCAGTAAAACACCACAGTCTCTAGCCCCTCCTTCATGTCTTAGCAATTAAAAAGCACGTATGACCCACAGACACCCTGTGAACAATTCTCCTCCCAAGCAAATTCTGTTCTTGGACACTTTCACCCAGCCACACTACACCAGGTACCACAGAAAGCAAAGAACTGCCTCTTGCAATTCTAACGGGCAAGCCAGTCTCGTACTCTGCAGACAGGCGGCAGTCCCTTACCTACATAGTCTGGGTACGTTCCGTATGCAAACAGGTTCAGCAACTGGAAATAAGCAGCATTAGACCCTTCAGCAAGCTGGATGGGAAGAAAACAAAAGAAATTCCACGTAACACAGTAACAGCCAACACGACCCTGGTAGGCAACTTCTCCAGAGAACGTTTGAAGTCTACACAGGACAAGCAGTACCCAGAGAAGCAATTATGCCCCCATGTTAAAGAGCAGGACCCTTTCTAAGGCCTTACGAGTAGCAGCATATTTCAGCAGTTTTAGAGTCAAGATGATCCAGCCATTTCTATGCACCAGAACTTAGTTACAGTTTGGACTGTCAACTGCTTTGAACAGCACCTTAGGAGGTAAAAGAAAAAGGCAACTCAATTTCAGCTGACAACCTACAGGGCCAGCTCTTCTCACCATGTGACAAGCAAGCAGGCAATGGTGTTGGTCAGTTAAGCACCCTTGCTGTTAGTGGGAAAGCTAAGACAGCTTACCTGAAGAGCCACAAAAACTTCAAAGCAAAGCAAGCTAGAACATTTTAAGTTGAGTGCATTTGAAAGCAATAGCGCTTCTCTCACATGCAAACACTTCACTGGAACAACTGCAGCACCAAGCAGTGACTTTTATTGAGTGGGGGTTTTCTTAATACCATTTGCTGCACACAGATCCAGGAAAAAAACTTACTTGTGATTTGATGCTGAATAACCATAGAGGCATTTTTCAGCATGTCTAAGAGCCTGTTTGGAAAGCCAAACTTGCTGTACGCCACATTACCCCAGCTGCAGAGATACTCAACCTAGATTCCCTCATTGTAGTAGATGCAGGTGCTGGCGAGGCATTCTCAGTAAGAGCTCTGGAACTTACTTTCAACCTTAGTTTGAAATGGTTTGGATTTGGTTACTACCCAGGCCTGATACACTAGACATCTGTTCACAAAGACTTTTGGAGAGCACTGAAGTTATGCTTTCCAGGACAATGAAGAAGTAGAAAGGGATTTTTTCACTGCTGGCTGGCTAGGTGCCTTCTTAAAATTGTTACTGTGCTGCTGCCAGGTTTTTGCTGTATTAGCAATTGCATTAAGGTAGCAAAGCTTTATATAGGCATTTCTTAACATCTAATATATACAGGCAAAAGCAATGTCAATCTCTCATGCACAAACATCTCAGAACCAAGATAAGTCATGCCAGGCTTATTCCTGGCACAGAAATTTCCCACATGGGCTGTCTGTGGAAACTTCTGGGTATCCCTTATACTGGGAGTGCAAAAGGGGCATTAGGACAGAAACTCATCTCTTACCTCTTGTACATTTGTTAACTCCAAGAGCTCTCCAAAGACATAAACCCCAGGAGCCTCCAGCACTTGATTTATAAGGGCAGTCAGAGCAGAGCCACTTGTACCTTTGGCTAGTAAAATAAACTGCTCTAGAAGATTGCAGGATGGTTTCTGTTCTCCTGCCATTCTAGGTTTTCAATCTGTCAATAGAAGAACACAATTTTAATACATCCTTTCTCCTCTGCTGAATTCTGTCTGGCAGTGGATCAGAAGGTATGCTCAGCATAGTAACATTTCAGTGTCAGCAGAGCCAGGTCTTTCTTCAGCAGAGAGCGGGCCAGGAACCCAGCAGGTTCAACTGTTGATTTATCCGGGGAGCAAAAACAATTCACACAATATCTGAGCAAAACTTCTGCAGACTGTCTGGTCAGTTCCCTAAAAGTATCTAGCTACTCTTGCTAGTAGGAAAGTTTAGATTCCACACTGTTTTCAGACTTCTACTGAAGCTGCCAAATAATGCTAACTGCAAATATGTTTATTATTACGTCTGTTAGAGGCCAGCTAAGACTTCCTCCTTCCTCATTACATAGCTTCAAAACAGCAAATAACTTAATGTTCTGTGAAGAACTGATCCACCTTGTAGGCCCATGATACTTTTCGCTTTGATGCTGACTGTAGGTAAAGCCTGCGTACCTATTTCCTATTGCTTTCTGAGCCTAAAAGGCAAAAAGAACTGTGGCCTGTAAGCAGCTTACCAGCCTACTTTGTATAGTTAAACTGTTTTGGGTTAACTGGAAAGCTTAAGTGATAAAAATACTCTTTCTACAAAGGGCTCTATTTAAGTCTCTGTAAAGAGAGGTCTTTGTCTTCAGCTGCTGCCTGACATTTCTGGTGTGCATGTTGTCTCCCAGCACCAACATGTTGCTTTTGAAATGTAAACCGCTATTTATTGACAAGTCCAACAAAATAAGTTGCTTGTTTACAAACAACTAAGAAAAAACTTCTGAGGCCTATTATTCAAGACACTAAACAAATAACTTAGCAGATAAGGTTTTTTTGCATTGCGTTTGTATTGGACAATTATCAAATACAGCATGTAACCTTTGGTGAAGAAAACCAAGCACCAGAGAACTCATTCTGTGTGACCACTGGGACATCTGCCCTTGCAGGGGAAGTACAGTTACACAGGTGTTTGCACTGTTTTAATCAAATTAAGACTCGTGAAGGCAATGCAGCCAGCTTTCCTTATTAGTCAGATTCTAAAAATACACATTACTCCATTCCATTACACCTGCAGGTGCAAACGGTCTCGACCCGAGGAGGCAATCTTTTGCACTCTCCACGCAAAGATTTCCCAGCTCTCGGTGTAGCCTCTTTGGGATTCTTTTTATCAGAGGTACACACACAGCCGGACTGAATAGCACCTCAGTTTCGACTGAGAAATCCCTGCAATACAATAATGCTCAGTGTGGCTTCTTAATACATCTGAGGGTGCATCAGTACTGCTCTCCTCGCTCACAGATAAGGAACAGACACAGAGGACAGGCAATATTCTCAGGAGAGCAAGTGAACTACTGCGTTGGGAATGAGATCCAGATTTCATGGTTCCCGAGTTGTTGTCCTCCCTCACAGGTAATCAAAGTACACCTGGTGTATGAGTACAGAAGACTGGCTGGCTTTCTCCATGCCCTGCTAGGAAAAAAAACACCAATTCTTTGTCCCTTTTTAAGGTTCAGACAAGCACGTTGCTATTGCAACCTGCCTGCACAGCCGTGTCACCGGGACTGCCTGGCCACCCCTCAACACAACCGCCTGGCCTTGGTGAGAGGTGACTGAAATACAAATGGGGGACACTTGAACGGAGCTTGCCCAAAGGCTACCAAAACCCACACACGGGGATAAGCTGGGCCTCTCCCCCCGGTCACGCCTTGCTGCGGCCCCTCTAAGGTACGCGAGGGGAGGCAGGCAGGCCCCGCGGGGGGGGGGGCGCGCTGCGGATGCGGCCAGGCGCCCCGGCCCCACAGACCCCCGGCTGGACCCGCGGGCCCCGCCGGGCCGGCAGCCGTGTCCCAGCCAGGGGGCCGAGCCCCGCCGCAGGGGCCGATTTACCCGGGATCCCACCGCCGGGCCCCCTCGCCCCTCACCCGCCAGTCCCGGTCCCCGCTCGTTTCTCAGGGCTCGGGGAGCAGCACGCCCGGCAGCGCCGGGACGCGGCCGCGGAGCGGGGAAGGGAGAGAGTCGGTACGCGGAGGGGCGGGCGGGAGGCTGCTCCCTCCCCCGGCGTTACCTCTCCGCCTGGCCTCCGGTCCTGCCGCTCCCGGCGCCGTGCCCGCCGCGCCTCAGGCCGCCATGATGGCGGCGCCGGTGTCCCTCGCGCAGATCCTTCCCCCGGAACGCGCGGCCGCGCACGGAACGTTCCGGCCCCGGGTGGCCGCAAGGCTCGGGCACCGCGCCCGGCATCCCGCGGCAACCGGGCCGCCGTCCGCCCGCCCGCGGCGTAGGGGAGGCTGGCCGGGCCCCCCGGGGCCGGTCCCGGCACGCTGGGCGTGCTGGCGGCAGCCTCCGCAGCAAACGGCGCTCCCCGGGCGGCTGCTCGGTTACAGCCAGCCGAGCTGCCGCCTCCCGCTCGGGGAGGTGCGGTGCGGTGGCAGCGCGGCGGGGGGCTGGCACCCCGAAATGGCCTGTGCCAAGGGCCACCACCGAAAGGCCACGCACTTTAGCTTGTTCTTTGTTCTGAAGGTCCCTTCCCCATGCACAGGCCCATTCCTCTTTCGAGTGCTTGCCCACACCGCAGCCTTCAGGGAGGATTAAATCTGTCATTTTACGGCAAGAACCGGGCCATGGCCGAAGAGCTGCAGCGGGGCCACTGGTAGACTGAACGGTTGTGCAGGGCAGGACAGTGGAGGCTACCAGCCAAGCCCCTTGGGCCGGTCCTCCCACAGTGTGAATGGGAAAATGCCGCCAAGAGATGGGGTGAAAAGACCACAAGGTGCAAGAAGTGATTTTAAACTCCATAGAAAAATGGCCCAAACCCAAGGGCAGAGCAACGTCTGTGATGTGGGGGAGCAGGGAGGGAGCTGGAGGGGTTGCAGTCCTTTCCAGGACACAAATCAGGAGCCAAAGGACTCTTGAGGGGGTAGAAGAGCAGGGGTGGAAATGAGAGCTTTCGGAGTTGCTGCCCTTCTCAAGGTCTGTATGCTGATCTATGTCATGCTATGAATAAAGTGTGCTTCTGCTAAAAATCCTCTAGCTGAGAGTGAAGTGCTTCTGGCTTTCAGTCAGTGAGTCCCTGAAGATCAAACCGTGGACCAGCCTAGTCAGGAGGGAGAAGCTTTCAGGGAATGAACATCAGAAACTATTAGGAAAACTGATGGGGCTTAGCCTATACCTCAGATACACCCGCAGTGGGTCCCAGGAGTCCCATCTTCCAGAGAAAGGGTGTCAGACAAGCACAGAGATGTGATGCTGACACTCTGAGCTTCAAAGCAAATTGGATGTAAAAAACCAGGCCCTGCACAGCAAGGGAACTCAGCCAGGGCTATAACAAGCCATTCAGTAATTTACTTAAGCCACACTTAGATCTCATCTGTACAGGGAGGGAGAATTACCTCTTTAATCACATCCTAAACAGGCCCTCCACCATGGTTCATGTTGCCCCACAGACGCTGGAACAGTTGCCTTGGGCAAGTAGTGCGTGGCCTCATTTGTCTCAAGACTCATTAAAGCTGAAATCCCATGCCTAAATGGAAATGGAAATATATGATTGTGAGCTATTTTCCACGGATCTTTTTTGCAACCGTCTGCTGGAGCCTGTGGGTAAAAATCAGCTGTTAGCCCAGTGTAGGTCAGCCAGGAGGGTCTTTTCATCAGGCTGTCCTGACACCTCCCGACAGCCGACAGCCTGGCTGGTTGACGTGAACTTTGGAGGACAGCATCAGCTAAGCTCAGCTTTTGGGATGGATTTCCTTTTTTTAAGAGAAAAATATGTGAATGCCCAGCTGTCTCATCCCCTTTTAAATAGCTATTGCAACCTCTTGCTCCACCCACGCAGCCTTCTGTGCTCAGGGAGATGTTAATCCATTTTATCTTTTAATGTTGGCATTATCTCTTGACTCACCCCCATCTCTTCCCCTTGTGATTCTGCAGTCCAGGTCCCTTTTAGGCAGCAGATAATTCACCTTATTTCCCTGCATTGCCTGTGAACAGAAACCATAAATCCAGACTAATTTCCCCAAGCAGTGGGGTGATGGAGCCCCAGAGAGAAAGACTCTGGTTTCTCTCAGTCAGAAGCCAAGACAGGAGGCTGCAAAGTCACCTGTAAAGGACAGAGATCAGGAAGGGTGTGATGAACAGCACAAAGTGGCACCCCTCTGTCCTGCAGCTTCCATCACACTGAATTCAGTGTCTGGTTCTTCAGGCTCTTGAGTGCCCTGTGCCCCCAGCTGCTCATCATGCCTGCATTTGCACCCTCCCTGTGCCTGCCTCCTGCATGCCAGGCCAGCAGCACCAGCTTCACCCCTTCTAGGTATGCACCTCCCAGTGCCCTGGGACACAATTCTGGAGCTGGTTCTTCCACTCCCAAAGTCCCAATTCTGATGTGTCATTGGCAAGAAAATTACCACCTGGCCTCACCAAGGAGAGGGCTGACATTAAAAGCAGGTACTTTTGTATTTCTTACCTTTTTCCTTATCTTTCATAAATAAGGTGGTTTAAATCTAAAACTTTTGTGAAAAGAGGGACATTAGGACAACATAGGACCTTACCAATAACCCACATAACACACATTATATTCAGAAATCATACATTAGGCTAGATTTAGCCACCAGGATTAGGATCTGGTTCCTAAAGTGTCTGTAATAATATTACTTCCCAACAACTGAAAGCAAAACAAAATTAACTGTTGGCACCATGGCCATGTTAAAGCAGGAGCAGGTGCATCTGCACATGACCAAATGGCCAGTAGCTCTAGGGGTAAGGTAGGCTGTGTACATGCTAACACAGTCCTGGATGCAGTTCCTGTGTGTGCTTTCATCGTGGTTCATCCACTTATCCTGTCTCCTTCCAGGCTTCTGACACCTGCAGCTGCCAGAACATGTCTCCAGAGCACAGGGTGATGGGAGCCCCCAGGCCCTGCTGAAGAAGCTGTCGAACTCTCCGCACTTCCCAGGATCCACAGACTGAGCTTCTTGCTGGAATCTCATCTTGCACCTTGGCCAGGTGAGGAGTCATGTGCATGTCTGGGTGGTTGCAGATACGCAGCTGTACAACCCCTTCCATCAAGTGTGGGGTGGCATGATGCCCCAGCTCATGAAACCATCTCCCAATTATGCTGATCCACAGAAACACCAGCTCATTTATCCGCACCTTGAGAGAACAGCTTCTGGGAAAGCAGGAAGCAGGCTGGAGGTGTCTTCTCACCTGCAATGGCAGCTCAGAAACTGACACACCTGCCAGAGATGTGAAAGCAAAGATGACATTTTCAGTACAAAGTGGCGCAGAGGGATCGAGAGGCTTGCAGCAACTTTCTTGCAAGTCAATCAGAAAGATAATGTGCTCAAGGATGTCATTTGTGTTAATGCAGCCAAAGGATTTTGAGGGAGGCAAGAGATCCCAAGGTTTCTGTCACTCCCTGAGTTATGGTGTCATGTGTTCCACTGCTACTCGTGTCTACAGCAGTCACAAGAACTTTACACTTCAGCCACAAGCTCTTTTGTGATTTTCAGAAGTTCAAAAACAAGAGGCCTGTCTTCTCTGCACAGCAAGGTGAATTTGGAAATTCTGAGATTTGGCCAGAAAACAGAAATGCCCCAACTATAAATTCTGAAAACACTCCTACCCCTGTGCTAGAGAAGCCCTTCAACACTGCACGATTCCTCGCTGCCAGATCCATTTGGTCTCCAGCTCTTTCGTCTCTGAGGAGCCTGAACGGAGGCAGGATTGAGTTCCTTACGTCTTGTGTAAACCAGCCTGTCATACTTCCACCTGGCAGGCTCTTCCCACACACAAGACCATTTGTTTCTGCCTTCCTCAGGTCTGCTTTTTTTCTTCCTCACCTTTTCTCCCAGTCAGTCTTTTCTCCGCAGTGATCTTTAGTCCCTCTTCCTTAGACAGCATGCAATTACGGAAGGACTCTTAATAAAAGACAGATATATATTAGCATAGCGTGCCCCTGGCACTCTGCCCAGATTTGAAATGATCTGTTCGTACACTTTTAAACTGATGGTGTGGAACCGAGCTTGGATCACATACATCAGGGAAATAAATGCAACCTATTTTTATTATTAAGATCTCTTATTGGTTATACTGGCAGCGGCCTTGTCCTTATGCATTAAATGCAACCTTTATTAATGTTCATGTTCTTCTCATTTGCACAGTGGCCAATTTGGAGGCAGAGCCATGAATGTATTGATGGCACCCTGATTGTTTGCTGGCCCTGTTCTAAACCTGGGTTACACCTGCTGCCTCTGGTTTTGTCATTACTTATTAAGGCTTTGTATTAGCTGTGCTCATACTGCTAGCGGCGGAGTTAATTTGTTGTGCTCATATTTAAGAACAGCCTGACTTCTGGGATGCGCTAACTAACCACAGATTTCCCCCAACATTCTACTTCGCTACACAAAGGCCCAAGTTCTGCAGGACAAAAGCCACTTTTGTTCCAGGGAAAGCATGCTAGTTGTTTTAAACTTTCCCCATAATGCCGGTCCTGAGGGCTCCGGCATCGGCACTCGCGGGAGCTGCTCTGGGCCTGCACGCTGCGAGCCCCCAGTGCCCGCTGCTGCCCAAACTCACGGCCACAGCCCGGCCGCGCCGCCGTCGTGCGGCCCGAGGGAGAAACTCGCTGCCAGACCGGCCCCGCCGAGCGAGGGCAGCGCCAAGCGACCCCGGAGCCGTGGGGGCCCCCGCCGCCGTCGGCCGAGGGCCTCCCGCCCCCTCGACTAACGTCCCCGAGGCCCCCCTCGCGCGGGCCGCCTGCAGGGGCTCCCGCTCCCGGCCCGCGCCCCCCCGCGGCCCGGCCTCACAACGGCGGCGCGGCGCGGCCGGGAGAGGTTTGTCCTGCGGCAACTCCCGTCCGCCGGCGACGTCAGGCTCGGCCGGGGCGTACGCCTTAACGACCGCTGCGCAGCCGCCCTTGAATGAGGGAGGGGGGCGGGCGCGAGGGCGCGCCATGTGATTGGACAGCCGCGCCGTCCTTCCTGCGCCAGGAGGCGGGCCGGCGAGGCGACGGCAGAGAATGATTGGGCGGTGCGGCGGGCCGGGGGGCGGTGCGGCGGGAGGCCGCTCGGGTTGGTTGCGCCGGGCAGTGGCGGGTGCGAGGGAGTGAGGGGGGAGGGGTGGGGGGTCCTGAGGCGCTGCTGTCACCGCCGCCTTCCCGCCCAGGCCCGCGCAGCCAGGCCAGCCCGGCCCAGCCCCGTCCGCCCGCGGCGCGGCAGGACCATGTCGGCCACGGACGAGCGGGCCAAGGAGATCCTCCGGGGCTTCAAGCTGTATCCTCCCGACGGGGGCCGTGAGGCGGGCGGGCGGGCCCCGGTCGGAAGGAGGGGGGGGGGGCGGTACGGGGATCGTCGCCCCCCAGCGGCGAGGGCGGGTGCCGGTCCCCCGGGGCGGGAAGCGGGTTGTCATGGAAACGCCTCCCCGGCTGGGCTGTCCCCAATGGCGTCCTCCCTGTCCGGTGGCGGGGGGGTGTCCCTCCCGCTGCGAGCGGCTGAACCCGCCGCGGGGCCGGGACCGGCCCGGAGCCGGCTGGGGACGGGGACGCGGGGAAGGAGCCCCCGTAGCGCCGGGGCCTGGCTGCCGTCCCCGCCCCGCGGGGGGCTGCCGTGAGGCGCGGGGTGGCGGGTCCCCACCGGGGCGGTGGCAGGTGGCCAAAGTCCCACCACGGTGGCGGTCTCGGCCCCTACCCCGGCTTCTCGCTGCACCGGAGCTGTCCGCCGGCGGCTGCTGACGGGCGGGCGGAGGAGAGGGGCTGGGCGGGAAGGCGGCGGCCCCGGGGAGGCAGGAGCCCCCGCCCGGGCAGCCGGGACCGCTTA